>NW_022156716.1:4888479-5215139 GCF_004355905.1 Pyricularia grisea | reverse complement strand
AACAAGGCATGTAGACCGTTGAAGCATCCGTTGGCTGTGGTTTGCTTTGGATTTGCTCTGCTGGTGGCGCCCCCACAACGTTCGTACTTGAATAGGTCACATGCGAGATCTCACCACGACTTGACGAATATCCTCGCCTCCTTACGAATTTGCATCTTGGCATCGACTCCATTCGGCGGCCTCGTCAATTGGTTTCCGCGGCTGTAACCGCGGCCATTTCACGTATGTTACCTTGCCAAGTTGTATCGATCAGCTGTGAGGTCTCTTGGAGGCCCTAATACCTTGCAAGTTCTATGGCTTACAGGTGATTATTCGACAATGATTAGGTTTATAGACTTTTAAGCCTCAAGCTCACAAACTACCGTTACATCCACCGACTGAGGTTGCATACACTACTACATCTTATCGCGATGATGTGTTTTGACAACTTCTCGCAGATGTATTCGATAATTTCGATTTCATGACAATAAATTACTTTGGCGTAAATCGGGCTACCCTCCGTGCATGGCAATGAAGTGTAATTCGGGGGCATCGTTTTTACCACCCTTCTGTTTCCTACTCCAATCACATCGCATGTATAAACTTAAACTGGATTCAAACATCGCTTCAGGTTTGTTCATGATTTTCCGCATGTCCCAAAGGACCCAGTACCAATTTGGGCAAGTCAACAAGCTCTGTTCATATCGAGAGCTAGGTAAGTTGTTGCAGTACGACGTAGTTATTTTCAGCCCCACCCCCCGCACTCCGTGATCGGTGACTACAGTTGGCACGCAAAGTCAAATTTGAAAATGACACTTTGTGTGGCTCTGACTCCCTTACGAAAGCACGAAAGGGATCACAAAGTAAACTATTTATCCCAAACTCGAGAGAGTGTACTTTGTCGTCGTCTGCTGGATAAGACGACCGTCGATTAGGCTGTACATCCAATCACTGGGGATCATTAATTAGGGAGCCCGGTCATCGAGAAAATCAGTCAGGTCAGAGCGATTCTAAGGTAACTTGGGAGGCAAAAGTCACTGAACAGGGCGCCAGGCAACGGAAAGAAAATGGCATCCGAATCTTTTATCATCAAGACGCCCAGCTCGTCCGCCAATATTGGCCCCGGGTTCGATGTGATCGGCCTCGCGCTGTCCCTCTACTTGGAGCTACATGTCACCATTGACCGCTCCAAGGGCACCAGCTCAAGCCCGCTCAACTGTCGCGTGACGTACGAGGGCGATGGGGAGGAGTCGGGAGACATCCCGCTAGACCCTGACGCGAACCTCATCACCCGTGTGGCTCTGTATGTCCTGCGATGCCATGGCCAGCGTGCGTTCCCAGTCGAGACCCATGTGCACATCAAGAACCCCATCCCGCTGGGAAGGGGACTTGGTTCTTCAGGATCTGCCGTGGTTGCTGGTGTGATGCTGGGTAAAATGGTCGGAAAGCTGGATCATCTAGATGATAACAGATTATTCGACTTTTGTTTGATGATCGGTCAGTTGTCACCTCCCAAAGCCTTGTTTATTTCAGTATATTCTTTGCCTCATATCGTCGACTGTAAGCATGGAAGCTGTGTATTGACTCAATTATACATCCACAGAGAGGCATCCGGACAATGTGGGAGCTGCACTTTTTGGCGGCTTTGTCGGAACATATCTGAACCCACTGAAGCCTGAGGATGTGGCCCGCACCGAGATACCACTCAGCGAGGTCCTCCCTGCACCTGCCGGCGGCATTGACACCGGTGCTACCCCGCCAGAGCCGCCACACGGTATAGGCCATCACATCAAGTTCCCATGGGCTCCTGAAATCAAGGCCGTGGCTATCATCCCCAACTTTGAGGTCGCGACTGCCAAGGCGCGCGAAGTGCTGCCGGCACAGTATTCCAGATCCGATGTGGTGGGTGATAGAGACTATAACAACTGCTTGATTTGTTGACGAGATAAAAGCTAACGGGAGATGTTCTAGACCTTCAATCTGCAGAGGATAGCCCTCCTTCCTGTAGCACTCGGCCAATCGCCTCCTGATTCGGGACTAATCTACCTTGCTATGCAAGATAAGCTGCACCAGCCATACCGCCAAACACTGATTCCCGGTCTGACTGATATCGTCGAATCGATGACGCCTAGTACCCAGCCGGGGCTGCTGGGTGTATGCCTGTCGGGAGCAGGTCCAACCATACTTGCGCTGGCCACGGACAACTTTGAACAGATTGCGGAACGCATCATTGCCAAGTTCAAGACACAAAACATCACTTGTAGTTGGAAGCTGCTCGAGCCAGCCGAGGGGACTCAGGTTATTCGACAATAGAGCAAACTGTGGAATCAAATCGATACCCTTTGATGCAAGTGAATTTCTCGCTGTGGCTGCTGTGACAACGTAGGGGTGTATAAAGGGCAACTTGTTAAGGGATGTGAATGATCACGTCCACCAGCAAGTAACAGTCGTGCAGGGTAGGTACTCGTGCAATGTTGAAGAGTTGGCATGAAGTTAAACTGTAATTGTTAACCAAAACCCAACCTGCATACGACGTAGTTACGATGTACCGTGGCTTTGGTAGATTGTTACCAACACCGGGGCAATCCGACATTGTCATCTGTCTAGACCAAAAATGAAGTTTAACCCAAGATGGGCTATCCAAGTCTGGTGGTTCGACTTCGGGTGAATTAGGGAGGTGTAGACAATTGTTTTATTGGGCAGGAAAATGGAAATTTCTCGTTTTGTCAATTCAGCTTGACTTTGTAGCCAACCAGAACACGCTCCAAGTTACCAGGGTTCCCGCCTATTCATAGTAGATTGGCAGACAGGGGTTGGATCAATCAGCCCACCCCCATGAAAACTTTTGGTTAGATGGGACGACAATGACTGTGGAGTTTGCGAAAATGATCCCACAGGACAAGTCAAGCTGGTTGCTTACACTCAAATGCCGCACTGTGATTGGTCCATATTGCGGCGGAGTCTTTGCATCTGGTGGTAATACTGTAAAATGGCACGATTGGAATACCGCAGAGCTTCGATATGGACCACTCTAGTCGTGCTCTGCCTGCTCGGTTGCTCCGCCATCTGGCCATGAAGCTATTCCAGATGCCCGAACTGTCGGGAACTCGCCCTCTCGCAGGCACAATCAAGGGTTTTCTCGGGATTGGATCCAATTCTCCATTGTAGAACCTTCAGTATAAGACAGCTTGCACTCAGCCGTCATTGTAATACGTCCATAGAATGTATTCCCATCATCAACATAAAACAAACCCACTGGAAACATCTCCATTCCGTCCTTACTGGTAGAGCCTCAATCTCCACTCAGCATCACACAGAAACATCACTAAAACCAATCAACAACACTTCAAACCCCTTGTCAACATTCTTCATAAAAATGTCGCCAGTCCTTGCCCGAGCCGCCGCCATCCGCAACGCCGCCGTTACCGGCACGAGGCAATTCTCGCTCATGGCTGCCATGCGCAACATGGCTCGCTCCTTTGAGCCTCACCCCTTCCAACGTCTACCCAACACCCAGAAGCCGCAAGCTGCCGACTATGCCAAGATCTTCAAGCGTTCCGGCAAGACTGTCATGATGTGAGCCCACAATATGTCCCTATCCGAGGCTGTACCAAAGTCAAACCTGAGTTCCACCTGCTAACCGGTTCCTCTCCGCAGCTACTTCCCCGGCATGGCCTTGATCCTTGGCTGGCCCCTTATGGCCCAGAAGATGCTCGATGGTCACGTCTAAGTTCGTCACAGCCAATATGATGACCATCCATCCTTTGGCTAATTTCGGATCTAATACTCCTCGGGATTTTTCTTCAACATAATCGTGGCTTGGATGTCTTAAAGCATCAACTTGTATATACAATGGGATAAAGGGGGGCGTTTCTGGAGTTCAGGACCCAGGCAATACTTGACCTGGCGTTCCTGGGAGTTATTATACCTAAATAGAGAACCGGACCACTGCTATTTGAGCCTATACAGGAAATCGATGTTTACTTTGTCAGCCGTCTGATCTATCTGCCGATGTTTTGGAATGTTTGGAAGTTACGTGAGATATCACTTACATGCATCAAATGAGACACTACTTCGCTGGGGAGATGCTGAGAGTTCCCTCGCTGACCTAAGCTGCGAAACAGGTCATTGACGCTCTCCGGGGCGATTCAATTCCAGTCAATGAATGCTCTCTTGGAAACGAACACAAACTTGAGCTGAAGACAGAATGTGACCAACACGAACAGAAACCAAACATACGAATTCCCTGCACCGCACTAAATATGTATGTAATTTAAGCAGAACAATAAAAAAGGCCGGTCATATTTTTTCCGATCACATCGCCCCTCCGTTGTTGAGGGATTCTGTTTCCGTAATACCAGATATAAGACGATGAGGTGTCAAACGACTGACATGAAGAGACAAATGGGGCAGTATTCGCAACTGACAACACATGACAAAGAAGGGAAAAAGCTGCTCAAGGTTCATCCTTGGGGTTAGGGGATAGTAAGGCAAACCGAAGAAACCGAAAAAGCTAACGAAATAAAATAAAAACCAGTCGGACTGTACACAGTACTTCTATTCGGATCATGCGGTTTTGCCTTCCGGAAGGCAAATCGTCTTCCCCAAAGCCAAGCTATCACAATCAAGTCTTTGGTTTGCGGTCAAAAGGTCGTCGACTTGAACGCCGATCCTTTGCGAAATCGCCCAGCACGTATCGCCCCGTTGAATCACGTAAGGGGTCGCTTTTTCGCCGCACACGACCTTCTGCAAAGCGCGATCGTTACTCAGAATCGAGTCGAAGCCGCCGAGGAGCCAAAAGACGCCGACGAGGAACAGACCTATGAGCGTGAAGAAGTGCAGCAGCGGCATCAGCTCGTGGCGCCACGACGGCCGCTGGGGCTCGAGGTATTGCGTCGACGAGCGCTGCGGCGCCGCAGGCGGTTGCGCCTGTGCCATGTCGGCGGCGTGCGCCCGGAGGATGTCGGTAAACGAGGCGTTGTGGGCCTCGTCGCTGTAGGGTGGCGGCGGGGCCGGTAGGGTCGATGCCCGCGGTCGCTGCTGGCCGACGTTGCTGCGTGTGCCCTCCGAGATCTTGCGTAGTCGACCATAACGGCAGCCTGGTGCCGATTCCCATATGCTGCCGTCTCGTTCATCGCGATACGTATATGTTTCGTCGTCGGCGTCGTATCCAATCCTCACCATGCCCTCCGGCAGGCGTTCCTCGTCCGTATCCAGATGTGACCAACGGCCCATGATTGTGGTGTGATTATGCCAATCTTTTATTGGTAGTATAGAGGAGACGACAGAGATGAAAAGACTCGCAGACAAGAGTAGAGGGAGGGGCAGACTTTTTAATTGATTACGTCTGAGGGTAATGCTAAGTAAGACGGGTTTGAGATTGTTTTGAGCGTGGTGCAGTACAGCTGTAGGTATCAATGAGTGTTATACGAAAAAGTAGGTGTGGTGCTCCAAAATCTGGAACCGTCTGTTTGGATCGCTTAATTCTGTAGGTACGTGTCGGTCTGCAGGAGATGTGCATCAGCACTCCAATGATGCACTAGCCTTTGTCGAACGCGGGGTGTGGATGCCATTAAGAGCCCATGCATGACGTGTTTCAGTTTCACTAACTCTCTGAACTCAGTGGACTGCGCCACCAGGCCACAACGATGGCCAACTGCGTACAGTAATTACTGACCCACGGTATCGAATCACTTATTAATACGCAACCGACTGCACTGCGCTCTTGCCCTGTACCTTGGACTCTAGAAATAACAATTCGTTGTCATGTTAAGTTTATGATCAATTTCTAGCTGATTCTCGCTGGTGGACAAACAGCTGAAGCAACAAAGACCTCTCATTACGCCGCTTGCGTATGCATTTGTACCTAGGTAGGTACTCTTTTCATAGTGATATGCGCATATCGGCAATTGACTTGCGGATTGACATACTGGAAGTCCGAGCCTGCGTCCACACCTACCAAGGGTCGACGCCCCGACATGCTGACCTCTGTCGCAGTAGACTGTGCGTTGGTAAATGTTGCTTTAGTCTTGACGGGCATTGTAGATCGATCTTACGTTGATGCCCATCTCGGTTCGCCGCGAGGGCATCTTTACCATCGGAAATCCCATAGCGGAGTGCACCCTCGAGAAGAAGCCTATGCCTTGAAATCAGTCCTTAACCTAGCGCTACGTACCTTGAGTAGGTACCTAGGTACCTGCTTTGGCTTGACTTGATTCATCAAAAACCGTATGTTGACAAGCAATGGAATATCATATTCAATCGGGACATGCAAACATATCTTTCATCGAAAACACAAATGCTTTTTTGGGAAAGTTTCCAGCATGTTTCTAAGGTTTTCAAAGACATTCCAGCTGTACTGTATGTACCGATGTAGTCTTGGCACCAAGTCGAGTCCTACCCAATTAGGGTTAGTCAGGGACCCCTGTCTACCATGGACAGGTGGAACGCGTCCGACTGTCAATTTGGAGCTCCCTTGATTGATGGAGACGTGTAGAGAGACAACCAGCTGTAATTATCGTGCTGCCAAAAAAAGAGAGCCATCTGAGAGACCGGACTCGATACGGAAATAGGAGTGCTGCAAAGAGCAATTCGGTACCTCTTCGTCTAACTTCTGCCTGTTATTTAGGCTTGCGCTCCTTTCCAGGCCTGATAATCAATCAATTTACCAACTTGCGGAGCAAATAACGGTCAAAACAACCGCCCTCCATTTACCGTCCCGGGTGTTGCTCTTTCGATACATTGCGCCTGGAACTCACTCTCTTCACTCCTGACACCAACTCTATTCGCTGCCCAATTATTAAGCGCACACAATCGACGTCTTATTGGAAGCTCTTTTGCAGCTTCTTGACCGAACCGCGACACAGGCTCCCCCGCTTCGTCGTTCATGAAATCGAAGCAACGGCCTAGCTCCCGGATACCGCCTAAGAGATGGCGCAGCTACTGCACAACTCGCCCATAGTCATCGACAATGGCTCTGGTACCATCAGAGCGGGCTTTGCGGGCGAGGACTTGCCCAAGTGCTTCTTCCCGTCGTTTGTCGGCAGGCCAAAGCACCTGAAAGTTCTTGCCGGCGCCTTGGAGGGTGATGTCTTCATCGGCGAGAAGGCTGCAACAGAATTGAGGGGCCTGCTCAAGATTAGGTATCCCCTCGAGCATGGAATCGTGACGGACTGGGATGATATGGAGAAGATTTGGGGCTATGTCTACGAAGAGGGCCTCAAGGTGTTGAGTGAAGAGGTGAGCCTCTACCGGTTATGGCCACAGCGGCCGTGGAGACCTTTCACTAGTCCTCTGCCACTGAGCACGACATACTTATCATCTGTGCATCTGAACAGCATCCCGTACTTCTCACCGAGCCACCATTAAATCCGCGCTCGAATCGCGACACTGCAGCCCAGATTCTCTTCGAGACCTTCAACGTCCCTGCACTATACACATCCATCCAGGCCGTTCTGTCTTTGTATGCAAGCGGTCGTACCACGGGAATTGTGCTCGACTCAGGAGACGGTGTGTCGCATGCGGTCCCCGTATACGAGGGTTTCGCCATCACCAACAGCATCCAGCGTATCGACGTAGCGGGCAGGGACGTGACTGAACACCTACAAACCCTTCTGCGCAAGAGTGGGTATGTATTCCACACCAGCGCAGAGAAGGAGGTTGTCAGGTTGATCAAGGAGGCTACGAGCTACGTGGCCCATGATCCCAAGAAGGAGGAAAAGGAATGGGCCGGTGCAAAGCTGGACCCGTCAAAGATGATGAGCGACTACACGTTACCGGATGGTAACAAGATCAAGGTTAGCAAAGCTTCATAAAGACCCTAGACCATACAAAATACTAACCGAATGCTGTACCTCAACAGCTTGGTCCAGAAAGATTCAGGGCACCCGAGATTCTCTTTGACCCCGAGATCATTGGATTGGAGTATCCAGGCGTGCATCAGATGGTGATCAATGCCATTGGAAAAACAGACCTTGATCTGCGCAAGTCGCTCTACTCCAACATAGTGCTATCAGGGGGTAGCACGCTGACCAAGGGCTTTGGAGATCGACTCTTGACCGAGGTTCAGAAGCTGGCGGTGCGAGACATGAGGATAAAGATCTTTGCTCCTCCAGAGAGGAAATACTCGACCTGGATTGGTGGCAGTATTTTGGCTGGATTGAGCACTTTTAGAAAGGTAAGAGATTTCGAACATCATCTGCTTGTTGATTTGTACTTTGCAGCTGATATTGATTTCATGACAGATGTGGGTAAGCATGGACGACTGGCACGAGAACCCAGACATAATTCACACCAAGTTCAACTGAGGCGCGCCATTTGTGGCCTGCGCACCGACGCTGAACTATGAGGTTTAACGATCAAACCTTCTTGGCTACTAATTGAGATGACTATGCTCTACTGGTGGCTGAGGACCAGTCTCAATGAACGTTGGAGGCTACTGTATGGCATAGTGATAGCCTGTACGTTGGCGGAGGCGGCAGGTCGAGGCAGGCACAGGGAGAGGGAGTTAATCGGCTACCGATATGAAGTGCGGAACCAAGAGCAGCGCCTTCAATGCTACAAACGCTTTCATGTAGACAACGACAGGAGTACTTTGTTTAGGGAGTATAGAAAATCACGAGATACCCAAAGATTGAGTTTTGAGTATGCATATCTAGATGTACCTGGTACTTATTGGATTCTCGCTGTCTATGTGAGTGCAATTTGTACCTTTCACTCAGCAAGCCAGGTGAATCAAATCTACTTTTTGTGAGCACCAGTATTCTCATGTTTAATTTGAAGGAGTTTGTTGTTGATTTGTATTTAAAATGTAACAAATGCTTCGCTTTTTATGATTCGTTATATGGGGGGTATCATATCCTCAACCGTATCACCAGAAACAAACGCCGTCGCTGTGTTAAATTTTCCCCCCGTTCTTTTCGCACAAAACAACCATCCTGGAGTCTGCCAGCCAGGTGTGGAAAGGGATTCGAATACCCGCCATGCAGTATTTCCCCCCCTTTATCAAGTTTGGGCTTTTTGCTCTTTTCTCCCATCGTTTGCTCTGAGGCCCCATCATATGAAATCACAACCTCGCTAGTTCCATTTCGCTCATGATAACCATAATACAAGACAAGAAGGAAAATAAGATGAAGATGCTATATAAAAAACACTCATGAACGCCGCGCGTAAATCCAACAATGATAGCTTGAAGGCACCATAGCCTGCAAGCAGAAAAGCCAAAAACAGCCCAGACTGGTGACAGTCAGATGGGTGAGGAACAGAGCAGTCCTCCCTCAACGGCGGGAGTTGGAGCTCAGCCTGCCCCAGAAGCCGCTCCTCTCGGAGCCGCTGGTGCTGGAGGAGTCGCGCCTGCTCTTGACGGAGTGGACGTCTTCGTTCTTCTTGCAGTAGTTGCCAGCGCCTCCGCGGCCGACGTAGACCCTCTCGGAGCTGGCGCGCACTGCATCGGCGTAGTATTCGTCGTCAAAGGACATGGCCGGCCTCTGGGAGGCGTGTGCGTTGCCTGCTCCGCCGCGGCCCGAGAAGAAGCGCGAGGACGAAGAAGAAGACGACTTGACCGAGGCCTTGGTGGGGATGCCCTCGGGTGAGGTGGTGGGCTGGGAGACGAGGAAGGTGTTGCCTGCTCCGCCGCGGCCAGAGTGTGTGTATGTGTTTTGCTGCACGGTTGGGTGCGGTTCGTTGATTGTGTATGAAGGCATGGTGGTGAAAAGGAGAGAGAGGGTATATGTGTTTGTGGTTTTGTTTTTTTATGTGTTGGATGGTTCGATTTGATGTATAGTCTGATGATCAGACGAGATGTGACTCCTTGTACAAGAGAGAAGGGAAATTAAAAAGAAACTTTTCTTGTTGACTGGCTTTTTTTTTTTTAGAATATTCGGAGTACAAAATGACTTTGTAGAGTGAACAAGAGGTTTCAACATGAGAAGTTGGATGAAAAGGGCGGCTAGGTAGCTAGCTATTATACACGAAGAAGCGAGGTGACACCAAAGCTTGGCGAGTCGAGTGGAGGGCACAATGCAAGGACCTTGCCCTTGCTATGGATTAGAGAGAGCTCAGACTGGCTTTCGACGGGACAAAGGCGCAAATAGCCATAGTGAGTTTGTTTCGATGTCGGAGTAGCTGTCAAGTACCTTTGACGTAGTTGACAGGGCAAATGGTTACCTTGGCTCGACGTTGCTAAAAACAGGGCCAAGAAAGACCGGTCGGGTCCACGAGGTGCAAAAAAAATTTGTCGGGTGGGTTGTTCTGTTTTTGTTCGCGCGTGACACCTGGGGAAGTGAGAGGCGGCATCACAAGACGCACTGGACCCCTGTTTTCATCATGTAATTTTTACGCCATAGCTTGCCATCCCCCCCTGGCCCTGAATTGGAACTGCCTGGAGTTGTGTCGAGGAATGGATGTCGTCGTGGGTTTTGTCTCATTTTCAATTGGATGGCATCATGCAGCAATGTTGTATGCCAAGCAACTGAGCAAAAAAGAGAGTGCCTGGTTTGACACGCACGCAATGGCATTTGCAAAGCTGACTTTTGAAAATTTTGCTGAATGCGGTTCTTTTGCAGGCGGCAGGCCATTGATCGATGTGTTGTGTCGGTGGTTTGTCATCCTAAGGGGCCTAGCCTACTTCTTACGTACAGTACTGTCTGCTGTACCTTGGCCAAGAAATAGTTGCCAGCTCGGTCTTCCCATTTTTATTTGTTTTCCCCCGCATAGTTCGGCTCTTTGAGTTTCCATACCGTCCTTAATGCATGCGATCGCCTAATGATCCCGGACGGTTGCATGCTAGGGCTACATCCGCGGACCTTAACACATTCCCACCATCGAGTAGAGCCACCTGATCTACAGGGCGCATGTTGCTCGATCTCTGGTACGAACGGTTGAGAGACAGACCATGACTGCACACGCTGGCGATGAGTCAATTGATGTTTACCCCTTAGCCTAACGGTTTTCTTTTTTAATCTTTTCTTTTTCTTCTTTTTTTTCTTTCTCTCATTCTCTTACCATCCATTGAATGACGCAATAGTTTGCAGGCCATTCCCGGTCAACAGTTCTACGGAGTAGACTGCGAATTAAACCCCAATGCGCAAAAGAAAGTTTCTTGTGGCTGGTAGAAACAAGTAAATTAATGAAGCTTTACCAAGCATCATGATATACGATGCGCCGCGGAGGGTGCTAGACGACGAATTTTCTCAACCGCTTACACAATACCTCTATTACCTTGACTGAGCAACGACGGTCGGTTGACACAAGGATTACCAGGAACAGCAGTCCACTCTGAGCCCCATCTTAAGTTTCCCACTAAAAAGATGACGTACTTGGCTCGAGTTTGTTGGACCTAAAGCTGCTTTTTTAGCTAGCTACCTAGACAGCGCTATATGAATTCATTGCGATACTGGATACCAATCCGAGGAATATCATATTTTTAAAAAGACGATCTCATCCTCAACCATTCACCCTAGATACATGCAAACTACAGTGTCGATCTGAATGACCGGCATCGGGAGTCATCGTCACCACCAAACCCCGCCATCATGGCCATCAAAGACATACCCAAACTGAACCGCAACAACATCCGAACCCTCCGCCATGATCCCTTATCCGAGATATCTGGCGCGCTTGGCGACCTTGGCACTCTGCTCCCCCTGATGATAGCCCTCGCTCTGCAGTCGTCCATATCCCTGTCGACCACGCTTGTCTTCTCGGGCATCTTCAACGTCTTGACGGGTATCGTTTTTGGGATTCCGCTGCCCGTTCAGCCGATGAAGGCCATCGCGGCCGCTGCGATCGCAGAGCACACCAGCCTCAGGCAAACAGTGGCAGCCGGAGGTCTGGTCTCTGCTGCGGTGCTGGTATTGTCGGCTACGGGGCTACTGAGGCGGGCCACCAGGCTCATACCCGTACCCGTGGTCAAAGGGATCCAATTCGGTGCTGGTCTAAGTCTGGTCATATCGGCCGGGTCGTCGCTATTGCAGCCACTGCACTGGCTCCATCCTGTTCTCGACAACCGTCTCTGGGCGTTTGGGGCATTGGTAGGTCTGGTTGTGACGCATCGGTTCCGCCGCGTCCCCTATGCGCTCATCATCTTCATCCTCGGTACCGTCTTTGCCGCAGTGGCCGTCGCTGCGTCTGGTCGGAACCTCCGTCTACCCGGAATCGCTCCTTGGGTTCCCTTTCTCGTCCTGCCTGCTTGGACCAGCCCGACGGCGATATCAATGGCAGTAGCGCAACTGCCATTGACAACGCTCAACTCGGTTATTGCAGTCTCGGCCTTGTCCGCTGATCTGCTCCCAAACCTGCCGACCCCGACAGTCACCGAGATGGGATTGAGCGTTGCATCCATGAACCTGATTGGATGCTGGTTCGGCGCGATGCCTGTCTGTCATGGTGCAGGCGGGCTCGCCGCCCAGCATCGGTTCGGCGCACGTTCAGGCGCCAGCATCATAGTCTTGGGCATCTTCAAGATACTGCTTGGTCTGCTGCTGGGAGAGACGCTACTCGATTTGCTGGGCCGCTTTCCCCATGCCCTTCTCGGCGTCATGGTCCTAGCGTCCGGTCTGGAGCTTGCGGGCGTAGGACAAAGTCTGAATCATGGAGCAGCGGATCTGTGGGAGTCTTCGGTGGAGGGCAATGCCGTCGGGACACTGTCTGCGCGCATACACCGGTCCCTTTCCGAAGAGGAGCGGACGGAGCGCTGGTCCGTAATGCTCATCACCACGGCGGGTATCTTGGCCTTCAAGAACGACGCCGTTGGGTTTGCGGCGGGGATGTTGTCACACTGGACATATAAGGCTGCACAGCGCTGGGGGAGAGGCACTGGTGAAAGACAACCGCTGATATCCCGTCCGTTTCCTTAATGGTAGCTGAGGATCCGTCACGTGTTTTTTTTTCTGTGAGCTGGCCAACTCCACACAAGTAGAAGGTATAATTGAAGTAATTAATTATATATTGGTTCAAGTTCATGCGGTGCGAGTGTTCACATTTCAAGCCAAATTTCCAACAATAGGCTACTCAATTAATATCGCTTCATTTGACATTATATATTTCACGCGGCTGACCGAGATTCAGTCAGGTTTTATGTCTATCAGACTTAGTTTCGTGACTATATATTCAGGTGCAGCTCCTATACCCTTCACGGGTATCAGGTCCTGCAGAGGTTCTCCCATTTTCATGAGGCACACATAAGCTTGTGATTTGTAGTTTACTGTATGAACAGTCGACGAAACGCACTTAATTATTTCCTAAATAATCTGTATGGTTCAAGTCGGCTGCCCCAGTTGGTCCTGGCTTAGATCTAACCTCAGCTCGATGGCCTTCACAACCTGCTTCCAATCCACCATCCCACCCACCCCAACGTCACCACATGCAAGCTTCATCTCTTGTGGCGGCATGACCTCGAACCAGCCGCCATCGCCCTCACCTTGCGTACTCCCGGCTCCCCAATCCTTCTCCAGCGTGCGGATCTGCTTGGCCGTGATGGGATGTCGCCACATGGCCGTGTTCATGGCAGGGCAGACGATGATGCGCTTCCCGCGCCCTTCGACGACGCCGTCCGTGTCCCAGGCGCGCACGACGCTCGTCAGTAAGTTGTTGCAGATGCCGTTTGTGATCTTGGCCAGGGTGTTTGCGCTCAGCGGGGCGATGACCAACATGTCGGCCCCTGGGTTCTACAGTGTTAGACACAAATAGTGGTGTAGCGCATTTGATAAGAGCAAACATGAAAAAAAATATAAAAAAAATAAAATAAAAAATGTGGTAAACATGGTCCGAGAAAAAAAAAAGAGACGTACACTTTCTTAGTTCTATGTGTAGAATCCCCTCCCCCCTCTTCCACGGCCGCGGGCCCCACTCATCGGCGTCTCCATACACGGCGTCGACACACGGAATGGCCCTGATGGCTTCCAGGGTTGGCTGTTCCTCCGCCTGACCGGCCAGGAAGTGCTCGGCCGAATGCGTAAGAACTACGCGGATTGACAGCCGCGACGGGTCGTGAGCCTCCCCGAGAGCCCTTAGGATATTGGGCAGCTTTATGGTGGCGACGGAACCCGACGCAGACAGCAGGAGGTGCTTCTTTCCATCGGATATGGACGCGGACAAGGCGGAGACTGCAGTGGCGTCCTGCTGCTGCGGCTGCTGCGTGCGGACCATGGTCCGTCGAGTCTGTATGTGTGTGGTGAGATTGATGTAGAGTGCTAATTTGAGTTGAGGCCAGAGTCACTATAGTGAATTGGTTTTTGCGCCTCTTGGTTTGACACGTTATGTTGAACAGACCAACAAATAAATCAACCCTTGATTAGAAATGCAAGTGTTGTTAGTATACCTTAGCTTAAATGTAATTTTGATCTTCAAGTGATGCACATGTTCTCCAGCTGACAAATTGAGCGAAGAAGAGCAGAAAGTTGATTTGATGTTTAAAAGTTCAAGTGACGAAATTGGTATGTGGTGGAGCTTTGAATTGATGTGGTCGTCTGATTAAAGTTGGCTGGCTCTGAGCAAGTTTTCCTTAGGTGAGGTACGGAGTACATAGGTATGAGGAGGTACAATACACAGGTACCCAAGTTACTGTAAGCCATTAAGCTGATCTGACTCCTACGTATATGTTCCTTTGCAAGAGCCCAACTCCCTTAAACCCCGGAAATCATTCAACCCGGTTCAAGGGAAGGAGCGAAGCATGCTTCAAATTTCGCGATGGGAGGATGTAGTTTAATTTGTGTACAATTTGGAGAAGAAGTAGAAGAAGAGATATTGATTGATTGAATGAAGATATATGATTCTTACCAGAGTAACATGCCTCACCCATCAAGTTTAGTGTTTTTTGCTAATGTTTGTTTGGGTTTACCATCTTTTCCAATCATCCACGCCACTTTCCACAACTCCCTGAGGTACCTACCCACCTACCTTACCTACCCGGTACCCTTATTCTCCTAAGTTCACCTCTCTGGTCACTTTGTAGTGCCAGGTGCACTCAACTTAACTTGAACTTGAGGCCCAATGAGCCTATTGGAATGGTCTACCTACAGGTCACCTCCCTACTACCCAATCAAACCCACATTTCCGCCACTACCTGTACTCACTTTGTTCAGGTTTTGTTTTGATCAACCTACATTACTTACCTGCCGACTTCAAGTAGCTGGGCACTTACCTACTTCACCGATCCCCAAGCATCAACTCAGCCATTGCGGCACTTGTTATGGCTTATTCTGAAACCTAAAGTGGATTTTCACTAGGATGCATGCTTCCCTCCCGCTGCACTGATTAGCCCTTAGCCAAAGACGCAGCTAGGCAGGTAACCTTGCTGCTGCATTTAGGGTACCCAAGCCTACTTTCACTTGACTCTCACCTCAACCAAAATGTCTGCGGCCAACCCTCACAAGCAAATGTCTACAGAGATGGAGGGAAACAAAGGCATGCCCGTGTCCTCATTCTCTTCAGCACCTTCTTCCTCACCTTCTCCATCCCAATCTTCACCACCCAAATCTCTCTCTTCTGTCACAAGTCCACGTAGAAATCACCGGACCTACATACCAACAGCAGTGTCAGCATCAAATATGACTCGTCGAAAGACGCAGCCGAAGAATGTCGCTACAAGGAACAAGAAGAAACCCCCATCGGGTTTGATGGACCTGCCCATGGAGATCATCACCATGATTGTCCATCAGATTGAGTCCACCAAGGACCTGAGCAGCTTCTCGATGGTAAACCGAGCCTTCCTCAAGACTTATGAGCTTGAACTTTTTACCGCCACTTTCGAATCGATGGTTGGTGCTAGGGAATACATCAACGTTGTACTCGATTTATTCTTTCACGCAGTGCGCCACGACTCGGTTCGGATCATTGGTATTCTTGTTCACCATCTCACAAACATAGAGATCAAGGGGTAGGTTTCGGCCATGTCCTCTGCCAGAGCAGCAGCTATACTCTTGATACCCCGAATCGGTGGGCAAAGTAACTGACCCTCGGCGACATAGATATATGCCCGCTGAGCCTTTTGAGACCAAGAGGATCACATACTTCCACCATGCGCTTATTGCAGATGCCCCTCGGGTTTCGGCTTATCTTTCTGCGGACGGCGACGACATGTTTGACGAAAGCTTTGAGTTCTACCCAAGTATGGCGGCCATTTATCATGGTCTGTTCCCACAGACTGTGGCCACCCAGTGGGATCTCAACAAGGCTCTTCGCGTCGCTTGTAATTACGGCCTTTCCCGGACAGCATACGTCCTCCTAAACCGCGGGGCCGATCCCATGGATATGAGTCCGTTTGGCATGATGCCCATCCATTTGGCCTTGGCTAACAGCCAGCCCTGGTGGGACTCGGCAAAATATGAATACACTAGAATTGGCTTCGAAGTCGAACGCATAATCCACCATCTCGGTTGGGAGGAACTGGCGCGATGGAACATTTCCGCGCTACTCAAGTTTGGCTGTCCCGTAGACCTCAGATCTGCACAGCATCGCCGGCATAAGTGCGACCACAAGTGCTTGGGATCTCTCGACTGCAATCATCACGAGCAGACACCCCTGCACATGGCAGCCAAGATCAACTTCCGAATCGTCGCCGAGTTCCTTCTTGACGAAGGCGCCGACCCTTACACGCCGAACGGAGAGGGCTACACCCCTCTGTACTGCGCTATCGTGCACGAAAGCTCAAAGGTCGCCGGTGTCCTTTTCAAGCGGTGCCAGCCCAATGTAAACCCAGTTGTGCACATCCCTACAGGAACGACGGCGTTGCACATTGCCTGCAGGTTCGCATTACCTCCAATGGTCGACTGGCTGCTGGAGGCGGGCGCGGACCCGGATGTTGTCAACAGCCGTGGTATGACTCCTATGCACGAAGTGCTCTGTCAGACCCAGCCTGATCGTAGCCAGCAGGTGTACCTGGTCCTGAAAAGTCTTGCTCGTTTCAACGCAGACCCTGCTACCCCTAGTTCCGCTCCCAAAACGCCGTGGGACATGGCCAAGAACCATCCATTCCCCGACGTGCAGGAGATGTTTGCCGACCGCACGCTGATGACGTTCTGGGAGCTGGACCAGCTGAGTGGCGGAAACACCATTCCCCCTCGCAAGGGACGGCGCCAGAGAAAGCGCGGGAACCAGGGCATCAAGCGCACCGACAAGCAGGCACCCTGGCAGACCGTTGCCACTTCATCTCCGACAGAGCCAGAGGTCCAGCTCCAGTTGACTGAGCCTGGTTACTGGCGCCGTCGATACGATTCGAGCGATGACAGGGACCCGTGGGCTAAAGAAGACAGATGGTGCGGTACAGAGAACCGGAATGATGAACTTAAACCGTGGGAGCCAGCCACAGTAGTCCCAGACAACTTCTTGGATTTTGGAGAGGATCTCATCCTGTTTGACGCAATCCCTCCAATCAAACCCTCCCCGGCGGCCTCACCGCAAACTCAAATAGCGAGTGCGGGATGGAGGCCAAAGCTACTGACTTTGAACAACCGACCGGCAAAGCCGAAGTCGAATGCGTCCCTATTCCCTGAGATGGAGAGACGAGATGCCGCCCAAAAGCTCGCAAATGAAGATGTTTCGGCGAGCTCGCAAGGAATCAAAATGAGACAGAAAAAGACGAGGTGGAATCCTATTAGGTTCTGAGTGGACAAGACAATCTGTGTGGTATTGACTGCCGTGTTGCGAGTCTTGCATGTCTGGTTGCCGGGCTTATGAAAGTCTCATTATTCTCACGAAAGTATGATGAAGGGCGAAGACGTATCTGTGGTTTAGGAGCATGTTGATATTCCCAACGCTGCCGTGTGGCTGGCAGTTTGATTAACGGATTGGTTGGGCAGATCTGCGATTTTATCGGAGTGAGCTACCGATGGCGGTCCTTCCCACCACCAGTGTGATTTTCGGGAAAAGCTTTGCGAGTGTCAAAGTTGGAAATGGAGCAAAAAAAAAAAATAAAGGATGGAAGAATAGAGAGACAGTTTGTGTTAGACTGCTTTCCTAGATATTGACAACGAGCAAGGGCCATCATCACTGGCGGTATGAGCCTACTGGCTGGCTACCTTGGGACAGGGTTGAGCGAGCTAGCTATAGGGGGATCATGAGCCTTACTTACTCGGTAGATTGTAAATCAAAAGTCGCTGTATCCACTTTAAATTGACCATGACCCACTACAGTATCCAATGCTATTATCGCCAATGGCCGTTGACGCGATACATTCGTTACATCATTTTGATCTTGTCGAAATTTATCATCTCCCATTGACACCATCATAACTGCAATCCATACTCGCGCGATACAAATAACCCAAGAAACTGCCCTGCGATCGTACCAAGCATCGCCTGCCCAACTGCTGTAATTCCAGGCCAGCAATAATCGCATTTCTACAATACACAAAAAACAAGATGATCTCCAGCAGGTTTATGGGAGGAGTAAGGAAGAACCACAGACCACAAAATTTATGATGAACGGCCCTCACTAACAAAATCGGCAACACTCTCCACCAGAGCATCCTCCGACAAGCCTCCAGAACAGCGTGCCGCGCACCAGCGCACTCGATCGCCGCGCCCACCATCCTCAGGCAGCTCCAGGCGCAGCAGCAGCAACGACGGCTGCTGACGTCCGAGGTGCGACAGGCCATCGACAAGGCGGTTGCGTCTGCGCCCGTCGTCCTCTTCATGAAGGGCACGCCCGAGACCCCGCAGTGCGGCTTCTCGCGAGCCAGCATCCAGATCCTCAGCATGCAGGGCGTCGACCCGGAAAAGTTTGCCGCCTACAACGTCCTCGAGGACCAGAGCCTGAGGGAAGGCATCAAGGAGTACTCGGAGTGGCCCACCATCCCCCAGGTCTACATTGACAAGGAGTTTGTCGGCGGCTGCGATATTCTCGTCTCGATGCACCAGAGCGGCGAGCTCGGAAAGATGTTGGCCGAGAAGGGAGTGCTCATCAAGGGGCAGGAGGGCGAGGCTGATACCAAGTCGGAGTAGAGACAAAGCGGGGGATTTTATTTTGCCAAAATGGAAAGGAGAGGAGGGGGAAGGGAAAGGGAATGTATAACAATGTGTTACGTGAGGACCGGAGAATGATGTGGCTATTTGTCAAAGAAACGCCCATCAAAATGAACATGTACGAGACTGCTTTTTTTTTTGTCCTGTGCTGATATATGTATATAAAAATACCTTTAGATATAATCCGTTCGACTCCAAGCTGAGACTTATATGCGAACGATATTATAGCAAAATCTATCGTCAACCATGTTCTCCATGGTACAAACCCATCAAGTCTTTCAAGTCACACAAGTATTTATTCCCTGAAAACCCTCCCCACCCCCTACGCTGGATATGCAGCACCATCTCCGCGGGGATCGCTCCCTGCCGACCAGACCCCCATCCCGTCGACCGGGTCGACAGTCCACCTGATGATCTGGCCCCTACCGAACTGAGACCTCTCGATCCCGGTGATGAGCGCACACTTGTGCCCCAGCTTCTGCAGGCCCGCGATGGCCGACGCCGGCATCCCCTCCTCGACGGCCACGACGTCGTCGTTCATCTCGCCCGTCACCTCGTCGGGCATCCCGGCCCCGATGCAGATCCGGGGAGCGTCGAGCGCCTGCTGGGGCGACAGGCCGCCGCTGACCTGCCCGAGCAGCGTCTGCACGTGACCCTGCGGCTGCATGAAGCCTCCCATGACGCCAAAGACCGAGTGCAGGCCGCCGTCGGCCAGGTTCGTCACCAGGCCCGGGATTATGGTGTGGTAGGGCCTCTTGCGCGGCGCGAGGGCGTTGGGGTGGGCCTTGTCCAGCGAGAAGTTGCTCCCGCGGTTCTGCAGCGTGAAGCCGCAGCCCTTGGGGATGATGGACGTCCCGAAGCCGCTGTAGTTGGAGTTGATGAAGCTGATGGCGTTGCCCTGGCTGTCCGACACGGCAAAGTAGACCGTGTCGCTGCTGTTGAGGGCGGGGCTCTTGAACTGCGGCCCCGTCGGGTCGCCGTGCCGGACCGACGTCGAGGCCTTTTCCGGGTCGAAGAGCTTGGCGCGCTCGGCGAGGTACTCGCGCGAGATGAGCTCCTGGGATGGAACCTTGGTGACGTTGGGGTCCGTGACGAACCAAGAAGCGTCGGCAAAGGCGAGGCGCAGGGACTCGATGACGGCGTGGAGGTACGCTGGCGTGTTGTGGTCCTCGGGCCCGAACTTGGGCACCTTGCCGCTGCGCTCGAGCTCCTGCAGGATCCCCAGCGCCATCAGGGCGACGATGCCCTGGCCGTTGGGCGGGTGCTCCCACAGCTGGACGCCGCCCGAGCCGTCCGCGGCCGCCGCGCCGTGGGCCGTGAATTTCAGCCCCAGGGGCTCGACGGGCTCGCTGCCCGTCTCCAGGTGGTGCTTGAGGTCGTCCACCTCCATCAAGCCACCTAGGTCCTGGCACACCTTGGCGAGCTCCTCGGCTATCCGGCCGCTGTAGAAGCCCTTCTTACCCTCCTCGGCCAGGGTGCGGAAAGTCCGGGCCAGGTTGGGCATCTTCATGATCTCGCCCGCCTTTGGGGCACGGCAGCCGCCTGGCGCATCTGGGTCCGCCTTCAGCATCTCGGCGTAGTTGGGAGATGCCTCGCGGATGCGTTTCTCCGACGCGCGCCACTTTTGAGTTTGTGATGTTAGAAAATGATGAGTGGCTTGTCTGGGGAGTTTTATGAAACTTTGACAAAGCCAATAGACTACTACTCACAGCAATAGAGACTATCTCGGAAACAGGGTACCCCTTCTCGCCCAGCTCGATGGCCGGCTTGAGGATGTCAGCCATGGTCAGCTTGCCGCTGCCAAACCGCTCGACCGTGTCGCACCACCCTGCGGCGGCACCTGGCACCGTCACGGCCAAGGGGCTCTTTGCCGGAATCTCGCTCTTGGTGTCCGAGTCGGGCAGATTGAGCGCGCTGCGGACTGCATCAAGAGTGTACTTTGCACCGGAGCGACCAGACCCGTTGAGTGCCGAGACCTTCTTGGTGGCGGCGTCGTAGTATAGGCAGAACATGTCACCGCCGATGCCGGTTGAGCAGGGCTCCGTTATGTTCATGCCAGCCGCTTGATGTCTGGTTGTAAGCCACGATAGCCGTATATAAACGCCGGTCGAGTATACAGAAAGAATAAAAGAGAAAAAAAAAAGTAAACAACTCACCTACAGCGACGGCAGCATCGGCTGCATTGCCTCCTGCATTGAGAATGTCGATTCCGCACTTTGCTGCAAGAGGTTGCGTGCATGCCACCATGCCCTTGGTGCTGTGAACAACGCTCCTTCGGCTCGCAAACTTTTGTAAGTCGTGCGACGCCGGTGGATATATCGACGGATTGGTGAAAGCCATCTTGTTTAGGGTTCTATGTTGCAGTATCCTTGGCATGAAGACGGTTTGTTCAAAATCCTACCAACACAGTCAGGGGAATATTTGCAGTGTAATCGACTTTCGTTTGTTCGGACTCTCCTATAAACTTTGGTTGCAAAATGTTTAAAAAAAAAAGTACCTACCTACATGCGGTATACAGTATAGGCAACCGACATCAGTCAGGTACTTACAAAGGACGACGGCTGAACTGATGAAGTATTACATCACTGACGACTCATATTCTCCAATCCCCCGCTAATGCCAATCCGTCCGGTATCTAAGCGGGGCTTCGGTGGTGGTCGGAATCACTCCCCGCATCTCTCCGGAGTGGTTGAGCGTGTTCTCGAGCCATGGGATTCCGGCACCGGTTTTAAAAGTAAACAATTTACCGCCGGTCATCGGATGCCTGGGAAAACAATACCTAAGTGCAACTACAGAGCCTTGAGAGCCTACGCACAATTCGACCCCGTGCGCATGGCACACATTGCACTTCCCTGCATGACACATGGCGTGCATATGCAGGGCCTATGATGTCCATAATGCACATTTCCCCAGCTATCATATTCTTTATTGAGAGTCCTTGCATTGTGCACCGTCCTCAGACACAAGCTCGAGGCATAGTTACTTACTAGCTGCTTGTTCATGCTGCTGCTGCACCCTTTGCTGCCTCCTTTTGCTTTTTCTTCTCCTCTATTTGGCGCTGTTTCTCCAATTTCTTTAGTTGGTTCTTGGTCATCTTACCGTCGCCGCCCTCGGCTGCACCATCACCTTCTGTTGCCTTGGATGCACCGGCCTCGACCGAAGACAAGTTGCCCCACTTGAGATTCAGAGGCCTGACCCTCATGAACTCGGCCACAATTTCATCCGTCACCTTCGCCCGGCGCTCTTGGAAGGACTGAACATATGCCTGGAGCTCCTCGGCGCACTTCTTTTTGATCTCACCAGTCAGCATCTTGCCGGTGCTGTACTCGACGCGGATCTTCTCGAGTTCTTGGTCGTCCTCGAGGAAGAAGGTGAGATACTGGTAAGGCACATCCTTGTTGGTGTCACCTCCCTTCTCGCGATGCTCCTCGACTGTGACCTGACCACCCGAAAGGGCGTACTTGTTGACCTTGTTCAAGATCTGCTTTGGTGTGTCGTTCATGAAGATGGCTGACGTCTCAATGCTGGCACTCATTTTTGAGCCTGGGCCTTGGAGCGCATCCAGGAACCGCGCGTGGATCAGGGAAGGCTTGGCGAATTCTTTTTGTGTCGTTAGTTTGAAAACAGCTCCCATGAAAGATTACCATGGGTTGTCACTCACTCAACCTCGAGGCCACATCTCGAGTCATTCTGAAGTAGGGGTCCTGATCGATGGCACCTATTGCACATATTAGCCCATGTAGTGGGAAAGTCAAACCCCAGTCCTTAACTCACATGGGATCAGGCATGGTATTTTGCTGGTGATCTTCTCGTCAGGGCCGAAGATGTGGGGGAATGACGATGCGAAACTTGTTGCGCCTAAGCAATTGTTCAACTGTCAGTTAAGTGGTCCGTACCGATGAGTACCAATTGTTAGAGTGCGTTCCATACCCTGAATGCTGCCGAAATGAATCTTGCCAATATTGGTACTGTGAGTCTGTTAGCTTCGGTTCAAAATCAAGTTTGAGGTTCCCTTGCTCTTTTGGTGGACTTGCCTGTCGTTGAACCCAAAGATGGCTTTCGCCTGGTTGTATGTAATGTGCTTTGATAACCTAGTGATATTCTTGTAAAATGCACCTCCAAGAAAGCTGATGAAAACGCCTCGTTAGCATCGATGAATGCGGATCCGAAAACTACAACCCCGCAACTTGATACTTACTCGTAGTCTGAGAAAATAAAGGTCTTCTCGGGATCAAAGCCAACTGCAATGATATCTCGAACGTTGGTTTTCGTGTAGGACTGAACCTCTTCGATGGTCCTCTTTTCACTGAAGAGGTATTTCTGATGTTTGCGTCTGTGAGCTTGGGAAGGTTCTGGCTTGGATGCCCAGTCAATAGTGATGTGATCATACCTCGTCCTATATAATTGTTGTTAATTTATTATTCTCCTGTCCCTGTTTTCGAGACCTTGACTTACATCTGTCATCATAATGACCAATGGAACCTGGAAGACATCCTGGAGCCACCTAAAATACGTGACCTGTGGTCAGCCCAAGCTTGGGTTACATAGACTTGAGATTGCTGGACTAACTTGGTAAACTCGAAGGGGATAGTGTGACCAATATGCATCGAGTCGCTTGAAATAGTTCTGGTTAGCTTACACTCCCTAGTTCCACATCCAACGCATGTGGATGATCTCAGAAAAATGGTCATACCTGCTCGGTCCTCTACCAGTATAGAGGAAGAAGGGTTCTTTCTTCTCGTGCCTGTCCAGGATGACCTGTTGAGAATAAATTCGGTCAACCAACAATCCCAGTCAGTGGTGGACTGGAATATCTCCCAAAACAGAGAGAGATATACATATATATATATATATATAAAAGAACTTAAGTTCGCATGGCCACGTACATCCAGTTCACGATGCGAAAAGACAATACCGCGGCGCATAAAACGATGCGGCTTGTGGCCGGTAACCCGCTCAAACCTCTCGAGCAACTCAAGGTCGATCAGCTTGGTGCCAAACTCCTCAACCAGCTTGTTGTAGTTGATGGCCTGGACGTTACCGTCGGCGTCGACGCCTCCGCTAACGTTCCAAGGATCGACCGATTGAGCTTGCGCTTGGCCTGCACCGGTGGCTGTGGTTGATGCGCCGGCCAGTGCTGCAGCGGCGGCATCCGTGGCGGCCGGACCGTCGCGGGCCTCGGCGGTCCGGTCGACGAGGTGTATTTCGGGCATGCTGGTGGATTAAACACCTAGTACGAAAAAAAAAGTGGGTTGCCGATTTGACAGGTCCTGTGTTGTGCAGATGCAGTTTTGGTCAAGACAGCTGGTGTGGGCGCTGGCAGCAGCTTGCAAGTCCCGTCCGATACAAAATCGAGTCGACGATAATTATCACGACCTCAGTCACACTCATACGCGGTTGGCGGGGTTCATCCTCAAAGTTGTGACGCAGGGGAAGTCAATTGGACCCAATCGCGGGGTAGCTTCTCGGTTAGGACTCCCGTCCTTGGCCTTGCCTCATTTGGTCAACAGCTTGCAACGGAGTGGAGTACTACTGTACGTGCATTCTGTGAGCGTCGCATGGAGGACAATTTAGCTTTGATGAATGCTGCAAATAGCCGCGGGAAACCGGATCAATTAATATCAACAACCAGGCTCCTGTTAGCACTCACGAGTACACGAACAGTCAGCCTGTGTAATTGACATTGAAAATGGCGTTTCTTTTCAGTGTTACATAAGTAGCATTTGATCTACTGAACCGGACCCAAATCTGTCAGGGGCTGGAGCTCCTGTGGACCCTTGTGCAGATACCCCTGTTCGAAAGAATTTAGATACAGTATGGGCTGTGACGTTGACACGCGACGCGAAGGGAAAAAAAAAAAAAAAAAAAATTAGGCACAAATGACATAAGGCTCGCGATTGCCAGGAGCATCCCAAAGTAACACCTTCACAGCCACAAATGCAAAACCATGTTGCGAGGGCCATGGCTTTGTCGACGGTTGCTCAGGCCGTCACAGTGGCGGACAAAATTACCAATAATAAAACTCACACAACGGCTAGCTAGCACAGGTCAGTGTGAAAACGGGTTCTGCAAAGCCTCGGTTGGAGTCTGACGATTGACTGACTGACTGACACTTGCAAACGTCCAACTGACAGATGCAAATGGAAACATACCACCGGTCCTGCTCCTCCGAGCGAGGAAGCTCACAGAAGAGCATGATCAGCTGCACAGCGAACTAGAGGCCAACTTTGATACGGTCAAAGCGAAGCGCATGGGAGAAGTCTCCAGGGTTGCCGATGCTCTCAAAGCCTGGGATGCGGCACAAGCAAGCATCAAGGAGTTGACCGGTCTTAGCAACTCTACGGACGAGGAGATGCGAGAGTTGGCCAAGGATGAGCTCGAGACAACAAACAATGAGCTCGAGGCGCTTTCCGACAAGATCAAGATCGCCTTGACGCCGAAACACCCCTTTGCTGATATGCCCTGCCTCCTCGAGTTTCGACCAGGGCCTGGCGGCATGGAAGGCCGCTTGTTCACCGACGCCCTGTTCAAAATGTATCAGAGCTACTGCACGTTCAAGGGATACAGGACCAAGATCGTGACGTACGAAAGGGTCGACGGCCCTCCTGGCGCCGACGGGGAGACCCCGCTGCAGGAGGCCATATTGGAGGTGACGAACCCCGGTTCCTACGACATATTCCGCGGCGAGGCTGGCATGCACCGCGTCCAGCGCGTTCCCGCGACCGAGAGGTCTGGCCGCATCCACACCAGCGCCGCCGCCGTGTGGGTGTTGCCGTCGTTCCCCGAGGAGCCCGGGGCCAGCGACGAGAGCGCGGCCGACGTTAATGACCCCAACAGCGACTTCTACATAGATCCGACCGAGGTGCGGGTCGAGACGATGCGAGCCCGAGGTGCGGGCGGGCAGCACGTCAACAAGACCGAGTCGGCGATCCGCTTGACGCACATGCCGACCGGTACCATGGTCAGCATGCAGGACGAGAGGTCGCAGCAGCGCAACCGTGAGGCGGCGTGGAAGGTTTTGCGATCGCGAATCGCGCAAAAGAGGCGAGAGCAGAGGGAGGAGATGGCGCAGAATCTGCGCAGCAGCGTCCTATCAAAGGACAAGATCACGAGGGGCGAAAAGATTCGGACGTACAACTACGCCCAGAAGCGCTGCACCGACCACCGCAGCGGGCTCGACATTCATAACCTGCCTGGCGTGCTCATAGGCGGCCCCGAACTGGATCGAATCATTGCCAGCGTCCACGAGTGGCAGACGGCCAAGGACGTGCGCTTGCTCATCGCCGAGGAGGAAGAAGCTGCTGCGGCCGCGGCTAAAGATCCAGGGGGCAACCGAGAGGTGAAGAAGTGATGATTTGGTTTTTTTTTTCTCTCTCTCTTCTTACTTTGTCTGTACTATTGTTTTACCATCTGTATTATGATAACGCACACCGCAATACCCCTAGATTTGTGTGCAAGCTCTTTTCATCCCTTTCTTTTGACATTTGCATGGAATTTTTTACTGCATTTCCACCCCACGTCCGCGGTTAACACTTTTTGTTGACATTTACGCGTCCTGTGCCGGGAACTTCGAACGAGTCCGTGCCAATGTATGTGCACATCTCCCAGGTCTGGAAACTTACTGTGCACCTAGCGACGTTTTGGCATGATAGCTAATAGACTTTTGTGCATCAGGGTTCAGACATTGGCGGGTGTTTCGAAGCGAGGGAAGAATGATAAACATAGATTGTTGTTTGTTTTTGCTACTTGTACAAACGACGGCGTATCAAACGCGCATCTATCTGCCTTGGATAGTTCTGACTTCCGACTACTTACACGACAGTATTCACACCGACACACCTAGGACCTATGAATGACTTGATCTCGAGTCCACACAGACCAATATTTTCGACCATGAAGTATGCCGAATGTGAGAGGCACAAACCGTCGTACGAACATTTGTAGTGAACAGTCTCAAAAACTGCTTCAGAATAACCGGAACGGGCGCTAGCTTGGCGGAATTGAGCTCCCCTTTTGAAAGATTGGATGAAGCATAGCTTGCAATTTATTGTTCCTAAACCTGAGGCTCGTTCAGACGGCAAGCGGTCTCTCCGGCAGGTCTGTGTAACTGCATGAGTTTTGCAAAAAGCTGTTTTTTGTTTGGGGCGACAGCACAATGGCAGCTGCGAAATAGTCGTCCGACGGTTCCGACAACGGCCTGTGCGACCGAGGGAGCCATGATAGGAAGGAATACGCTTGCTAGCTACCTAGGTTAAGGTACCTAAGGTAGGTAAATTAGTTAGTATTAGAGAGACAAGAGACAAGAGACAAAAAAAAAAAAAAAGTGATCGGCCCGGTTTGTCATGACTGCCGGCTAGGGAATCCATCTCTGCTCATGCAGGCAGGACTCGATATTTATGCTTTATTTCCTCGGGAAATTTAGTCAAATCGGTGTGGTTCATTATGGCATTTAGGTTGGGGTAAAGCGTTTGATCAACCATAAATGATGCTATAATAGCTAACACACTCACTTATACTCCGTGCTTAGCACTGGTGCTTTAGGGTCTATAGTCCGAGGCGTAAGAAATGACACTGGTCTTTACATCTAATTCTTTATGTATTTATCTAGTTAACAATACCCTCCTCGGGTTTCTCTCACTCTCTATGTCTGCACAAATGCTGCAAGGCTCGGGCTGAAGCACACTACGCTGGCCTACCGACATTCCACCCCTGATAACCTGGGCTCTGTCTGGCTGACGTGGCCGGCTGTGTTTAAATCCTGTCGTTTCTCCCGCCGAATATCGTTGAATATTAACAATTCAACGGCGCTTGAACGAGTATTTGTATATGTGCTGTATGTAAACTAGGTATCTAGTAGCGTCATATGTAGATGTACTCTGTGACTAGTATTGACTTGGAGAAAACAAGAAGGAAAAACAACCAAAAAAAGCAAATCCTGATCTACTGCTGAGACGATTCAGGACTATACATATACCATCAGTACCATTATCCTTGTTCGCCACGGCTAATCCACTGACAACCTCTGCACGGATGAGCTTCTATCTAATACGTGGTACTGGTCAGTTCTCACATGAATCTGCCCGCTCATCCCATGTTTTCCTTTTCTTCTCTCTTTTGTTCCAGAGTATGGGTGTGCGCATACTTTGTGCATGTGCTGCAAGGCGGACATGGTACAGGAAATCCTTTTTTTTTTTTCCTGTTCAAGTAACCTTTTTGTCCACCGGCATCTCTGAGTCGGTTAAAACAACTCTGATATATGTATTTGGTTTGCCCCCTTTTAAACTTTGGCGCAGACGTGGAGCTTTAGGTGTTATTATCACTATACTTTGTCGATAAAAGCATAATACAAAGTGCCTGCATTAGCAACAGTTGTCTTGATATCCAGCCAGTTGACAACCAAAAAGAAAGAAATATGCATTTTCAGCTTTCCACATCAGCATGGTTTCTTCTACTTCTCGGTGAAGCCACCGGCCTCCGCAGCTTGCAACATGTAGGCAAAAGGGATCCAGTATGGCTACAACCAGCCTCATTACAGAAATACGAAGTACCCATAGACTCGACAAAGGATGTGAATATAACAACCAGAGAAACGCATGCTGTGGTGCGCAGAGCCCAGCCTCTCTTCTTGACGGACAAGACAAGACGTAAGCTCAACCATTGTTGGAGAAGTGACAGAAGACTTGAAGCAGACTTAAAGTTGACAACCAATGATTAAAAAAAGAATTTGCTGTGGATGGAAATGGGATACCCGAAGTCAAGTTCGATGTGGGCGAGTCTTATGCCGGACAGCTGCCCATCAGCAACAACGCCACTGATGAGAACAAGATGTTCTTTTGGTTCTTTCCTAGCCAAAATCCATTGGCAAAAAAGGAAATCATGATATGGTTAAACGGAGGGGTACTGCAAATATTCCGCTCTTGTTTTCTTTTCGTATTTATACTTCATGTCCTTCAATTTCTAACCACAAGCCCTTTTATCCCTAACCACCAAATTTAGCCCGGATGTTCATCCCTGGCAGGTCTGCTGCAAGAAAATGGCCCTTTTATGTGGCAAGCCGGCACTTTCCGCCCAGTCAAGAATCCATACTCGTGGACGGAGCTCACCAACATCGTCTGGATAGAGCAGCCCATCGGCACCGGCTTCTCCACCGGCAAGCCCACCGCCACCAACGAAGAGGACGTTGCTCGCCAGTTCCTGGGCTTCTGGCGCAACTTTGTCGACACCTTCGCCGTCCAGGGCTACAAGGTATACATCGCCGGCGAGTCATATGCCGGCGCATACTGCCCCTACATCGCCGACGCCATGATCAAGGCCAACGACACTCAGTACTTTAACGTGACGGGAATGCTGATCTACGACCCCGTCATCGGTGAGGACTCGATTCAGGAGGAGGTGCCCGTCATGGGCCTCGTCAACGCCTGGCCGGGCCTGTTTCCCTTCAACGACACTTTCCGGACGGATCTGCAGGCGAGGGATGCCAAGTGTGGCCTGACGGAATATATGACCAAGGGGCTGAGCTATCCGCCCAAGGGCCAACTGCCATCGGGGTCGCCCGTCGAAAAAGATGAGGCGTGTGCGAAAATCTTTGATGATGTTTACAGGGCAACTTTCGCAATCAACCCCTGCTTCAACATCTACGAGATCACCCAGTCGTGTCCTCTGCTCTGGGATGTCTTGGGCTGTAAGTAATACCCCTTGTGTTTGCTGCGCGTATTCCTCCCGGAGCATGTTACTCACTTGTTTTTTTTTTTTTTTTTTTTTTTTTTTGCTTTGGGATCTAATTCGTTCTGCTTTCTTGCCATTTCTTTTAGTTCCTACTTCTTTAGACTGTAAGTTACATGCATTGTGGCCCATGGCACCCCATGGTCATTCTTTACTCTCTGGATGGAGATGAGCAAATCACCCTTGAACCATTTACCAAACCTGCCATATCATGCACTCGCCTTATCTACAAGCACAACATCACATCAGCTCCCCATCCCCGTTGCAGCAGCAGCAGCAAGAAAGATACTAACATAGCCTCAACGCCCAGACGTCCCCGAAGGCGCAAGCATCTACTTCAACCGCAGCGACGTCAAGCGAGCCATCCACGCCCCGGAAAACACCAACTGGGAGGTGTGCAAGGACGGCATCTTCAGGAACGGGACGGACCGGTCGCCGCCGTCGTCGCGCGCGGCGCTGCCCAACGTCATCGACCACACCCAAAACGTCATCGTCGGCCACGGCTCGCTCGACATGGTGCTCATCGCCAACGGCACGCTGCTGTCCATCCAGAACATGACGTGGGGCGGCAAGCTGGGGTTCCAGTCGCGGCCGTCGTCTCCATTCTTCGTGCCCCGACACCGCGAGGATTTCCGGTCAAAGCAGGGGCTCGCCACCCTGGCCGGGAGCGGCGTCATGGGCTTCACCCACACCGAGAGGGGCCTGACGTACGTCGGCGTCGAGATGAGCGGCCACATGGTGCCCCAGTACCAGCCCGCCGCCGCCTTTCGCCACGTCGAGGTCCTGCTCGGCCGCGTCGCCAACCTGTCCTCCACCCAGCCCTTCACCACTCAGATGAACTTTACTCAGCCCAAGCCCTCTGAGCTGGGAGGGCCTCCGGCCACGGCAAACTCACCAGTAGGAGGAGCGTCTGGGTCTGGAAGGGGTAGCCCCAAGTCCGAGTCTCCTCGCCTGTCCTCACCTAGCACTATTTTCCCCTTTTCCATATTGATCACCTTGGGCTTTGCGTTAGTTTCTTGAAACTGGCCGAGTTTAGGCGGGCCTCTGGGAGCTGTTTTGAGTACCGGTTTGGAATTCCTAGTATTAATGCCTTTTTAGAAAGACTTTTAAAGTTGAAATGGAAAACGAAATGTTTAGAAATGTCGCAGTCCAAACAGGACAGGTGCTCATGGCAAGATGACTACCTAGTAAAAAAGCGTGAACGTACATCATATGTATTTTCATACACATCCTTAGAAATCACTGATCGCCCTGGTGTATATTGCATTAGAGTCTTGAAATAAAAAGTATCCCATGACCTCATGGAAATTATCAGATTAGCGGGCATAAGGACGGGGGGAAATGTTCTTACTCTGCTAAACCCTGGGAGTTTGAACTGGCTGCTGTTTATTTGACCTAATCGTAAACTTTTGGTCATATAAACCTGGAACGACTAGGTAGATAGTTGCGAAAAGCTTTGATTTGTTGTCCAAAGATAATAATACATGAAGCGCAAAATCCATGCCATTCGTTACTTTTGTGAGAAGAGACTGCGAAATTCGTAGCATCGGGCTACCGTTGCAATAGTGGCCATAAAACCAAAAGCAACTTGACAAGACAACCAGGCACTTGTCCCCTCGGACTTTTTTCTGCAAGGTATGTCGCCATCGACAATTTTCATCTCCTTCGCCGACCTGCATCCCTTCGAACGCTGCCGTATATTCCAGACACTCCTTCTGCGTTTGAAACCATAACGCCTTGCTGAAAGCGAGTAAAATATAGAGACTGAACAGTTGAAAGTACATTGTATACAAGGATTTTTTGATCAAGGAGTGTTCTATGCCCGATCGGCTCATCGGCCGCCCGGCGCAATATGTAGCTTGTGAAGGGCAACGTTAGGTAATGACACAAAGCCCCGATGGGCCTATGTCTGGGTATAAAGGGGAATTTGAGTTGGTGTGATAAAGTCTCCGGTTGACATGACTTGACGCTCAAGCTGAGCCGGACTGCGCTTCCTTGGCTCTTCTGGTGAGCTCGATTATGTTGACGAGGCCGGTATTACGCAACCTCTCGAGCACTACCAACATACCCTCGCGACTCTTGCCGAGCTGATCCAACGTCTTGGTAGATGCCATGTTCTCGATGCTCCGCTGAATGCCTTTAGTCCCAAGACGCGAGAACCAGCCTTCCCGAGGCTCTTGCTGCTGCTGTGACTGTCCGATCTTCTCCCTAAGCTTCTCTCCAAGCCTAGACCGGAAGACGACGTTTGTTTCGACGTTGGTAGTGGTCGCATTGTTGTTTGCCTCAGTCGGTGTGGTGTATGTCTGCTTCTCCACGACAGACAAAACTCCGACGAAGTTGAGGTTTCGACTCTCAGTCTTCATCCAGCCTTCCCGTATGTCCACGATGCTCGTCTCGAGAACATAGGAGGCCTTGTTGTTCGACCCGCCACCGGTGATGCTTGTTGGAAGTAACTTGAAGACGGCCCCAGGCAAACGTGACTTTTTTAGATGGATGCGAGTTGTGTGTAGCCTGCCATCGGCATCAACGTGGCTTGAGATTGTATCGGTACTGAGGACATGGGCCGCAAAAGGGTTGAGCTGCGGCGAGCAGTAGCGGAGGAAGAATGCAAGTGTTACGGTGGGAAATGGGTGAGAGTATGTGTGGTTGGTTGTGTGGGTGAGAACCATTGTGGAGATTTTTGTTTTGTCTCGTTCGTTATTGTTATTGTTGCCGTTCGTTTGATGAAAGGAGTCGTCCCAATTGACAAGATGGTTGGTTTATCAACCAGTACTCGATCGATAGATTGGCACCGGGAAGTCGACGCTAGACAAAGTGAGGTAGTTTTGAACAAAAGTTCCCGGACAAGCCGGAGTAAGCTGAAAAGCCGAAGGGCGACTTCAAGAGCGTATTGAAGATGGCCAGTGTCGGTCGCAGTGCACTTATGCAACGACGGCCGTCCAAGCTGATGATGACTGGTGATGGGTGTTGAAGCCCCTGTAGTCAAACAAAATTTATCTGGTCTTGAAAAGTTGACCCCAAGAGAGCCAGAGAGGAGTTTGTTGATGAAAAGGTTTAAATAAAACAAGACGGTTAGAATAAAAGGCCGCAAGGTTCTTTCTTGGGTGAAGACTAGGTGCGGTAGTTTTATTAACTGTCGTCACACCTGATGTGAGCCGTCAGGAAAGGGCACCACAATAACACACAACACAACACAAAAACGTAGACACGATAGCCAGGTCGTATGTTCGCGCTGCAGCAATCGGCACAACTTCTCGAGGGATCAGCTCATTTCGCTCGTGCTCAATTGACGGAGGCGAAACTCTCTAGCGGCATAAAGTGGGGCATCAGCCTAGAAAACGCGGAGAAGGTATGAAGCTCATTGATTGGTCAGGTTGCAAGGAGAAGCCGTCATCTTTTCTCCTTGTCACATGATCTGTATCCTAGCTACTCCTGCCTGAGGCGCTTGGAATCAATCCTGACTCAGCTAGAGACCGTGACTCCGAAACTTACCCCTGCCCCACCCCATGAACCCAGAACGCCGCCTAAAGTCCGAATCTTTCCCACCTGCTCCCTCCCCAGCTCTCATTTCGACTCCAACCTACTCATCAGCACAAGGCTTCTCTCACGACCAGCGAAGCGACCGAACAACTCAGTATGCGAAAGTTTTAGCCTTGACGGATCAAGCACGAAATCGCAGCCCCTCCACGCTCGTTTTGTCACGAATAATTCTCGTCCTTGTCAACGAAGTCGAAAAGGCGACCGCGTTAGGCCAGACCTGGAACACGAGCGCATCCGGGATACTGCGTCGCGTCCATCCCGCGATTTGAGATACTTTATCCTCCACGCAAAAATTTCTTCACCAACAGGCTAACATCTCAGAGGTTGACCATTCGTCAAGTTTTAATTGCTAATAAGGGTCACGGGGTGTGTTTGAGGAGGAGGTGATTCATTCCAGTCATAACTGGGTTGGATGACGCCGCACTCTGTGGCTTTGTATTGACAATTTCATTTCGTTCTTTTTTTTTTTTTTTTTTGTTCATCTGCTCGTCACGGGGACCTGGTTTTGTCTGTCTCACGAGTACAATCAGAATTGATTTCCCACGTATTCACTGCCTGCAAGTTGAGAATCAAAAGAGAGAAGAGAAAAAAAAAGAGAGAACAAGAATAAGGGACAAAGAGACACAAAGACCTGCCTCCTACTACCTTGTCCAGATCACGAACGAAAACGACTGAACAAACTGCGCATCGACCTTTGCGCTCCCGACATTCCCCCATATCTCCCACTTTATCATCTGTTAAAATTTGCGCGCTCCTTCTTTACATCGGTGTCTTGCAAAAAACGTTCCCTTCCATATTTTCACAACAATTCAGACGATACAAGGAGGACGGAGCAGAGAGGACTGGACTGGACGAACATACCTGGGATTTTTCCTCGTAAGACGGCTTCGGCGGTCTATCATTCACCATGTCTTCCTCCGTATTTTTCAAGTTCAAATCCCAGAAAGAGCCGACTCGTGTGGAGTTTGACGGCACTGGCATTTCTGTATTCGAGCTAAAGCGTGATATAATACTCAAAAGCGGCCTCGGTGACGGCACAGATTTCGACTTGGCTATCTACACTGAAGATGGTGCAGAAGGTGAATAAGACTTTTTTTTTTCTTCTCCTTGTTTTGCCTTTGTATATCTATCAACCTCGCCTACTACATAGAATACCAGACTAACTTCTCTTCCCCCTTTGACAAAGAGTACGATGATGACACGACAATCATCCCCCGATCTACGACTGTGGTCGCCAGAAGGTTACCGTCTATGAAGCCCGGCGCTGGGCGTGCGGCCAGATATGTCTCGGGCAAGGCACCAGTTAATGCCAAGAACAGCTCCCGCAAAGAGCAAGTGGCCAAGTCTTCCACAACAAAGGCGCCATCAGCGGCCCTGGCTCAGATGAGCAGTGCGGTGACGGAAGAGGAGAGATTAGCCGCCATGTTCCAAGCACAATCAGAACAGTGGACTGCTCAACAGGAAGAACTTTCTCAGTAAGTGTAGCCCTCCATCTTCTTATCTATGTATGTATGCCTACTGCTGCTAACAAACATAACAGCCAAACACCTGTTTACAACGGCAAGCCCGGTGTCGGCAAGCGGCCAGCCAACGTTCCCGATCATGAGCCTCCCAATGGCTACATCTGCTACAGGTGTGGAGAGAAAGGCCATTGGATCCAACTTTGTCCTACGAACGACAACCCAGAGTTTGACAACAGACCGCGTGTCAAGAGGACGACTGGAATTCCCAAGTCTTTCCTCAAAACTGTGGACAAGGCCACTGTGCTGGGGCAGGCTGGAGCTGATGGTGAAGAAGGAAAAGTGCCCTCTGGAGTAATGGTAAACGCAGACGGAGACTTTGTCATTGCTCAGCCGGACAAGGCAGCGTGGGAGAAGTTCCAGGCCAGGACCAAGGTGTCTGCAGCCGCACAAAAGGTTGCTGTGCAGGATGAGAAGGAGCTCCAGGATAGGGGGCTTGAATGTCCAATGGACAAGAGACTTTTTAATGAGCCAATGAAAACTCCTTGCTGTGAGAAGACGTATTGCAACGATTGCATAACCAACGCTCTCATAGAAAGCGACTTCGTCTGCCCCGGCTGTCAGGCCGAAGGTGTCCTCATCGACAATTTGAAACCAGACGACGAAACCACCGCCAAGATCAAGCAGTACCATGAAGAGAAAGAGAAGGAGCAGCAAAAGGAAAAGGAAGCGGATGCATCCAAGAGTCCAACGGCAGCCAAATCCCCATCGGCAAATGATCAATCCACCAAGACAACCGACAATAATGGTGCAGATTCAAAGGAGGCCGGTAAGGCTTCTTCCAAATCCCCCACCAACTCGGTCAAGTCACTAGCAAAAGATCCCACATCCCCTGCGGAGACCTCAACAGCCAACGGCACAGTTAGCAATCCCAAGAAGCGACCTGCCGAGCAACCTGCCGAGAACCCAAGAGTTCCCCGTGCTCCTAAAGCTATGCAACAACAACAGCAACAACAAGCATCCCAGCAGCAACAACAACAACAACAACAGCAGATGATGCAGCAGATGATGAATGGCATGAATGGCGGCATGAACCCCATTGGGATGCCCATGATGCCTTTTGCCCCCATGCCGATGAATGGCATGAATGCGGGTTTCATGGGTATGCCCAACATGGGTAATATGAACATGGGGAACATGATGAACCCCATGATGGGTGGAGGGATGGGTGGATTCAACGGCAATGGAAACATGGGCTACCCGATGGGTGGGATGAATGGTAACATGAATGGCAACATGAACGGAAATATGAACGGCAACATGCAAGGCGGCGGCGGTTGGGGTATGAATGGGAACGGCATGCACGGCGGCATGGGCATGAATGGTGGTTACAACAACATGAACGGGCACATGAACGGAGGCGGCTTCAATGGTGGTGGCTACAACAACAACATGAACAACGGTGGCGGCTACAACAACAACATGAACAACGGTGGCAACAGCATGGGTGACTTTAAGCAGTTTTCCAACCACGCGGCCACAGAGGACGATGCCTACTTCCGCAAGCCGGTCAACCCTCATCGCCATCAGAACCGACAGAAACGAGTCCGACCCAGTGATTATCGCGAGCTCTAAAGCGACTAACGACGGATGACGCCGACCTTTTTATCAACCGGCCTATCATAATTACAGAAATAACAAGACCTACCTGTTCTAATTATTCAGCAGCAAACCACTCTGACAAATTCCTCAGGAGCGCTTGGTTCTCTCATTTTACGGCATACGATTCGACGAAGGGATTTCTTTTATTTTTTTCGTTTTTTGCTTCTTTTTGGATTCACTGGCGCCCATGCGGCTTTCATACTTAATCACCTCGATGTGATAATTGTTTGTTTTTCATCTCCACTACAAAGTTTCCGGGAGGGAGGGGCTCCTGGAGGGGCATGACAGGCGTTTCTTTTCAGTTGGGAGGGTTGTCTTTTTCTACCGGGAGTGTTAATAGCAAAGTGGGAAGGGCTTAGATATCAGTGGGAGGCAGTCTCTTGCAAACTTTTTTTTCCGTCATCATGGTGACGGCGGCACGAAATTGGAGGGTTTTTCTCTGGTTTCTTCTTTTTCAAATGTATAAATAGCGACATCGGAGTCTTGTTTCTGAGCAAGCCTCCAATACACGGAGCCAGAACAGATCTTTGCACATAGGAGAATGGAAAACTACATATGGCAAAAATCTTTCGAGAAAATTGGCATGTTTCGTAGCAGTGACAAGGTAACAGAAATGAGTGGTATCATATAGCATATTGTTAAAATTCAACCTTTGGTATTCATCTCCCTACCCTTCCCAACTCCGCGCCTGATTTGTTCCATGTTATAAACCAAATTATATGTCATGAGCACTCAACGTTGGACTTGATATCCCACATAAAGAGCACATTGACCTGGTATAATGATATCCTTGATACCTAACCTGAATATACCAATTCTTTCTCTTCTTTTTATGTTTCATCTAAATTTATCTACTCGTCTGCCTCCGGGGGTACATAAGGCTTGACCAGCATCTCACTAAATTTCTCCAACTTCTCCTTACCCCTGACCTCCTCGATAAGCATGGGCATCTTGACGACGTTGAACTCATCGTAGAGCTCCTCGATTTGGTCGAGGTACTTCTTTTGCATGCGGCGCCTGGCGTCGCAGTGGTCACACTTGCTGCCCTTCTTGGGGAAGAGCAGCTGGTTGACGACGATGCAGTGAGTGTCGATGTTGTAGCTGGCCAGCTCCTGGATCATGCGCTCCGTCTCGTACAGGGAGAGGAACTCGGCGATGCAGACGCACACAAACGTCGTCAGGTTCTCGTCCTTGAACTGCGTGTTGACCTCGGAGATGGTCTCGCGCAGCTGCTCCAGCTTCTCCATCATCTCGGGCAGCGACTGGCCGTTGGGCAGTTGGCCCTGGCCGCCGAGGAAGCCGTTGAGCAGGGGGCCGTACTGCGACGACAGCTGCGAGACCTTGGCGAGTGCCTTTTCGAGGACGGACGGGAACTGCAGGAAGCGCAGGGTGTGACCTGTCGGTGCCGTGTCGAAGACGATGGTCTCGTACGATAGCGACTTGACCTGCTTGAGGACCTCGGCGAAGGACATGGCCTCGTCTATTCCTGGAATCTATGCGCGCAGAGATGATCAGAGTGTCAGAATAGTGTTTATATGTTTCCCCGGATGAACCCCCCTTAGGAAAGAGATCATTGAATATGCGCCCAATGGAATAGCTACTCACAGCAAATGCCAGATCCTGCATCATGCCACCCATACCGGCCATGCCGTCGGCGGCCGCACCACCCTCGTCGCCGCCCTGGCCCGCCAGCAGGTCCTGCATGCTACCGTTGGGGTCGATCTCCATGGCGCTGAGGTTGGTGAAGCCGTCAATCAGGCGAGCCTCCTTGCCAAACTTTTGCGAAAACGCGTCCGAAAGGTTGTGGGCCGGGTCGGTCGAGATGAGCAGGACGCTGCGGCGGACCTTGGCGAGTTGGATCGCCAGGGAGCACGACGTGGTCGTCTTGCCCACACCTCCCTTGCCGCCGACAAAGATCCATCGCAGGGACTTCTGGTCGAGGATGGACTGGAGCGACGGCTCCATGGAGTCGACGTCGATGAGGGCGGTCGACATGGTGGGTGGTCGTGTCCTTTTTGAGTGTGTTTGTTTGGTTATGTGTTTCCTTCCTAACAGTGGCTGAAAATGGTTGATCAAAACTAGGTACCTAGGTAGGCAGATGAGAATTTGTTTGGCGTAACTATTGTTTTGTTCCAATTCTTCTCACTTGACGCGGAATCCAGACAATGACGCGCAAAATGGATGCCCATAGAAGGTGCTCAGACTCAAACTCCGCCTGGTGCTCTTCACCTACCCTACCCACAAAGGTAGGACCTTACGAGACGTCACTTTTCGACCAAGGAGGAGATGATGCTCTGCGGGGCAGACCTGAAGTGGGCCTTGTCCTCCCCCGCGCTGTTATAAAATCGTTTGGACATCCCGAACCCACGAAGAGATTGCCTTAATCCTTCGAAATTCTACATTGGCAGAGTTGAGGCATCTGAATTAGTTAAGAAAAAACTGTGTTTAGCCTTTGCAGACTGCCGTTTATACATATTAAATGGACTGATACTGCCCATCCATCCCACAAGTAACCTTTTCGCCCAAGCGTGGGCTGTTTACACTTGGTTCTCTACCTGCCTATAATATGTATGGTATGGAGGTTGGTATAACGCATTGCTACCTGGGCTAAAATAGGTCTAGCTTACCAAAGTTGGAGCTACCCCTCCACTCTTAACATCCATCCCCACCTGTAAACCAACCCACGTACAACCTGCCGCCTGATCAATTGCTGTGCAGCCGTCGTCGGACCGCCTTGCCAACCAACCTACCCCGACTTCCAGGATCATCGTAAGACGTCGTTGGGCGTCTACTTTTTTTTGTACGAGCCACCTACAGTTAGTCACTTCAGCCTGACATAGGGGTACGATGGAGAAAAAAGAACCTTCCTGACTGCATAAACAAAACAAGAGATTAAAACCCAATCGTAGACCTTGCCTCCAACAGTGAAACCAAACCCACCTACCATTTATAAAGTCACAAGACATCATCCTGTCTCAAACACTTTTCTTAAGGCACCCCGGACAAAAAGAAGAAGAAAAAAATGGCAGCTCCAACACAAACCAAAGACATGATAACCTGCCACGTCCTTGACCAGACCCGCGGCCAACCAGCGCGGGGTATGCGCGTACGCCTGGAGCTGACGCCCTCGACGTCCTCATTTGCGCCAAACTCGTCATCGTCGCCGTCTTCTTCAAACCTCAATAACAACAACGCCGCCACCACTGCCAATAATGAAGGCCCATCACCCCCCGCCCCTACGGCAACACTTCACCATCACCACCACCACCACCAGTCAGCGCCGGCAAAGACATTCGAGTCCCAGACAGACGAAGACGGCCGCGTCAAGACCTGGTTGCCATACAGCGCCGATAACGACAGCGGCGAGGTCCCTGTCTACACCCTCGACGACGTCTTGGGGGAGCTGGCCGCTGCTGGCAAGAGCAGGTGGACCCTGAGGTTCGACACGGGATCCTACTTCGGGGCCGGCAACACCTTCTTCCCCGAGGTCGCTGTCGTTTTCGAGGTACAGCCGGGCCAGAATTACCATGTCCCGCTATTGCTGAGTCCTTATGGGTACAGCACGTATCGTGGAAGCTAAGCTCGAGAGTTTACATCAGAGATATGTCAGCATGGAAGGTTGGGTTTGATATCAGTGTGCTCCATTCTGAGATATATTAATCATAACTTTTGTCATTAACCATAGTGTTTGGCAATCTTGCCAAAACTTTTGTCTCCGTTCCCAAATATGGACACTGAAAAGGCCCCTGCTTTGCCTTAATCTATAACTTAACGCCAAACCATACCTGGGAGTATGTATGATTGATCCATGCGTGGAAGACCACGTCCTTGATGCGAGCCAGCGGCCGGCCTAGAATCAAAGACTGTTAACTCCACGGTTAACAAAGGGAAACGAGCGTGACACGGCAAAGCCTTGTATCCAAGTGTTATCCATCCAAAAAAGAGACACTATCTCTTTATTTCCAAAAGAAACTCACGCCGCCCCCCGGCATTTTACAGGAGAAAAGACAGTTTCAGATACAGCGTTTCCGAAAAGAACCAGGTTTGGCCTGGAGGGCTTGCAGTGAACTGTATTTATATCCGCACGGAAGTGTTCGTCGCAGTCCAAGGAGAGCTCTGCCAACAGCTGTAGTCGTTGCAGACTATATACTGGCAGGCTTGCTGCGTCATCGCAGATCCCAGTAGACTAATTCGTCATAGTCGTCACAGGCTGGTCAGCTTGTTCCGATCCACCTGTTTGATGGAAACGAGCGTGGTGCGCCTGGTGCGGCGCTCGTGGAGCGTCGTATTTGAAAGCGAGCTTATCGATGATTATTGTGTTCATCCAAGTGGACATCGCTAGGTGTACTGAATTTACTAGAGACGTTGAAGTTCCCTAGTTGGTTCTCCAGAACCGTCCTCTAGTCACGATTCCATCTCAACTTCCTGAAAAGGCTCTTTCTCCGACTAGGGGAGCTCGAAGTCGTAGACGGTGATACCATGGACAGTTCCGAGATTGGGTGGCTCGATCTGCGGTCATCGTAACTGTCCTTAGTCGAGGGCCGGATGTCAGTCGAATTGGTGTTGATGGATGCCATCCTGGCAATTGGTGGTGGCACAGGGGAGTCCCCATCGCTATCCACCATCACGCTCTCGTTTGCCCGATACATTTCATTGGGTGAGATTCTGCCGTGGCTCAGCGTGTGCTTGTACTTGCTGTGAAGCAATGACCTGCGAGTCCTGGCCTTGGAAACAGATATGTCGTCTGCGGTGATGCAAGCGTCGGGACTAACAATGGCATCGGGATGTGGTAGGGTTGTGTTCCGTTCTGTCCATAGGAGATTAGTCAAGAGAAAATCACCACCAGGTCCAGGCGTGTTATAGAGTATACTTACGGCCACAGAAAGGTTCCGGGAAGCCGGTGTCTCTTCTCCGCAACGAGCCAATCGACTTGGCAACGCTGGGACTTTGAGGAATGGATCCCATAGTTTCACAGCTGGACCAACTCTCGTATCTTGTTCGCCGTGATTTGAAGCTGTGTTGAGAAGACGACCTTCGGGTCAGTCGTGGTAACATAATTGTTAAAAGCCGAAAAGAGTTGGGAATTAAGGCAAGAGCTTGAACTATATTATAAAGATGGGGCCCGGTATCTGTTGCAGGTTGCGAGTCGCAGTGTTCAGACAAGGAGGGATGTGGTGTGTAAGAGATGAGTTGTGTGTAAGCTTGCAAGCCTTGGGATTGCCTAGACTGCTAGCAGGTGGCGAGCAACTTGAAGGTTTATTATTCCGATCGGGACCCTGCCCTGGCCGAAAACAAAAGAAAATAAGACTGAGAGAGAAATTAAGTCGGGACAGCTTTGGTCCAGCACAACAATGTGTGAAGGAGGCAAAGTCGAAAGGTATTGTCGTAACAACAAGTAAACAATGAAAAGGACAAGGCAATTCAATAACGCTCCAAACTTGGTCCTTGTTCAATTTGGCCAGGATTGAATTTGAAACCGAACGGCGAAAGAACGGTGGAATAATGGGATAAGCACAATATAGAATCGAAGCAAGCCTTCGGGAACAATCACTAGGAAGTTCCTGGACTAAAATGATTAAGATAGTAAGAAAATAAAAAGTGGAAGCAGTAAAATAACACTAGGAAAAATAGACAAAATGGATGGGAAAAGGGATAACAGCCCGTAGCGCCTTTTTCAAAACAATGAACAAACGTCGTCCGTCCGAGAGAAGATGCAGCAGCTTCCACTTGGCTTTATAAACGGCTGCACAGCTCGGCGGTATCTGTTGAGTTTATCCATTGCTGTATACATAGAGTAGGGTTTGAATGGCGCGGCGCGTCTATTTCCTTTTGCTTCGGACCTTGTCCGGGCGACTCAGAACAAAGCATGAGCAGTTTGCATTGGCCAGACTGGCGGCTACCCCTGGGTGAATGGATATGTTGTACATGTGTAGGGCGGCTAATGGAAGAACACTGGATGCCCGTGAACCAATTGAATGGTCTTTTGGATGCCAAGATTTGTCGTTTCGATGCAATCGAGCGGGCTGCAACTGGGGTCAAGCGCGCTAAAGGCTATCATCGTAGCCATGGGTCTGGCACTGGTCCAGAAGCTTCGGAGGCCCGCCTTGCGGTTTTGCTTGTATAAAAATTGAATTGTTGTTGTCATGCTCAAGTGCATAATTTGCATGATGTACGTATTAAGGAATGGCTCGGAGAAAGGTATGAGGTAGATTCGCGCGGCGGGATGTAACAAATCCGTGTTGAATGAAGCTTACCTTGCCGGTCAAAGGTGGGTCGAGCTGACGTTGCCCTGTGGCAGATGCACTGGGCCGGCCCCCTAACCCTAGGTATGCTTAGAAGCTTGCCAACCACTCGTTCCAACTTCTGAGCCGCCCAACCCTGTCTTTCCGTTTCAATCGATGCGACGACTAAGATCTCGACTGGGCCCGTTGTTTGTCGTCCCTTTTCGTCTAGGTTGAACAGGCGCGCGGTTCGGTGCTAGAATTCGACAGACAGTGAGGCCAAGGCTGTAGGCCAGTTTCGAAATAAAAATATCGGTATCGAGGACGAGTTGTTTGTCTGTGTCGAAGCTATAGAACAGAAGACAACAAAACGCTTTGTTCGGCAAAGGTGTGTTGGTGAAGGAAGGAAGAGGATTGTTGATTGGTAGACTGCACAAAGCTCTTACGGTTCTCTTGCCAAAACAACCACCTCAACCTGGGTCAAGGTAGGTAAGGTAGGTACTGTCAAGCTTCGCACGGAGTCAAGGTGAATGATCAAACTTCAAAAAAGATGCTTGTCGGTGCCCTGGGGAAACGGTCGCCAAATAAATCCCCATTCAACACCGTAAGAGTTCCTTTCTTGGCACTAGAGGGGCGGCCGTGACTGCGCCTTTATTGTCATTGACCTCGACAATCCACACGCATGGTCCCAATGACTGTGACAAAAAGAGGCAAAGCTTGGCAAGCAATCATTTTCGCATGGTACTGTAGTTTCCATGCAGATCCCCGCGCGTTGGCGGCGCCGCGGCGGCGCCGGACATCCTGTTGTGGACCATCACGTCCCGCTCCGCCAGTTGCTACTTGTCAAACCTAGCCAGCATGCAAAGCTGGTCTTGCTGGTGCTAAAGGCTAAATCGGAAATACACCTAGTCTAAGTGGCAGGCACCTAAGCTGCATTGGCTGCTAAGGCAGGCACTGTAATCACAAAATTAGGTTAGGTACGGAGGTACTTCCGAACGGAGTGCCTGTTGTCAAAGACTCAAATTCCAACCAGCGAGGAGGGGGGCAAGGGGGATGACGAATCCTAATCATGGAGTGTTGGCCCGCGCCTTGGGGCTGGCTGAGCCTTGCCCAATCGGGCAGGCATGAGCCAACTTTTGTTGGGGCTGCTGCTTCTTGTCACTTACTCTCCATGGCTGTACTTTTCGGCTCGGACGGCAACCATCCTTAGTATCCGTACATGTAGCGTAGTAAGTGCAGGTACCCTTGTAATAAATAATGTATGGCGAGAAACCACCCGACTTGCCGACCTGCAAACTATCCACAAGTAGAAAATTTGTATTAAACCTAATGACAAGGTCATGGTACCTAGGGTAAGTTGGGTTGGCCTGCCTTCGACTTTGCAGGCTATGTTTTGTCTATTTCGTGGGGGGCAGCTTGTCCCATGGGGTGTCAGTGCGCCAATGGTTGGCTGGCAATATCTCGGCGGTCCGTTCCAAGGATTTGCCATCTCATTAGAGCGGCCTACAATTCGCTCATAAATAAGACATTCATGCAGATACTCTGGCCAATACTGCTTTTTGAGGCTTGCAGCAAGTAGAAACAGTTTTCACTGCAGCGTGCAGTACTGACCAGGACTCGTGGAAAGCATTCTCAGCAGATAAGACAAATGAGCTAAGTCATGATTGTATTCCGTAGCGGTGAAGCAGCAGAGGACATGATTCAAAATTTGTCCGACGATGCTTTTTTGCATTGCTAATGGTGTGATTGCAGGGACTGAGCAATTACAGTCGCTAATAAAGACTGCTTGCTGCTCACTATCCAAACCATGCATACTCCGTACGGACTACTCCGTAGAATGGCTCCCTGTTACAGTGGATTTCAAGGTTAAAAAGCCTCAGCGGCTGATACTACTCCGTAGTAGTGTGCCAAATTCAATTCACAGTGAGAACTATCACCAATTCTCCGTGTTCCGTAGTATGGGCGACGTGGGGTGAGTTCTAAGAATAGGGTCGGTAATATAAACTCCAAATAAAAACAATTGGATGATTGTAACCCAATTGAATTCCCGGAGTCTCCCTTGTGAGCTGGGATAACCCCGACGAATCCGAGGCAGGGCCAGCTTTGTTCCGACGACGGAGAATGACATTTGCGTTCGCAACATCAAACGACGCGTCAGCCTTATTATGTATTCATTTTCTCAACGATTCCACTCATATTGGATGACCTTGATATAGATGGTACGTGCAATGGTAATTTGCCAGTTTGAAAAGTATCAACCGAACAGCGTCAACAGGCCTGGGCCATCCTGACTTGCCAACCTTTGCGGGATTCGTGTTTGCATACCTAGCTTCCGCCACGCTATCTCGCTGGTGGCTGGCTGCAAGTACACATGTTTCTACGTCAACTTAGCCAGTTTTACAGAGAAGGTCATCCCATTAATAAGCTTTCAAAGCTCTGATCTTCGGTGCCGTAGGAGCAATTGAGAGGCGATGAATAAAAAAAGAACACCAACAAAATCGAAAAAAAAAAAGAGAACCGGGTGGTCTTCTTATCAGAAGCACCAAACGACAAGAAAATTGCCTCATTTGGTGGGTTTAGTTTCAGAAAAGCGTCCATATGTCGGACAGGGCGGCCAAAAAAAAAAAAAAAAAAAGATAGTCCATCGACTCCATAGAACTTAGTTTCAAGTCTAACGCCTAACACTAACATTGACATACGTGGCTTTCCAAGTTGTCAAAGGCTATGGGCAAGTTGACTCTGATGTATGCCGCAAGCAATATAATGCAATCAGCAAAATGATACGTATTACAGGTTGGGTTACCCAAAAGGCATTGAAAAGAGAATGGTCCAGAAGGGGAAAAGAAAGTATGCCAGAGATAGAAAGAAAATTGCATCAAGGAAGAGCAGAGAAGCCAAACGCCAAAGAAAGAAAACATGCAGCCATGGCATCTGACATGGAAACAAAGATAAAATGAAAATCCAACCCAGTACGGAGTACTCAGTACTCAGGGTCCAGATAAACTATCCGGACGCCACACTTACTTTCTGATCCCAGCGGCACGTGTCTAGCAAGGTATATGTCATTCGTTCTTAATATTCCGCCGTGACAATTGCTACAATACATCGTCTATCATCGTAAGAAGAAACAAAAAGCTGCTCATAATCGTTGGGCCCAGGGGAAACCAACATGGACCAGTCAAAACCCTTCCGCTTGCTCGTAGGTTGTATGTACTTACACTGAATTACAATCATCGGCCTGGCCCGCTCACTAGTCGTCCATTGGTTTGTCCACCAGTGTGACTCCATGCATGCTATCCCGGACTCTTTCGGTATCCCCGCCGGCTGCACCCTCAGTGGCAGAAGTCTCCGGTATCGCGCCACCCGCGACCGAAGGGCCCGTCACTCTCCGGCCGCCAACAAACCGAGCCCCGCTGCGCCCAAGACTGTTCCGTTTGTTGACGTTCGAATCAGCAATCATCTCGGTAATAACCGGCGACTCTGCCAGACCAGTTGGCGACGTGCCATTGCTGCCAGCATGCGAGTTTTCACTGCTTCCTGAAGAGCCAGGGAACTCGCCACCTGGAACCTCAAGACTAGATCTCTTAATGCCCATGATCGGCCCTACGCTGTGCCTTGGGTGGTGTGTTGCTGTTGGAGATACAGGGAACCTTGTTTCAGGACCGCCGCTGCTCCTGTCGCGCCTGTGGCCCCTGGGTCCAGGTGCAGGTGATGTTGCACGACTCCTACTGCCAGCTGCCTTCTCGAGAACCAGCCTGTTGCGCTCCTCCATGTTGGCCCGCCGGTTGCTCTCATCTGTGCTGATTGCGCGCGGCCGACGATCATTCTTACTGTCGCTTGGTACATCGTTGGCTGCGGGTGTGGAACCGCGGCTTCCTACCGAGGCAGAATGGGAAAGTGTTGACATCCTCTTGAGTTCGCTGAAAATAGGATCCTTATGCTGGAAAAGATCCCGTATCAAACGATAAGCATGCTTCTCCTCCATGGTGAGCGAGGTCTCAACCTTGGGTCGGAGGATGCAAGGAGCCAGAGTAGTTGCGAGTGCTGCCACATAGGCCTCGTCTGCCGAAGTGAGATCTATCAGTCTAGTAAAGTGGTTCATGCAGGCGTCAAGCGTGGCGATGTTCGTAAGTCTCAGCTGCGACAGCGTTTGTTGGAGGATTGCGATTCTTGAGTGTTCGGAACCTTCGGTTGCAGGCTGCTGGTATATCGTGCGGATGATCTCGTAAACATGGGAAGATACAAGCGAGTCTAGTGCCGTTCAGTTTCAAGTCAGTAAAAAAAAAAAAAAAAAAAAAAAAAAAAAAAAAAAAAAAAAAAAAAAACTTCCAAACAGCACCCAGGAGGCAGTCCAGTTAACTTTCAGATAAAACTTACCAGGAAGTTCAAGCAAGTAAAGCTTCAATAAGCTCGCGACCGTAGGAACATCAAAGTCTGCAAATACTTCTGTGGAGAAAACCCTGCCGTTGTTCACCCTGTTACGCAGTCTGTGAGTCTGCGAGAGTGGTACTTCAACCAGCCAAACGCCGCGCCTGGCCTCATCACCCTCAAGGTCGGGGTAGTGGTGGTCGAGGTATGTGAGGATGGTTGTGACGATTATGGGCACGCGCTTCTTGTCAGCGCGAGCGCGGGCCTCGAGGTCGACACCAAAGGTTTGGTCGTCAACCTTGTTATAGTAGTTCTCGTATGTCACCACCTTGGGGATAAAGCTTCCAGTGCGGTAATTCTCCAGCAGGTAGCGCAAATCACGAAGGGGCTGCACAGTCTCCTGGTACAACATCATGTTGTCGACTGCAGACTGAAGGCTCGGGATGACGTTGCTAATGGTGCCCGAAAAGTCCAAAATTACAGTCTTAATCGCCTTCAGACGGTCGAGCTCGCATCGTTCCAGGAACCTGAGGTGGACAAAGATCTGCTCTTCGAGATCGCAGCGCAGCTCGTCTAGCTTGCGCACTCCAGCCTTGTATCGCTCGTCAGATTCCCGTTGCTCGCGACGTAGGCGTTCGGCAGGTGTTTCATTGGGAGGTCCTGTGTTGACGAGATTCCACTTTTCCAAATACTCGCTCACGGCGCCGACAACCGGTGAGTCGGAGCCCTCAGATGTGGTTGAAGGCATTGACAATGTCCTGTTCAGTTGCGTCTTCTTTTCGGGTACACCGGCCATCCTGAAGGCCTTGCTCTGCCACTGGTAGAACATGCGCGAACTGTTGGCGAAAGTGTTACCCACGTTTCCGATCAGGCGCAGGAACTTGTGGTTGACCAGATCCTGTCCTATGCGCTCGGCGTAGCTCACGCTCGAAGTGCCCATATTGCGCTGAAGATACTCGACAATGTCGGAGCCGGCAGAGGTGTTGAGATATGTGCCCAATATCGGCACCTTGGTGTCGCCCATCTTGATGTGATCTAGCATATGAGCTACGATTTTCTTGATCTGGTCGCGAGTGAACATCTCGTCACCAATCTCGTACATTTCATCATCGTCATCGATCTCGTTATCCTTGTCGACCTTGATCTCGGGCACGTTGGATGTTTTGCTTGGGCTGTGCTCTGGGTCTTGGAACGCCAGCTTGTTTTCCTCTTCCAGATCCTCAACAAGGCGGCACTTGTTGAAGTAGTTGCTACGAAGCTTCTTGACTAGTTCCGCTTGCTTGTCGTGCGCCTTGATTCGTGATTGCAGTTCGTCTTGCGAGTCCTGGACGCGCTGCTCATGAGCATCGCACCATCTTGAGAAAGGGTTAACTACCAGGTCACGAATGCTCTGCGCAATCTTCTTATGGTTCTTGGCGCCCTCTTGCATCTCGGTTCGGACGCCCTCGTAGGCCTATGATGAGGTTAAGTGCGGTCAGAGAAGGCCATGCCTTAGGTACTGTAGAGTTTGTAGGCGCATTCGTGAAGATCATGTACCTTCCTGAGGGTTGCCCCATCATCGCGACCAAATCCCCCCTGAATTCTGTCGGCGCTTGGGGCGATTTCGCTAAGTTTGCTACCATAGGCTTCTTCGGCTTCGGCACGTAGGCGTGCTATCGTGAGCACCTGCCGGTTTTCTAGCACTCCTTGTTGTAGTTTTCCAAAGAGAACACCGAGTCCTGAAAGTGTACGAGGCGCAGCAGCGGTCAGCACAAACAGTAGTCCGATAGCCTCCTGATGTTTTGCTTCCAAAAGATTTTTGCTCACCTGCAGCATAATCGCTGGACCAGAAAGAATCGCTGAATTCCGGCATGATTACGGCAGCTCGAGAAAGGGGTAGCCAGGTCCCAGTGGAGAAGGAATACCAGGTCGGACTAGAAGGTTGAGCTGGGCTCGTGGTAAATTAGGTAGACAAAATTCCTCGCTTATCGCGACTTCGATCTTTTGGAATTCGGAAAATGAACTAAAGGCGCAGTTTGGGCGCGGAATTATGTAAGGTAGAGTCAGGAGAATGGGGAGCCAGTTGCTTTCTCCTTTTGATGCCGTGACGTCGTATGGGCTAGACCTAGTTCTTGGTCTTGCAGGAGGTAGGGTACTATCGCGTGGCGGTGCGGCAGTAACGCAGATACATGTACGCCAAACGGCGAAAAGCGGTATCGTTGGTTGGCCTCCCGTCGATCAAATTGATGCAGACCCAACCATCAGACGCCTGTAGCTGGCGTCAGGTTTAGCTTTCGGAGACAATGACCGCGTAAATTAAGATTAGGATGCGGTTGGAGCGCGCAGGTCAGACAAACTGTTTTGCTTGCACAAGAAGCAAAATCGCAATTGAGCTAGACTTGCCACGAAAAGATAGGTAGGTAGGGCGACCTAATATTCAGTCTACATGAGGAATTATTTCAGCTTGCGCCGCTACAACGGTCCAATTGCCCCATTCCTCCGTGACGAGGTGGGGATTGGTCAGGTCCATGTTGCCTCCAGTTCCTCCACTGCCACTAAAGCAACCCTGGACAGCTTGATGTTTCTATCCCAGCCAGACCCACATTCAAGCCCAGTTTGACGGCCCCTGACAGCAGCCCAGCAGTGCCGAGCACTGAAATCCTAGTCTTGCTGTTCTCTCATAGGATTGCTGCACGGGTTTTGAAACGGTGCGGCCGACATGAGACGAAAAAAATTGATGAACCAAAGCTTCTGTGCGCGTTCATCATCTCATATTCTCCCGGCAGGAATCAGTGCAACCAATTACGCAGAAAGAGCAAATGACTTTTGGGTTTAGCCTGGTTTACCTGTGCATTGGGGGTAATTTCAGTGAAAAATGGCAATGTCTAATTGTGATGCTCGCGACGTAAGTCATGAGCAAGGACAGTCTTGCCTCGTATCCCGAAGTGTACGTAGGTAGTACTATTAATAACCCTAACTATCCAAGGCCCTTAGTCTACCTACCTTACCTAGGGTCCCTATTTCGTAATCTACGGAGCAGAAGTTACTGACCGTACTTGGTAGGTGCCTGTTTACATTGGAGGCGCAATAGCTTGAACGAATGAACGAACGAACCTAGACGCAGTACAACAATCTATTACTTCGTATGTCATACTCAATAAAGGGATGAAATTTTTCATTCGTGATTACCTTAGGATTAGTCGCAGCTTACTACCAACCTCAAGAATAAGCTCAGAGGATATAGATACAAATTTAAAGCGTATCTCCAAAAGTCGGGTCAAAGCTGTCTGAAAATTCGTGCGGCACAATATTGCTTACGATGGTTGTCGGCGATAACAGGTGACTAAGGTTCGGCAGGCGCGGAGTAGAAGCGGGGACTAGCTCCGGCGGGTTCCACTCAACCGGCTGTTTCGATGATAGGTAGGTACCTAGGTAAGCCAAGCACTTTTTGGTCTGTTCGATCGCTGTGTATCAACCGCCCCTTAGCTTATCGGCTGGCAACGAGAGCTGACGATAGTAAATTGGAAAACACATTTTTACTAATTACTTCGTATACGGTTATTTTTGTTCTTTTTTATTTTTTTCCTTTGCAAAAAAGCGCTCTAATTAGTGCAAGACACGTGGCGTATGCAGACTTGGGCAACTCCTAACTACCTCCATACAACGAAAGCGCCACATAATGGGGTCCAAACAACCAAGCTCTCGGGCATTCCCGAACACTCTATCTCCTAGCCAAGCGCCGGGCAGAACTCGCAATAGCCACATCTTTGTGGGTTTTTTGACCGGCCTGCTGGCATTGGCATTTTTGTTCAATCCCTTCTGGCAGCATTCACACAGCTGTCGTGGCCCTTGGTCTAAGCGGCCAACGTCGAGCCTCTCGATAGAGAATCGCGTGGAGCAAATACTCTCACAGACTCCCTTGATCGGTATGCTATAGAACTCGGAAACTCATTCACGGAGTGAACACCATCAAAATCTAACTAGGTAGTCATATAGACGGTCACAACGACCTTGCCATTCTGATCCGTGTTCTCCTCCACAACCATATCAACACTGAGCGGTTCAGGGAGGAATTTGAGGCAGGCACTTTCTCCTATCATGTCGACCTTGCCAGGCTGCGAGCTGGTAAGAATGGAGGTGCCTTCTGGTCCGTTTTTGTGCCTTGTCCCGATAATGGGACTGATTTCTCGGATAACAACTACTCTCAAAGTATGATCCCCCAGCCCATCAATTGCGTGCATGCCCAAATTTGCATACTCATTCCATATCTCCCTGCACAATAGGTATTCGTGACACTCTGCAGCAGATAGACGTCATCACACGCTTGACGGCAGCCTATCCAAACGATTTTTCCTCTGTACACATCAACAGCAGCAGAGCCATGGCGGCCTTCCGGGAAAACAAGCTCATATCTCCCTTGGGCGTGGAAGGCCTCCATCAGATTGGTAATTCGGTAGCCAACCTCCGTCAGTATCAGAGCCTCGGCGTGCGGTACGCAACATTGACACATAACTGCCACAACCGCTATGCTGATGCCGCCGTCCTCGAGAATCCCCTCCGCAAGGCTGAGCCTCTCTGGCACGGCGTCAGCCGCGAGGGACGTCGCCTGGTTCGGGAGATGAACCGCCTGGGAATGATCGTGGACTTGTCACATGTCAGCGAGGAGACCATGATTGACGTGCTGGGTGGAAAGCACGGGTGGGAGGGATCTCGCGCCCCTATCATCTTTAGCCACAGCAGTGCTTACTCCCTCTGCCCTCACCCTCGAAATGTTAAGGACCACGTTTTGCAGCTGGTCAAAGATCGAAACTCGGTCGTCATGGTAAACTTCTCTCCCGACTTCGTCTCATGTGCGGACGTTGGTGCCGAGAACGGGTTGCCGGGCCCGGACCCAGACCATGAAGCTTCCCTCGACCGGGTGGTTGAGCACATCTTGCATATCGGTGAACTCATCGGGTTTGACCATGTCGGTATTGGCAGCGACTTTGATGGGATCGAGAACACGCCAAAGGGACTGGAAGACGTATCAAAGTTTCCCGATCTCGTGGTTGAGCTGCTGAAACGTGGTGTCAGTGATGAAGACGCCGCAAAGATTGTAGGGGGTAACGTGCTCCGTGTGTGGAAGGCCGTTGATGCAGTTGCTTTGCAAATGCAAGCTGCTGGTGAGCTTCCCATGGAGGATGAACTGCCAGGATTGACCTTCGAGTGAGGAATCATGGGACCGGAAAGATGGCAAACAGAAATCATGGACTTGATTTGTTGAGGTGTGCCATACAAAGTATATGGCAGATGTTTTGTACAATATCGCCTTCGCAGCTCTATGCTACGGAGCCCTCACGTAAATAATCGAACACGTTCTCTTCCAAACCTCCCCAAAATCAGTCCCTAGCCGATGCAAAGAAACAAACACAGGCTTATAACCTCCTTTCGATCTGGTTGAGCTTCCTTGCGGTCTCTGTTTGGTTCTTTGTTTGCTGACCGCGCACAGGCAGGTGCATGGCGTGACGACGACCGCGATACGTTCCCATGTCCCTTAATCGCCTGATGTTGTCCAGCACTACCTTCTTCGCTTCGTTCTCGATGTTCATTGTTGACAGCTCGGCCGTCAGAGCAGTGATAGTTTTTGGTGGCAGTGTTCCCAGCTTGGCCATTGGGTGGATGCAGTACTTGGCCAGAATGCGCGCGGATTTTTGGGGGCCCAAGTTCCAGAAGCTTTCGAGAGCTTTCTAATATTCGAAATCGTGCGTTAGGAGTAATGCCGTATGATCGAGGTGTCTGGTCTGCAGTGCAAGACGTACCCTGACGAGCTTCTGCTCGTGGAAGTTGACTCCGAGAATGAGCACCTGTTTGTCGAAGACGGGTTAGCCCAGATTGCCTATACGGACGGGACTTTAGTAAGAAACTAGTCGGTTCGATAGCTTACCATGTTGTCGGTCAGTATCAAAGATGGTCTTTGATGTTCTGCTATATTCGCATGGCTCGATGGTGTATGGGTCTCTGCAGTGACATCGAAGATGAGCCGCGAATTGAGTCCCGAACGTGACTGCGGGTCGCAAAATTTGGACACGCCCTTGGGCGTGCAGCCACTGCGTCTTCAGCCAAGGGTTAGGGTATTTGAGTTGGATTGGATGTCTCCCCCACCTTGAATTTACCCTGAGATGGAACCTAGAGACGAATAACCTTTTTTTTTCCCCCCGTTACTGCAGACTCTTTATTAGTTGGTTCCTGATCAACATTCATTGCTAATCTGAAAGCAGAGAAAACATATTGGCATCATGATTCCTAGGAAACTTCTTCCCATTTCGGACGAGTTTGAATCCGAGGAGGACTACGTCGAAAAACTCCTCCAATTCGTAACCACAACTGATGTTTTCCAAATTCTTTGTGGCGGGGGTGAGACTCTCCTCGGTTGCTGCTTTATTTTTCATTTTGTTTGTTATCAAACCTAAAAGGACAAAAAGTATTGTGTATATGACGAGCCTAGAACTAAACATTAATTAGTGCATATTCTGGATTTCTTTGCATCCGAACCGGGAGTCTTCTATGGCGCCATACCAGAAGAATGGCAGCAATTCCTTCTCGAGGCCGAGCCATGGGCCTTGTTGGATTTTCTGATGAGAGACAATCTTGATACTATCACGGCTGTCAAAGGGTCCAGCATCCCCCTACCACCCAGTCTGGTGCAGTACATCAGGAACATTAGAAAGTTTTCCCTGAGGCGTACAGTCTCGCCTCATCATGCTGGCAGCTCTTCGCCAACGCTCCCCAGGCACATCTCCGTGGGGATGAAACCCAAGAAGATTCACGAGGTTGCCAGCTTTGCCGACTATGTGAACCGACTGGCTGGTGAATTCGATGGCAGCGACGGAGAGATCTCGCACCTGGTAGACTTTGGCAGCGGCCAGAACTACCTAGGTCGCACTCTTGCCGCAGAACCCTACAGCCGGCATATCATTGCGGTCGAGGGCAGGGAGGCAAACATTAACGGCGCAAAGGCTTTGGACCGGCTAGCTGGCGTCGCGGGGAAGATCAAGCTCATGCGCAACAAGAAGGCGTATATGCAGTATCTTGACAGCAAGGCCACACCGGAGAAAAAACAAAAGGCGAGTGAGAAGACACAGAGACGACTGGCCATGGGACCCGTCGTGTCGGAGGAGGAGTTTGCGGCTGCGGACCTGAGGTCGCGAAAGGAGATTGGAGACTACGATCCAGGCCTACCAGTCACCGGCAAAGGCTATATTCATTACGTGGCCGGACGGCTGGAGACCGGAGATCTAGCAGGCGTACTGAGCCAAGTACGCGATCAGATGCCCGAGGATAGGCGAGAGCTGGACCTGCGGCTGCTGGCCGTCTCGATACACTCCTGCGGTAATCTCTCCCACTATGGCATCAGATCAATGCTCATGAATCCAACGATCCGTGCGGTCGCAATCGTCGGGTGCTGTTACAATCTGATGACGGAGCGGTTGGGCCCACCGACCTTCAAACCAGCGTTTGAGCGGCCCACATTTGACAGCGTCAATGGTAGAGTCCGCAAGGAGGAGGAGAGGAAAGATCCACAGGGTTTCCCCATGAGCAATCGTCTCGGCACGTACAAGAGCAGAAACGGAGCCGAAGGGGTGAGGCTTAACATCACGGCGCGGATGATGGCGTGTCAAGCTCCGCAAAACTGGACCGAGGCTGAAAGTGCAGGCTTCTACGACCGACACTTTTACCGGGCCGTGCTCCAGCGCGTCCTACTGGACAGGGGGGCCATCACAAAGCTCTATTACCGCGAGGATGTCGCCGACGGTCCGACCACGGGCGGCGAGGGATGGAAGGAGACGCCATTTAACATGAGCACCAACCCCGTAATCATTGGCTCATTGAGGAAGCAGTGCTACACGTCTCTGACTGCATACATCCGGGGGGCGATCGACAAGCTCATGACAAACGAAGACTATAGCCAATACAGTGCTGTAATCAAGGAGAAGGTATCGGACATAACGGACGAGGAGATTGAAAGCTACAACCAGCGCTATGGACACCGCAGGAACGAGCTCTCCTCGGTGTGGAGCCTTATGGCGTTCAGCGCCTGTGTGGTCGAGTCGCTGATCGCTACCGACAGGTGGCTGTTTCTCAAAGAGCACCCAGACCATGTCAAAGACGCCTGGGTCGAGCCGGTGTTTGATTACAGGCAGAGTCCACGGAACTTGGTCGTCGTCGGGATTAAAAAGTAGAACAGTGACTTGGGCAGCAAATATTGAACCAAAATTTCCCAGGCCAAAAGGTTTCATCTCCGCTGGCGTGTGGATATCTCAATTGTCACAGTAAAAATTCGGGATGATCATCTTTGCTCGGGTAAATATGAGCATATTATACATGAGAAAAGAAAAAAAAAAGCAACGGAAAAGGCGGACGGGCGGGAAACCTATGGGACAGGCCATTGGGGCGATCATAGAGAAAGGAAGCGCTGATCAGGCCAGTTCACGCGCCAAAAAAAATGCCCTACTGGACTGGCTCGAGCAGATCCGTTTTGCAAAATCTTCTTTCTTCATGAATTATGGCTGATGTGGAAAACAGGCTTGACAGGGCCACAACTCTGGGTCAAGAGACCAGTCCGAACAAGGTAGATGACCGGTGTGCGTACAGTATATAGCACGGTTTGGGTATTGGTAAAAACTCAATTATTGACTTTGGTGATCACCGGAAAACGTTGGATAAATATTATCATATGAAAATGTGAAGAGGCATTTTTATGGCTGCGACTGCGATTTTGAAAAAAAGAAGAAAATTTTCGCTAGAGCAATGTCTATTGCAAGTGTATGCTGAGTATGATCATCTGATCCCCTGTTTTTTTGTTGGTGTCCGTCACCTTGAGAGTAACCGCCCACCCGTAAAAAGTTGTGAAGAAAATGTGCTATGTACAGTAGAATGTAAGATACTTTCCAAAGGATTGGGGAAAGAATGGTATCATATGTCCAAACCGAGTCGACAAAAGAAAACAAACATAAAAAAGAACAAGTACAGAACTGGTTTCGCCAAGCCGGCCTATGCATGAATGTCGTGAACACAAAAATCCCGTCCCTAAAAAATGAGCCAAAGACTCGTACAAGAAGTGAATACACACCGCCATCTAAGGCGTCTCTCTCTCCGATCGCCCTGGCATTCAACTCGCAATGCCTTTAAGCGCGGAAACTGACCTCGCGCTTGGAGAGGCTGTAGAGGGAGGTGGTGACTGCGCCTGAGTCGCACTTGGTGCCGGTGGCCATCTGCATCTGGGCAGCCCATACCTTGCCGGCGGTGCACTGCTGGAAGGCGTTGCCGCCGACGCACTTGAACTCACCGGGGGTGCAAGCACCGCCGGAGCTAGCTCCCTCGTCGTTGGCCGAGCCCGAGCCCGAGCTGCTGTTACCCGAACCGCTGTTGCCAGTGGCCGGCGAAGAAGAGGGAGCAGAAGGAGCGGCAGAAGGCGTTGAGGCGGGGGCCTTGGGTGTGGAAGTGGAAGTGGGAGTAGGTGTGGCAGCAGGCTGCTCAGCGGGCTTATCGGCGGTGTTGTTGTTGTTTCCAGACGCAGGAGCCTTGATACCGTTGCCAGGGAGAGGGGAAGAGGTCGGCTTGCTACCACCAGTAGGGGTTGCGGTGTTAGCGGGCTTGTCGCCCTGGCTGCTGCCGCTGCCACTGCCACTGTTGCTGCCACTGCCACTGCCGGTGCTGTCGGTACTGGCCTGACCACCAGGGGTGTTGGCAGGGCAGGTGAGTTTAACGAGCCTCGACGGGTCGCCCTTGTTGAAAACAACCGCACCAGGGTTGGGGTAAATGTAGTCTGATAAATCAAGTCAGCGTCCAATCCATGCGTAACAAAGTCAGAGCAAGTGGCCGTTCGGAACTGAAATGGAAAATGCTTACCTTTCCCCTCAGGAGTCTGGCAGGTGTTGGACGAGGGCGAGTTGGTGACAAAGATCTCCGGGAGCTTGTCAAGATTGGACTTGTCACCGCCGGTTCCAGTGAGCGTGACCGGGGCGCAGTTCATGTAGAATTCACGGTTGCCAATGCGGTTGATCCAGGTCCAGGACAGGATGTACTTGCCGGCGGGGATGTTGTCGGGGATCTTGAACTGAAGACCAGAGTCGAGAGCGGCGCTGGCATCGTTTCCGTTGTTGCCGTCACTGCTGAGGGGGCAGCCGCCCTGGATCGAGGTGATGACGCGGAATTTGGTCGCGGCAGTGGGGGCCGTCTCGTCGGTCAGAGCGACCTGGCAAGAGCCGCCGCCGTGGGTAGCACCACCCTGGAAGGTAAGCTTCTGGGTGGATCCGAGAGACATTGTGGTGGGAGTGCCACCGGACATCTTGCCCTGGCAAGGAAAGTTGATACCATCTCCAAGAGGACCGTTCTGGTTACCGGGGAAAGGAGGAGGGTAGGCCAAGAGCATGTGAGCGTTGGCGCTGGCAACCAGGCCAAAGACGGTAGCGATGCTGTTGAAGTACATTTTGAAGAATAAAATTTGGGTTTGGTTGTTTCCAAGAATCGAATCGAAAAGGACACTGATAGTCGAAATGTGTTGAAATGAAAAAAAAAGGTGCTGCTGAAGACAAGGGGTCCAACAAACAGGCAGCTTAGAGAGTGTATGAGTGCAAGCACTTGAAGATCTTGTTTGTTGACTTGATATGAAGGAATGAGGTACTGCTCCGGGCTAGTATTTGTTGTGCAAGTCAAACAAGACAAGGAACGAAGTCAGAGGAGGCGTAGCCGTCCTAAAGAATGAAGCTGTGAATGTTGTCGATGATGAGTTGGACAAGAGAAAGTGAAGGCTGGGAGGTTGGGATCCCAGTCTTATATATCGATTTGTTGGCAAGAGACAAAGCTGCCGTGTCTTGCGTGACGAGGTAAGACAACCTACGAATTGGATGGCAAAAAATGAATGTGGTTCTAGGAATGGAGCTAAAGCCCAATTGATTCTAGATCCCGAAAAGAAGGTAAGGGCTCGACAGAGCAAAGGAAGGGGTATCCAAAGACGATTGGCCACGAGGCGCAAGAGAATGAACGGGGATGATGCGGGATGGTAGGTAGAGAGGGACAAAAAAGAAGAAGGCAAAAGTAAAAAAGGGGAGCCATGATATACGAAGCCATCGGTAGCCATCCATCTCACATACTCTACCAGAATTAGGGGAACGCCCTTGTCCCTGAATGTGCTTGCAGGGGTGCTTCCTACCACTCAGAGCTCAGCCCATCGCTTTTTTCCAACCTTGCCCCTTGCGGGTCGAGGCATAAGGATCGTCAGCCGGGGTCATTTGTGTGTTCCTGGCAGATCCGTCCTAGCCCGTGATAGGTTACTGTGGCCGTGCCGCCATGTTTCGGAGTAGGACAAATAACCTAGAAGGTACAGTCACTAAAGTGGAGTACGATTTAAACGGGACTGAGAGGAGAGAAAAAAAAAAAAAAGAGCCAAGTGGTTATGGTAGTATTGGACATGGGACCTGGAGGGAGGAGGGAGAGGGGGACGGTATTCGGTTCCTTTGGTCCAGCCCCAGAAAAAAAAATCTGACCTGGGCTGTCGTGTTCCCAGCGCGCGTGTATCCTCCAATACCTTGCCTAGAACCGATGGAAGGCATGTGCCGCTTCCGTGCATGCGAATGTCAGGCGTATAGCTCGCCTTCCTCTACTGGGCAACAGTACGGCGCCACGTCCTTCAACCCCTGTCTAGCCGCCCCCTTTGGTGGGTCGGCGGGTCTGCCATTGAGGGGTTCAGCTCTCCCAGCCTTCCTCACCCTTGTGGTGTTCTTTTGTTTTTTCGGACGAAAAAATCCCAAAAAAAGAAAACGACAGCTAAAAAAGACACGATGGCTCCAGTGACGTGCGTTTCTATTACTTACTCATGGATGAGATGTTGGAGCTAAACATACCGTACCTTGCGTATTTCCAAAACTTGGCTTGCAGATGATCGCATAAGGGGTGTACATTTACGATCACCGGATATAGTGACGCCAGAAAGAGGAAATGGCGACATATTGTACATAGCCGCGCGCTCCAAAACATATCGCCCACAAGCACTCAACCAGAGCGCCCCCAGCGTAGAGCTCAGCGCCTCTTCGGCCTTAACGATGGAATGGGTCGGTTTACTACAGCTTTGTGATGGCTGCGACATTGGCTGGGCCTAGACATCGACAACCACGGCTCCCCTCAATGCTAGTCTCGTAATCCAGTCCAGAAGGGTCCCTATCACACACGGAATTCCCTTCCTACGGTATTCCAATTAGTTCCCGAATTCCCAGCCTACCCGTCAAGCCGTATAGTACGTGGTAGAGCCAGCGACGAGAGGCGAATATGGGTCCCCGGGTGTTGTCGCGGCGGCCTCCGTGGCGTGGCGGCAAGCGACTCTGATCACCAGTTTGGTAGTGGATTCCGGGGGGTCCATTTGAGTGTGGACCTTTCCGGGACTCTCGGTCGAGGTTACCCTTGATTGACAAAATATACTTCGTACACATCCTTACGTTTCCTCCTTTTCCATGCGGTGTAAGCACACAAACGCACAAAATCTTCCTTAAATAATATCTGACGTGAGCTATATCAGAACTCAACGTGAGAGGTATGAGTGAGGGTACAGTGCCTGCAATGAGGTACTTTTGGGCGGTTTGTGCGCGATGGTAGCCACATCTGACATGCCTCTATGCAGGTACTCAGGGGCCAAAATCCGGTTTTAGTGCCCACCAAGCATGCGCCGGCTTTTTTTTTTTTTTTTTTTTTTTTTTTTTTTTTTAGCGTCCAAGTACTCTCTAGCGTGCGCGTTTGCTGGCCTGTCTTGTTTGCTGTACCTCTTACATACTAAGCCCGTCAGAAGAAAAACAGGATGCAACGTCCGTCTATTTTCTATTCTTTTTCTTTTCGACAGCCGACTGCCCTGACAGATGCTCCGCTGTCGTGCGTTGCACGTGGTAGTCGTGGTACAGAATCGCACACACTCATCTATGTACGTGCGCATAACACATTTTATTGGGCGCAAGTATTTTGAATGCGATCTCTTCAATTCCCATGCTTGCAGTGGACCCTCGACGTCGTCACCTCGAGGCATTTGTCTTGGTCGTTTAACTGAGGGGCTGGTCGAAAGCTATGACCTGTGGACTCCCAGGTTGCCAGGATCCCACCGGTTCGATATACTTTTGTACTTTAAATCCTACAATGGATGATGGGGTCCGTCGCACGTTTGGTCATGGGCAGTTTGGGTACTGTACAGCACAGTAGCAACATGTGTTGATGTGTGTTGATGGACCGGAAGGATTGGAGCGCATGCGATATTCCGCCTCTGCCCTCGGCCCGTTTGTTCTTCTGCGCCAATCATCCGGATGTACTTCGTAGACTACTTACCTATACCTAACTAACTAACTACCCATGCATTGAACTACTACCGCAGGTGAAGACAAGTAAATTGTGACGCCGAGACGTTGTAGTCGGAAGAATAAAGGTGCATACACTCAAAAAAGACACATAATTAAAAAATGACATTTTTTTCATTATCTCCAGCGAAAAAGAAGGCTAAAGGACTGAAGGGCCGACCAATTAGCCCTCATATTCAGCGGTTCTTGCAGAAGGGTGAAACTAGGATAAAAGAAAGGGCAGAAGCCCCTTGAACATCCATGTTTCAGATATTCGACGACCCGCTCACCCCCAGAGGTCTTATTTGTTCAGCACCCAACGATTGGATGGAGAGCAAAAAAGAAAGGATGACAAGACTAGTAAAAAAAAAAAATTTGCTAAACTTTCATCACGCTAAAGCTGCATGCATGATTTCTGTTTGACTAAACAAACAAGACGAACGGATTTTTGCATGCCAACTTTTCGTCTGGAATATCGACTGGCCGCTAAATCGATTTGACAAGTCTTGGCAAGCGGAGAGAAGGCAGGGTAGCAGCCGCGTGGGGATCGGTCTGTTTGGCTTTGGCTCGTGCGTGCTTTAAAAGACGCAACCTGAGGTACAATACTACACTGCAGTGCGTCAGAGACAAATGGTGTCGACACCATGAGCAGTCTAAAACATTCATCGACGCCAACTAGAGGGATCTAGGCAGAAAAACAACAAATAATGTGTCATGTACTGCATGTACTGTAGAAGGATATGGTTTTTGTTGGGTTGTTTGTTGTTTGGACTGCGTATTCTCAGGGGGCAAGTGTGTGTCAACCCTTATTCGGCAAGCCCTAGGCGGCCTCGATATTCTGAGTTAGTCAATCGCGAAAAAAGGTCCGGCCGGCGAACCGTCAATTCTGGGGCTTGCAAGGCTTGCTACCAAAACATCGATCAAGCCACACCCCAATGGCTAGGTGATCTGATGATGTGATTGCAAGCTTTGTACCGGTAGTTGCACTGCTATACATACAGTACTGCACGCACTACCGGCGTATACTATAGGGTGGGCGGCTGAACGGGCCTGAGATGGGTCCTGCGTTCTCTACCCGTCAAGCCATATCACAAAGCAATTGGTTGAGGCTCTTAAAACCGTCGCCACCGCCACATACTGAAGAATACTGCGGCAATAATTAGGCATTATAGCGCAAATCTCCATTTGCTTGAAATAAAGGGTCGGAAAACCGGCTTGGCCGTGGGCTGGAGGGTGCGTTGAGAGGCGCAGCTGGGGATCACCGCCCGGGATCTCGACCGGCATCCCCTGGACTTTCAACGACCTTGACCTGCCAAGCCTGCAAGGTACCAACCCCACCGGAGGTTTGCGAAAGCGCTGCTACTTTTAGGAACCTTTGGAACCCTACCTTACCTTGCTTACCTACGCCGATTCCATATCCTTCACGTGACCAGATTTTCTCGGTGAACATCAGGGACTGAGCTGGGGACGAAAAAAAAAGCCACGTGCAAGCTGAGCATTTCAAGACTTGGCATTAAGAGGCAACCCAACGCATGAACTTCTTGTGAGATCTGCTCAGCTGGCCCTGTATCTTTATCCAAGCTTTTCATCCGAGCTTTCGTCTTCGCGCGCGCCTTTTTTTTTTCTCTTTTTTGTTTTCCCTCAATCGCACCCTTGTCGGTATGCGCAATGTTTATTATGGGCATTAATTACGTAGTTGATGGAATTAACCAGTATTCAACGGCCCCCATGAGATATTTTTTATCACGTACGAAGACAGAAAAAATCAGATCAGGGTGGCGTTAAATAACGATCATATTGGTAAGGCGAAACGGGGAATTAACAAAATCGCGCATGTGACTCAACTATTCTCCAATACATAGTAATAGTACTGTACCGGAGTATATTGCCATGGAACTAGCGGAGCGAATCCATACTCTGCAGCCCAACCTACGTCAACGGTTACCGCCAATTGATTGGCCCGCAGCTTGCAGCAATTCAAACCAGGAGCTGCATCACATGTTTCGAAACGAAGAAAGAAATTAAAGTAAACGCCAAAGAATTGCTTGATGTATGTGTCTACGATAGCTAGCTTGGCTGGATAGTATTCTTCGACGCTGGTGAGGTATACTCCTTTGCAAGTGTTGATTGTTTTCCCCGGAGAAGCACGGCCCACCTGTCGTTTTATATCCGATACAAAGAAGAAGAGGTTCCGGAGATTTTGTGGTTGGCGACGCTCATCCCTTGTGGGGTGTGGGCGAACCACAGCAGTCAAGTTTTTTTTTGGTTTTTTTTTTTTTGGCAGACCATGACTTGGGTTGGCGCCCCTGGGCATGGATGCGCCGGAGATGCACCCGACTCAGCTTGTCGTGAGAGTGTCATGACTGACTGGTGCCTAAAGGCGCCTCTTCACAGCTGAGCTACAGCTGCTACCGCCTGCAACAGCCCGTTCCATCCCTTCGGACCTCCAGGGCTGATCGTGAAGCTCATGTTTCCCCAGAGCGTCCACCGGCTCGCCGCCTAATCTGTAATTTTTTTTGCATGACTGGTCAGCAACTCAACACACTCAGGCGACAGCCGTAGGATTTAGGTCATCTCGGTCTTTCTGCGCAAATGAAAGGGGCACATGTGGCGCGAGTTTTCAACAATACAGCCAAAATTTGTTCAAGGAAAAAAAAAAAAAAAAAAAAAAAAAGCATCCTACCAGAGAAGCAGTAGTCCTCCCTTGTCCAGTGCTTCATGCGCTCGTTGCGAAAGTGGTCGAAATCCCACTCCTTGTCCTCGAGCAGAGCCTTGTCCTTGAAGACATACGTCGTGGTTTCGACCTCGGCGCCCTCGACGTTGCCTTCACCCTTGTCGTCACCGACCTTGTCCAGCAGCTTGACCTTGACCGGTAGACGGTCATACTCACTACCCTCAAAAAAGTCGAGCTTGACCATGTTGGCCTCTGTCAAGCCTGTGACGTAGGTCCCGCGTACCGTGTGCTCCGCATCTGGTACAATACCTGGATAGTCGGCGTTCCTGAGGAGGGAATGCGTTCAAAGTTTGTTTTCAGTCAGTCGTTGTAAAAGTTTATTACAGATGATTATTTCGTCCCGGCTGGCAGTTTGTGAGAGCTGCGCGGTTTTTTTAGGCTGCCATCAAAGAGCCCCGGGTATTGCTATCAGTCTGTACGAAAGGGGCACACTCACTTGACCCTTCGTCGACAGTAACCATGCAGAATAGCAGGACGGAATGTGTACTCGGACTTAAGCGCTTGCGGGGGGTCGGCCATACGGAAACAGACTGTGAAGAAGACCTCGGAGGCCATCTACGAATCCGGTGGGTCAGTGACTCCTTTGATCAAATCCTCCCGAGCTCCAGGACTTTGCTGACTGCGCCTTACCAAGGTACCTGCGTCTTATTGTCAGCGTGGATGAGGCGTAAAATAAGACCTCAGAAAATATGCCATGTGTTACGTTACCGTAGAAAAAGGCCGTGTATGTCTTGGGCGTCTCGGTGCCACCGCTCGAGCTAGGTGTCTCAGTCATGTCTGCTGCTTCTAGACAATATTGATAAAACTGCTCCCTTATTTTGTGTTTTTCTGTATGCTAGATTTCAGACCTGGGCGGACGGTGGCTGCTTGATGCCTTGTGGTCGCGGTGTTTTGTTGATCGATAACCACCAAGTGACTCCGGTGATCGGATGCCCGCTGTTATCTTGAGTTTTAGTGCCAAATCGCCAACTACGCATGCAACCGTGATGAGAGAGCTGAATAATGTGAGGGTCTTAGGGTACTATTCATATAAAATATCAAAAATATAGCTGCCTAGGAACTCAGCAAAGACACTAATCTAGAATACTCTATTTTCAACCAGAGTTGCATATATTATACTTCATCCTTTGAATTCAAAGGCAATCCCGAATAGCAAGCAGTGGGAGAGCATGACAAACCACTGGCCCGACAACGCAGACAAGTAGAATATCAATGTGGGGAAGATGTGACAGAATTTGGCGGGGTCTAACAATCAATTAGCAAACATTTCCTTTTCCCAGGAGGAAAAAAAAATAACCCAACAAAACGAAAAGAAAAAATGGCAGCAGCTCTAAGAAGCAAAGAATAAAACATTATATCCAGTGCGAAAGTCAATCAATTGCTTACACATCTTGTCCAGGCGGCCGTCATGTCAGAGGAGTTAAAGGACGAGGTGGAGGCCCTGAATTCCATCTACGGGGAAGGGACGCTAGTGCCAGCATCGGACAATGACGGTAACGATGCGGAGGCCGCTGATGCCTACATTCTCAAAATCCCAGGCGAGGGAGAGACCTCTTCGCTGCGTCTTCAGTTTCCCGCCGGCTATCCGGACGATCCCCCATCTGTTCTAGGCACGCACAGCTCGGGAGGGCAGAACCGGCCGCGTGGCGCTGCCGCTCGTGACCTTGAGCTATTCCGTGATGCTCTCGGTCGAGTATTTCAGCCCGGCATCGTCTGCCTATTTGATGCACTGGAAGAGCTGACAAGATTGACCGAGGAGCTTGGGATCAACGACGCTCAGCCGCCAGAAGCAGAGGATGACGGCGCAGAGGAAGGCACCTCCACGGCATCGCGCAAGGTGTCCGCTCCGGAGGACGCCCTGGGCCCGGAACCCCCCTGGATCATGTCCGACGTCTACGTCGAGATGAAGTCGACCTTCGTCGCCCGCTGCGCCCACGTCACCTCGGCGGCCCAGGCCGAGTCGTACGTCGCCCACCTCCTCGCGACGGACAAGAAGGTGCGCGCGGCGACGCACAACATGACGGCCTGGCGGATCCGGGGTGCAGACGGCAAGACTTCGTTCCAGGACTGCGATGATGACGGAGAGACTGCCGCGGGCGGGAGGCTGCTGCATCTGATGCAACTCATGGACCTGTGGGATGTCATGGTCGTCGTGACAAGGTGGTATGGTGGCCAGAAGCTCGGACCTAGGAGGTTTGCTGTCATCAACCAGGTTGCAAGAGATTCTTTTGTCAAGGCTGGCTTAGTTCCTGAGGCTTCCGGCAAGAAAAAGGGACCGGGAAAGTGATTGATTCCATCCAAATCGGTATGTCATTGCCAAACAAGCAGGTTGGTTGGGAGGCAAACTAGGCAAACTTCTGTTGTTCGAATACCGCGAAACATATCAAACAATCCTACTTCCGGATCGAATCATTTGGTAAGCAATTTATTATTTTGTTTGCCCTATCCTACCCTATCCTATAGATGCATTCTTATATAACTCTTCCTAAAGGATCAAGTATCTCCCGACAACAGAGGACCCAATATCTCAATGGCTTTGGCCGACTGCTCCCGCGACAGTATTACTGCGCCTGCCCTCGCTGTCGATAAATAAGACAATTCGGGGCCCTCGTCAGACATCTCTCGGGCCAGCCTCCCTGCTACTCCCGAAACAATTCCTGTTGCCTCAAAGGGCAATGTAGCCAAGTCCAAAAATATCGGCGCGAGTTCCCCTCCTGCCTCTCCTATCAGCGACTCGCCAAACATGGGGACCAGCGCCTTGTCAAGAAGCAGAGAAGGCGGATCATCCTGTGCCAACGTGACGGACAGGAACTTTGGTTGAGTAGCCAGTGCCGCCACAAGACACGTGTACAGGCGTGTATCGACCGTGTCGACCCATGTCCGATGGGAGTGCCCATTGCTGAATCCATTGCCCGTGTTCATCCTACTAAGCGATGGGCGGTTGAGGTGCGCTGTCGGGGATGCAGCCGATATCTCCCCATCCAGGCGGTGCGACGAAGTCTCGTGCCCGGAGCAATGCACCAATCTCAGACTGGTGTCCACTGTCGGCTGCACACTCTGCTTTTTGAGCAGAGCGAATGTGCGCTCCTGGAGTTCGTCGGCGTTGGAAGGTAACGGCGAGTCCGGGGTGGCATTATCATGCTCGTTGTAACTTCCTCTCCTGCTTACCATCGTGCTGCCGGCACCACTGTTGACGTGCGAGTTCAGGTACGAGCCCAGTCCAGACCGCGGCAGTGACATCATGGAGGACGAGTCGCCATTGTCGGTAAACTCAAACCCCCTAGCCAGGAGGGCTTGCACGACGTTCTTTTTATCCTTGCTCGGCACCAAGATAAAGTCGGAATAGTACGTCGTGATAAAAAAGATGGAAATCCCCGCAAGGGCCAATGGCGAAGACAGGTCGACGACTCGGGACCCAGCATCCATGCCGGCACTTATAACGCACAGCGCCACATACGATTCCTTTGAAATGGAAACCCTCTCCCTAGCAGCCTGGCCGAGTTTTTGGAGAGCCGGCTCGAAAACACTGTTTGCCCATGTCGTCTGGCACACGACGGAGCACTCGATGGGTGTTATGCTGACGTTGAGGAATGGCCGCTGATCACGCGAGCCAAGTTGAGACCAGCTTCTGCTCGAACTGCTCGCGACTGGACTGCCATTTCCCTGATCATCTTCATGCTGAAGAATAGACTCCTTTTGGGGTAGAAGAATTTGAAGTATTGGTTGAAGAAGTGTAGGGTAGAGGTTGAGTGGAATATGAATTAGGCTGAGCTCGCCGTCCTGTAATATGTGTTAGTGGCGAAAACGCTGTGTCACCTTTTGGATATATCGGCATAGATCTTACTAGAAATGATACTTGCGCATTCATCCTGTACTTGGAGAAGCAAAATATCAAATATGACTGAGAGTTGAGTACAAAAAAAGGACAACCAATAATGCGGACGATATCGGAGGACGGCGCGGGAGTTAGGTTGGAATACCTAAAGAGGTGTTTTGAGTGGGGTAAAAATGACTAAAAAGATAAGGGCTGAGGATAGCTGATTCCTCGGGTTTAAAGGAGGTGGTGATCGTTATCTCGGCTTCTGACTTCCTCTTCTCTTCTCCCATAACTCATTAACAAAATTGACCTTGTACTAGTACAGTCAAAGCGCTGAATAAGTGATGGTTGCACTAATGGACAAAAAGCCTCTTCTTCTCTCTTTGGGTGTCTCCGCGGAGTATCGCCCAGGGATTTTATGATGCCATTTATCTGCGTAGAGACGAAAGGGGGTGGTTTTTTTTTTCGCGCGATATTTAAGGTTTGAGGGACTCGCTCCACCTATCGGCACATCACGCTCAGTATGCCATGGGGGAACCTTGAGGGGGGTTATGACGAGCGTGAGTGGTCTCTTGATATGAAAAAGAAGGTAGGATTTGGGTCCAAAAAGAACTTGATTATGCATTGATGTGAATCGCGTAAGCTGGGCAGCAGGTGGGATAAAATGGAAGCTAACCGAGCCGGTGGCTTATATGCCAAGTGGGTAGGAGAAGACAGACAGACATATGTAAGGTAGGTACACAAAATATCGAAACTATCGCCGATGCAAGCCTGCGCGCCCTTCGTCGTTGTCCTCGTGCCCTGCCGAAACCCAGAAATCCCTGACGCCAACAAAGCAAGGGGAGTGTCAGGTCCGGTTGACCACTGCACCTAATCCGTAGGTTGGGTACGTCGATAGCCAGTAAGATACTAGGAATACTAGATACACTAGTGCCTCCATCCCTACATACATACATACATACGTTGCCGACGGGAATTGATCTACCGAGTTAATCGGCTTAGTATTATGGATGGAACCCAGATAAGGATTCGATACCATGCGTGCGGTGACGCACGTAATATGCATTCGGGTGGGGGGACCCTTGCACTCACGACGGCAAGCTTTGAGATGAGTATGATGCAAGACGACTTACTTATCCCGTATAGGTAGGTAGGTAGCTAATATCTCCAAACCAGTGTCACTGCCTGGTTTGTACTAGGTGAGTGCTTCAAAGAAATGTTAAGTGTGCATGGTGAGGCTGTTTTACCCCGCAGCAAAGCCCCAATGCTTGGATAGATACTCGCCTACTCCGTAGACTAACACTCGCCTGGAGGCTGCATAGTTCGAACTACTCATAGAGTAGAACTACCTACACTTGGAGGAACCGACATGTCTGGACCCGAGCAATGAGACGGATTACTGAAGATCGGCCAATAAACATTGGCGAAAAAAAATACAAATGTGTTCTGCTTCGTTGACAGTCTAGAAACCAAATAATTTGGGGTAAGTGCTTTTGGATTGATCAATCGAAGTTACCCCGCGTTGCTGTTGATTCCCGTCATTATCTGCACGTTTGTGGCTTTGTGTTGGAGATCTGCGGGGCTTCACTCGCAATGAGCGATAAAGCACGACATCTTTTGGGCAACGTACAAATTTTACCAATTTACTGACGTAGAAGTTGTACAAAGTTGGGCAAGGACTTATCGAATCGTCGTCGGTACAAAGGTGCTGACCCGTCGGCTATCGTCGGTTTGCCCAGAACAATCCTGTACTCCATCACATTATCACCACAGCAAGCAGATGTGACAGCGGGCGGCGTACCGTAGACTGGGAACACGAGAATGCTGCCATCATCGTACATGATTGTCAGCAAGCTCGATTGTAATCCCCCGCGTTTTTCTGCAGTGAGCAGAGGCGACAGTCACATCAAATATAGCACTCGTGCTAAGGGTGTGAACCCAATAGGAAGCCGGTTCCACGATGCAAAAGATGCCGAAAACGGGCAAGCTGAATGCATTCTTGACAATGCGTGTGCCCCAAAGCTTGGCAGTCGATCACTGAAGATGATCGATGCTGATATCAGCCGCTTGACCATCGCCGAGAGTATGCGATGCGGCTGACAGTCAGTCATGTGTGTGACTTGATGATAGTACTCTTTCTGGGATGCTATACTCTGAGAATCCAGTTGTTCTATCAAGGAAGGTAATGTATGTGGCTAGTGTTGTAGGCAGTTGAGGCAGGTTCTGCACCATATGTTTTGCTGTATGGTAAGGGAGTTAAATTGCGTACACTTCCCCGATAGTTTAGAGCTCGTCATTAGTAAAAAAAAAAGAAAAAAAAAGAAAGAAGCAACAAAAGCGTTTGCGCCATGCATCACGACGCTGGATCTTTGCTGTTGGTTAGACAACAACGGCATGTTGGTATGGATCCACCCAGGGTTAGTTAGGTCAATACTCTAAGTCGCCATTACAAAGACGCGCATATCATTCCATGGGTATTTTCAGCCACTTTCCATGTCAGTCTTCAAGGCATTCGTGTTCTTTGATGTTTGTATTAGCAGCTGCTCAGTTTGATGATAAGAATCGTGGAAGCTGTTGTGGGGTTTGTAGTGGATGTGATTGCAAGCTTAAATTTGGACTTTGGTTACCTGATTCACTAACTAACTAGGTAGGTAATTAGGTACCTACGTACCTTAGGTACCATGTACGTAAAAAATCAAAGTTGATCAACTTGAGGTAAACTGTTCTGTCTTGCTATCACGTGCCATTACCCCAGGAACGGAACCTTTGGCTTACCAGGATTTGCATGCAATACATAACCAGGGGCCCCGCTATTCCGAGCCGGAAAATTGATGATCCATGCCTAGCGCAAATGGATTTCGCGACTGGCTCGCCCAGTTCGCGGTTTCTCGAAATTTTCCCTTCCAAGCTACCTCGAGCTGCGCATTGCATTGACAGGTCGACCGACGTAGGCGTGGGGTTGATTTTACCAATGGCAATATCAGTCTAGGTACTGGATAGATACAATTCAAATCGCACCTTTTCCTTTTGTGCTCTTTGAATGACCTAGAGAGCCATGCCCATACGAATTAGTTTAATTCAACACTGAGAAACTACACAGACCTAAATTCCAGGTCCGAATCACTGTTCACAAGGTATCCACTTGCGCGCGGCCGTAGTGGTACTCTTGTCTACTTGACGCGAGGCTGTGATGAAATTCGGCACCACACATTGAACATCGAGGTGCAAGGCCACAACCGCCATTTCCCACCACCCCCGATTCTCGACGCGTCACTGTACCAAGCCGCATCATAAGCGGTATCGTCGAACCTCCCATGCCTTGTCGACATCGGCGGCGTGACAGGCAAAGCTCGACGTAGCCATGTCGGCCGCCGTGCTGGACGAGGCCGTAAAGCGACTAGCCTCGCCAGAGACAGGTAGGCATGCTCCTTGAGACTGGCGCAATCAACCTTGATGCGCATTCTTTGAAATGTATTGTTTCTCTTCCAGGACTGACCTGACATTTACCCAGACCCGAAGCTCAAGCTTGAGGCCGTCACAAACCTCCGCGATACCCTCGATCATTATGTCCAAGGAACCATTTACCCAGCTTTCCTCAAGCGGGTTATGCCCGCCTTTATCAACGTGTTGAGGGGGGCACCTGTATTCCAGAGCGCTGCAATAGAACAGGTATGCGCACCTGCACCTCAGAGATGGCCTGTCACCACGGTTGACTGTTCGCTTGCTTACCGTACGTGTACACGCAGAGGATACGAATATGTACCCTTGAGATCATCCACAGGCTTCCCACACATCCTAGCCCAGCCGAACCCTTCGAACCTTACGCCGAAGAGGTCGTCGAACTCCTCACGAGCCTTGTCCGCACAGACAACGAAGACAACGCGACATTATGCGTCAAAATAATATCAGACATCATGCGCCACCAGCACAAGACGATAGGGTCAAAAGTACAATCGTTCCTCAGCTTGATACAAGAGCTGTTCGAGCAGATGGAACAAGTTGTACGGGAGCAACTCGACAGCGGATCAGCCAATGCCGGCGCACCAGGAGCACCGGCGACACCTTCAGGATCGCAGACGAACTTCCAGCAGTCGGGACCTGCGTCGCCAGTCGCGCCGGCCCCTGACTTCGACCAACAACAGAACTCGCGGCCGCTTTTGCGGGGCATGCAGTCGTTCAAGGTGCTCTCGGAATGTCCCATCATTGTGGTCTCGATTTTCCAGGTGTACCGATCGACTGTGCCGCAGAACGTCAAGTCATTTGTGCCCTTGATCAAAGGCGTTCTATGCTTACAGGCAAAGGCGCAGGAGCAAGCGCATGCCGAGGCTGCGGCCAAAGGAACAATATTCACGGGTGTCAGTCCGAACATCAAGAATCGGGCCGCTTTTGGCGAGTTCATTACGGCGCAGGTCAAAACCATGAGCTTTTTGGCATACCTCCTCAGGCAATATTCACAGCAGCTTACCGACTTCCTGCCCACTCTGCCCGATATAGTTGTGCGCCTACTTAAAGACTGTCCAAGAGAGCGCTCAAGTGCGCGCAAGGAACTTCTCGTTGCGATCCGGCATATTATTAATTTTAATTTCCGGAAGATTTTCCTGCCCAAGATCGATGAATTGCTCGAGGAGCGGACACTCATTGGGGATGGCCTGACGGTACACGAGACTATGCGCCCGCTGGCTTATAGCATGCTGGCTGATCTGATTCACCACGTCAGGGATAACCTCACCTCGGCGCAGATTCGCAAAACAGTGGAGGTTTACACACGTAACCTGCAAGACACATTCCCAGGAACCAGCTTCCAGACCATGAGCGCGAAGTTGCTGCTCAACATGGCTGAGTGTATCGCAAAGATGCCAAACAAGGTTGACGCTCGGCATTATCTCATCATGATTCTGAATGCCATCGGTGACAAGTTTGCGGCGATGAACAGACAGTACGACAATTCGGTAAAGCTGTCCAAGCTTCACCAACAACAAGGGCAAGAAAAGGTCCCTGAATCATACCTGGCAGTAAGGGATCGTAAACCTGAATGGGATGAGATTGACATCTTCAACGCAATGCCAATCAAGACCTCAAACCCTCCCCAAGAACGTGGCTCAGACCCGGTGGTCGACAACAAGTTTTTGTTCAAAAACCTCATGAACGGACTGAAGAATACGTTTTATCAACTGAAATCATGCAACCCTGCCCAAGCCATCGACCCGACCAAGGCTCCCCAGCATTGGCAAGATGTTACCTACGGATTCTCAGCCGAGGAGGTGCAAGTTATCGTCAAGCTGTTCCGGGAGGGCGCTTTTGTTTTCAGGTACTACGAAGCCGAGAAGCCTGTACCCGATCCCAATGGATCGACCTCAGTTGAGATGGCCAGCTTGTATATGGTCTCAAGTGGCAGAGAAGAAAAGGATCTCTTGGAGACATTTGCCACCGTGTTTCATTGCATAGATCCTGCTACTTTCCACGAGGTATTCCAGCAGGAGATGCCCCGTCTCTATGAAATGATCTTTGAACACCACGGCCTCCTCCACATCCCGCAGTTCTTCCTGGCGAGTGAAGCGACGTCGCCCAGCTTTTGCGGGATGCTACTTCGCTTCCTGATGGAACGTATTGAGGACATTGGGTCTGCAGACGTCAAAAAGTCGAGCATTTTACTCAGACTGTTTAAACTGGCGTTCATGGCGGTCACACTCTTCGCCACGCAAAATGAGCCTGTTCTCCTGCCCCACGTCACCGAGATTGTGACCAAGTCAATTGAACTTTCCACTCGGGCCGAGGAGCCCATGAATTACTTCCTCTTGCTTAGGTCTTTGTTCCGAAGCATAGGTGGAGGCAAATTCGAGCATCTTTATAAGCAGATCCTACCACTCCTGGAGATGCTTCTTGATGTACTCAACAATCTTCTGTCAGCAGCAAGGAAACCGATGGAACGTGACCTCTACGTTGAGCTCTGCTTGACAGTACCTGCACGTCTTTCCAACCTTCTACCTCACCTAAGCTATCTGATGAGGCCGTTAGTGGTTGCACTACGTGCTGGTACAGAGCTCGTTGGACAAGGGCTTAGAACTCTGGAGCTGTGTGTCGATAATTTGACAGCAGACTACCTTGACCCAATCATGGCTCCAGTGATTGATGATCTGATGACAGCCCTGTTCGAGCACCTCAAGCCACATCCCTACAGCCACTTTCATGCCCACACCACCTTGAGGATCCTGGGCAAGTTGGGTGGTCGAAACCGCAAGTTCCGAACCGACGCACTGCCAGTCACCTACCAACAGTATGTCGACGACAGGTCGAGCGTTGAGTTGCGGTTGATGGGGTCAAAACATGATAGAGCCTTACCTGTCGATATTGGTGTCGAGCTTGCTATACAAAAGCTCATGGAGGGCCCTAGACCTTCCAAAGCCCCTCAAGCCTCAAACAAGCAGCCAGACCCATACTACGTGAAGCATGCGCTTCATTACATCAAGTCTCAAGTGAAACTCAGGATTGGCTTTGATCGCCTCCCCGACGATCTCCCAAGACTTGTTCGACTACAGGCTCAGGATTTGATGGCACGAAAGCTGGATGCCGACTTCTCTGCCTTTGAGTCCTCAGATCGTAGCCAGTCTATCGCCAAGAAAGAGGAACAGGACCAGGTTTTGAAGCGTCTACTCAAGGCATTGTTTTTTGCCGAGTCGCTTCCAGAGTATGCAGATGACGTGGAAGCTTTCTTGATGAACATTTGCCGCCACTTCACCATACTTGAGGTGGGCCGCGGACTGCATGAAATGAAGCGGGCAACGAACACGACGTTTGATGTCAATTCTGGAGAAGGCAAGCTCTTCCTAGATACTCGTGTTCTATCTGGAGCTATCCTTGACTCCCTGGCTTCTGAAAACCCCGACATCCGGGCCGCGGCCCAGCGCGCTATTGGCGAAGTTTTTACAACTGCCGCAACGATCTTCGGCTCTGAGACTCATGTTTGGCGGCTGAATTTCTTCAACCATCTTAGCTCCGCCTTTGCTCACGGATGCTACGAAGAAGAATGGTTCACAAAGACTGGTGCTACGCTTGGAATCCACACATTACTTGCTGATGTCAATCTCGGCGACGAGTGGGTTTCCATGAAGCAGATGGACTTCATCAGAGCACTTCTGTATGTGATAAAGGACATGCCGCAGGATCTTCCTGAGAGGACGCGGCGGTCTGCCCAAGAGACTCTAGATGAGCTGCTCAAAAGAGTCACCAAGAACATCAAATCAAAAGACGAAGTGCTTGTGACACCGCAGGTGGCAGGCCAGCCACAGCCTCCTAAGCTGTCACGCACTGCTCAAGTATGTCTAGCGCTCAACAACGAGCTTTCCCACTCGAACCGCCACGTGAGGGAGACTGCCAAACGCTCGCTTGAGATGATCGCCAAGGCCGCGAACGCCGAGGTCTGGGAGTTGATCACACCTTTCAAAGACCGCCTGCTCGGCCCCATCTATGGCAAACCGCTGAGAGCACTGCCATTCCCAGTCCAAATTGGCTACATCGACGCGGTAACATACTACATGACACTCAAGAGCGACTTTGTCCAGTTTGATGAGCACCTCAATCGCCTTCTCATGGAGTCACTAGCTCTGGCTGATGCTACGGACGAGTCGCTTGCAGGAAAGCCACAAGAGTTTCGGACACACCAGAACATTGTTAACCTACGTGTAGCGTGTATCAAGATTCTGCGGACGGCCATGGGTTTCGAAGAATTCATGAAGGGGCCTGCAAATGGGACACGGACAAAGATTGTACAGATGTTCTTCAAATGTCTCTACCAGGAACCAAAACCCACGATCGAGGCCGCGAACGAAGCACTAAAAGGTGTTCTCTACCCCACTAACAAGTTGCCCAAAGACCTCCTTCAGTCGGGCCTCAGGCCGGTTCTCGCCAGCCTTCAGAATCCAAAGCATTTGACCACACATGCTCTCGACAATCTTGCCCGGTTGCTGCGTCTCCTCACTTCGTATTTCAAAGTCGAGATCGGTCACCGACTGCTTGACCACATCAAAAACCTTGTTGACCCAGGTTCATTGCAACAGATATCGTTCACCTTCTTCGAGCAGCACCCGACGATGAAGGTCATCGCATCAGTTTTCAACATTTTCCACGTTCTTCCCCCAGCTGCAGTGTTTTTGGAGCGAGTGACCGACACAGTCCTTGATTTGGAAGAAAAACTACGCAGGACGCATTGCAGTCCGTTTCGTGAGCCGCTATATAGGTATCTCAACAGGTATCCAACCCAGGTTTGGACTCTCCTTCTTGGAAGGATTGACAACATCAAATATGGCCGCTTTTTGGCCCAAGTCCTGCGCGACAAGGAGAGCCAACCGCTCAGGGACCACGCTTGTAGCCAAGTGGAGGAGTTGTTCAAAGCTTGCAGCTCTGTCATCAACGATGGACGTGAAACCAGATATGCCGCTATTATCGAGACCATAAACGTCATCGACGCACTAGCTCAGTGGCCAGATTCGCAATCGTGGATGGACAAAAAGGAGCACCTGGCATGGCTCAAGCAGAACGGCAAGGATTTGGAGAAGCACCTGCGAAGCCACGATCTTCCTGCAGAACTCCGTCTTGCTGCAACCCAAGCTGGTGAGCAGCTCGTTAGTATCTTGACGAAGTCTCTGCAACGGGCACCGAGGGACCTTGAGGCATTTTTCAGCCTCATCGAGGCTGTGACGAATGAAGAGTTCCGCTTGACGCAGACCTTGATGTCTTACATCTACAAGAACATAATATGCAACGAATCCATCGACTTCTGGCGAGCAATTGTACTACGATGTCTTGACATCTATGCTGGGAGAACGGCGACACAGAGGACCAAACTCTTTCTCCTGCGCAATATTGTGAACCCCATATTCGCCATGGATGTCATGCGTCATTGGGATCAGCTTGAGCAGGCCGGTGGCCAACGGCTCGTCGATCGCACTGTGATCGACTCTATAAACAACAAGATCTGGAAGGTCAACCTCGGAGACCCTCAAGAAGATTTACAACAACCCGGCATTGACCACACACGCATGGAAGTGCTGCAGCTCTCTGCTTTCCTCGTTAAGTACCACCATGCCAATCTTCAGGAGGCACGCAAGGACATAATCAGGTTTGGCTGGGCATACATCCGCCTGGACGATGTCATCAATAAGCACGCAGCCTACGTAGTCATTGCCTACTTCATTGCACAGTACGAAACGCCGGCCAAGATTGTCTCGCAAATATATTTTGCACTCCTCAAAGTCAACCAGAACGAAGGCAGAAGCTTGGTTACTCAAGCCTTGGAGTTGCTCGCCCCGGTGCTGCCTAAGCGCTGTCCCAGCTCGGATGAGCGCAACGCGGTGTGGGGTGTTGCGCCCCGGCGTATATTGGCTGAGGAGGGTCAGAATGTCCAGCAGATGAGCAGCATCTTCCAGTTCTTGGTCCGCCACCCTGACTTGTTCTATGAGTCCCGGGACAAGTTTATACTGCTGCTCATCCAATCTCTCCGCAAGGTCGCAGTTCCTCCCAACCCATCTAACGAGAACAAGAAGTTGACGCTCAACATGATGTGGCTGATATGGGAGTGGGAGCATCGCCGGGTCGAGGGCAAGGGTGCCAAGGTGGTCAATGGTGGCAGCATAGAGTCACCTGCGCAGAAGCGGACAATGGATATTGATTCACAGCCTACTCAACCTCCGGGAAAGACCGAATATGTCATCCCCGCACCGGCCCGACAGAAAATGGTTAGGTACTTGGTTGAGTTCATCGCTCAGCTCAATGAGCGGTATCAACTGCCGTCAGCAAAACCACGGGATACGGCCAATACACCTGGGCCGGCCATGCCGCCCCCGCCCACAGACATGTGCAAGCGGGCCATGACCCTACTCTACAACCTTTTGCAACCTCAGTACTGGGGTGATCTTGAGTGTGACCTGTTTCCCAATGTGACAGAGATCATCCTGGCGAGCGACAAGACCACGTCCATCTTGTCGGCCGACCCATCGGACAAGGAGAAGTACGACGACAAATTCCTAACCAACATCATCAACACTCTCCAAGTTGTGCGCATCATCCTCAATTTTAAGTCGGATGAGTGGATTTTGAAGAACATGGAAAAGGTGCAAAAGGTGCTTGACAAGTGCTTGAGGTCCGAGAATCCAGAGCTGCATGACTGTCTGCATTTTGCAGATCCTAAATACGACGATGGACGTGAGATCCCTGCTACCGTTAAACGGATTCTCGATGCTATTCCCGTGGCATCGGATGACGTCCAAATGGAGGATGCGGACGGTGAGGGCGAGACCGAGACCCAGACATCGGAATTTGTTGCATTCCTTTCAAATATCGCTACCGAGACGATGGCTGCCAACAGCTACGTCGCTGGTATCAACATTCTTTGGTCTCTAGGCAACAGGGACCCTCCGGCTGTCGATCAACACATACCTGCACTAATGAAGTCGCTGCAACAAAAGCTTGCCCGCGATCATGTCTCTCATTACACCACCAAGGCCGCTATCGGAATGGGGCAGAGGCCGCAGGACCCCAATGCTACGGAGATCAATCCGTACGACCTCGAAATTCAGAGCGGTCTCATCCTCAAGGCAGTCGAGACCATGGCAAAGCGCATGGAGGTGTTGGGTGACAACCGGCGGCCGTTCCTTAGTGTGGTAGCTTCTCTCGTGGACAAGTCTCTCAACATTCCATTGTGCGATATGATCCTCAAGATGGTTGAGAACTGGGTATTCCGCTCCGAGGGGACCTGGCCAACACTTAAGGAGAAGTGTGCAGTCCTCCACAAGATGCTTTCATTCGAACACAGGCAAGATCAAACAATGCTGCATCGCTTCCTTGAACTCGTTATTAGGATATACGAGGACCCCAAGATTGCCCGCACCGAACTCACCGTGCGGCTCGAGCATGCCTTCTTAATTGGCACGAGAGCTCAGGACGTTGAGATGAGAAATCGTTTCTTGGCCATCTTTGACAAGAGTCTCCCCAGGGCGGCAACCACGCGTCTGCTCTATGTTATTCGGTCACAGAACTGGGACACCCTTGCCGATTCCTATTGGCTCAGTCAGGCTCTTCACCTCTTGCTGGGCGCCATCGAGACAAATAGTCCGACCCAACTTCACTCGGAAGACTTCCGGGTCATGCCTGCATCTTGCAGATTCCAAAACTACGTCAAGGACCCTAGAGAGTCGAGCATGATGTCGGACGACAAGTATGAGTCCTTGATGGCTACGCATCGCCGGTTCGTTGCTGAGCTCGGCGATGTCAGAGTACGGGATATCATTGAGCCACTGTCTCAATTGCAGCATATCGAGTCTAAGCTGGCTCATGAGCTCTGGGTTAACCTCTTCCCAATGTTCTGGGCTGCTACCAAGAAAGACGACCGCCGGGATCTCGAACACGGTCTTGTGCAGCTGCTCACAAAAGACTACCACGCGCGACAAATCGATAGAAGGCCGAATGTTGTGCAGACACTTTTGGAGGGCGCGGCTAAGACTTGGCCTGCATGTAAACTCCCCCCTCATGTCGTCAAGTATGAAGCGAAAACATATGATGCGTGGTACACAGCAATGGTCCAGCTCGAAAATGCAGTCATCCACCCGGAAGTCGAGTCTGCAAAGGTTAAGGAGAGCAATTTGGACGCACTCACGGAGCTATATGCTCTGCTCCAGGAAGACGATCTGTTTTACGGTATCTGGCGTAGGCGATGCCAGTTCCTTGAGACAAACTCTGCTCTTTCATACGAGCAGAATGGAATGTGGGATAAGGCCCAAAAGGGATATGAAGCCGCTCAGATCAAGGCTCGCACGGGCGTGATACCATTCTCTCAGGCCGAGTACATGCTCTGGGAGGACCACTGGATCCTCTGTGCTCAGAAGCTTCAACAGTGGGATATCCTCAAGGAGTTTGCCAAACATGAGAACTACCAAGACCTCTTGTTGGAGTGTGCTTGGCGCGATCCCGAAATGTGGACGACGGCGGAGCGTCGGGAGGAGCTTGACAATGTCATCAAGGGCGTTATGGATGCTCCGACCCCCCGTCGGGCCTTCTTCCAGGCTTTCATGTCACTGCTCAAGCTGCACAGCAAGCAAGAAGGTATCCAGGATTTCACGCGTGTGTGCGACGAAGCTATCCAGCTCTCGATCCGAAAGTGGCACCAGCTGCCCCGGCGTTTTACAAACGCACACATCCCCCTGCTTCAGAACTTCCAGCAGCTCGTCGAGCTACATGATGCTAGCGTCATATGTAACAGCCTTGCCAATACCACCCTGGCAAATCTGGATGCCAAATCAGGAGAGCTTAAACTGCTGCTGGGATCCTGGCGCGATCGGCTCCCCAACATGTGGGACGACATAACTGCCTGGCACGACCTCGTCACATGGCGCCAGCACATTTTCGGCTTGATCAACACTACCTACCTTCAACTGTTACCACCCGGAACCCAGCAGGCCGGAGGGTCTACATTTGCATACAGAGGCTATCATGAGACCGCTTGGATCATTAATCGTTTCGCTCAAGTGACCCGCAAACATAACCTCCTCGACGTGTGCATCAACCAGCTCACCCGTATCTATACTCTCCCTAACATTGAGATTGCCGAGGCGTTCCTCAAACTCAAGGAACAGGCCATGTGTCACTATCAGAACCCTGAGGAGCTGAACCAAGGATTGGAGGTTATCAATAACACGAACCTCAACTATTTCAGTGCCCCGCAGAAAGCTGAATTCTACACGCTCAAGGGAATGTTCCTCGAGAAGCTCAAACAGAACAGTGAGGCCGACCAAGCTTTCGGCACTGCGCTCTACTTTGACATCACTGCTGCCAAGGCATGGGCGGAATGGGGATACTACAACGAGAGGAGGTTCAAGGAGGATCCAAGCAATGTGACGGCTGCCAGACAGGCTCTTACGTCCTATCTTCAGGCAGCAGGCAGCTACCGCAACCGGAAATCGCGGAAGCTCCTGGCTAGAGTATTATGGCTTCTCAGCTTGGACGACTCAAAGGGATCGATTGCTGCAGGGTTTGACGACTTTAAGGGTGAAACGCCAACCTGGTACTGGATCACATTCATCCCACAGCTGCTCACATCTCTGGGCCACAAAGAGGCGCTGCGTGTCCACGCAATCCTTTTGAAGATTGCGAAGAGTTATCCCCAGGCTCTCTACTTCCAACTCAGGACGAACAGGGAGGACATGATGGCTATTAAGAAGAACCAGGAGATGAAGGAGAAGCAGAGGCTTAGAATGCAGGCATCACAGGCGGCAGCGGCGGCCAACAAGCAAGGGGTAGCAAGCGCCTCGCCCGCGCCACAGCCAAAGGATGCGCCGACGCCGGCAGCCAAGATGGAGTCCACCTCCAGGCCAGCAACTGCAAATGGGGATCAAGTCAAGACTGAGTCCTCTGCTGCGGATGGCTCCTCGGCACCACAGCAGCCGGCTACCCCTGCTGCTTCAGCTGCTTCAGGCCAAGCGAACGGCACCGGGCAGGCGGCCGGTGAGCAGCAGAACGGCGAGCCGCAGAAAAGGCAGCCGTGGGATCTTACCGAGGAGATTATGAGCGTCCTCAAGACGGCATTCCCGCTACTTGCCCTCAGCATGGAGACGATGGTGGACCAGATTCAAAAGAACTTCAAGTGCCCTCCTGATGAGGATGCGTATCGCCTGATCGTCGCGCTCCTGAACGATGGCTTAGCATACGTCAGCAGAATGCCAACCTCGTACGCCAAGGACGTCAAGCTTCCCACGCCTACCGAAACTAACATTACCAGGTTCGCTGAGACGATATTGCCGCCTCACACCAGGCCAACGTTCGAGGCAGACTTTGTTCATGTCAAACCAACCATGCACGAGTACATTCAGAAGCTCCGAAAATGGCGCGATAAGTTCGAAGAAAAGTTGGATCGGCGTGTGTGCCAGTCCACCTTGGAGTCATTTTCGCCGCATCTGAGCGAGTTCCGGTACCAGAAGTTTGACGATGTTGAGGTTCCGGGCCAATACCTTCAGCACAAGGACAGAAATCAGGACTTTGTGCGCATTGAGCGATTCCTGCCAAACGTGGACCTAGTCCGGACGATTGGTGGCTCTCACCGCCGCCTCAAGATGCGAGGTCACGATGGCAGCGTCCACTGTTTTGCAGTTCAGCATCCCGCAGCTAGACACTGCCGCAGGGAGGAACGGATACTGCAACTGTTCCGGCAGATGAACGTTAGGCTGGAGCGCAAGAAGGAAAGCCGCAAGCGTGACTTACAATTCACGCTGCCGCTCATGGTCCCGCTCGCTCCTCACATCAGGATCGTTCAAGAGGATACGTCGTACATGACACTTCAGGGAATGTACGAGGATCATTGCCGTCGCAACGGCATGTCCAAGGACGATCCTGTTCTCTTCACCATGGACAAGCTGAAGGGCCTGGTTGACATTAAGAGCCTCAACGTAAGTGTGACTTTGGAATTAGCATACTTGGACAAGATGCAGTTGACTAACGAAATGGGCAAACAGCAAAAACACTCGGATCAACAGGGCGACCCCCGACTAGAAGTGTTTACGGCGATCCGCGAGAAGTGGGTTCCACAAGATGTGGCGCTCAAGTACGTGCAGTCTGCATATTCGGACTTTGCCGACTTCTGGCTATTTAGGAGGCGATTCTCGTACCAGCTGGCATTGCACACATTCATGACATACATACTGTTTATCGACAAGCGATACCCGCACAAGATCAACATTGCACGCGGATCAGGCAACATCTGGGGTTCAGAACTCATGTCACTAATGGCGCCGGCTCGGCCTTACTTCCATAATGCGGAGCCCGTGCCCTTCCGGTTGACGCCGAACCTGGCGACATTGATGGGGCCGATAGCCATGGAAGGAATATTTAGTTGCAGCATCATGGCGATGGCCAGGTGCCTGACGGAGCCCGAGTATGAGCTTGAACATGCACTGACGCTCTACGTGCGCGACGAGATCATGTTCTGGTTTACTAGCAACCATCGTACTGGGCTGCTTACCGAGATACAGATGCGTGATTTGGTGCAAGCCAACTCGGACATAGTTGTTAAGAGAGCCGTTAGTCTGGCCCAGGCACCGGTCGGGAATCTGCCGGCAAACCAGACGGTTATCGACCTCATCAGCAAGGCCGTTAGCCCCTTCAACCTGGCAAGATGCGATGCTCTCTGGATGCCGTATCTGTGAAGAGGGATTTTGGAGACGTTTGTTGTATACAGAAAATAGGGAAAAGATTACCGGGGGGTATTGATGGAGGGGAGAGGCGTTGTTATTATCTCGTTTGATACCGGCCATGTTTTTTTTTTTTTTTTAGGTGCATAATAAGCGTTTCTTTGTATTGGGGGTTTGTGTTGTTTTGTTCCTTTTTCTTGAAACTTGTTTTATAACATCTCCACATTTAACTTCCTCAGCATTGTCGAGAGTAATTATTTCTTTTCAGCCGGGGCGTATGTTTGTTACCTGAATACCCTGCCATACCTTAACCCCCTTTCATTTGGAGGCAATGTCAGTCATTTTCCAGGCGTTACAAAATTTGGGTTGTCTACAGTACACCGAAAATAGGGTATGAGAATATAACCGACTCTGAACAAAGGGAATTTGAAATAGGTCTACAAAAAATTACTTGAATCAAGATGACAAAAGACGACTGGTTCTAGAAGTAGAGCTAGACTACCTAAGACTAGAACTAGTATATCGGGTGCCTACAGTAGTAGCTTTGGATTTAATGGTCAGAGTAGCTCGACTTGCTCGGGTAGTTGGAGTACCCCAGAATTTCCCCTCACCTCCGTCCGCATGGGGGACCCCACCGATGGAACGGGGTTTGTTGGGAAGTGGTTGTAGCTTTTTTAGGTGGTCGAGACTAGATTAGAATTAATGGGAAGGCCAATCAAGTATTCTCTACTCTAGGTTAGGTATTGCATCCGGGATTAAACTGCTGCGAATTGGCTCATTTGATCAAACTGCCGGTTTGGTGACCCTAAATACAGTACCAAGTAGGTATACGCCGATAGGCATTTGGCAATAGGGCCCTAGGGTATTACCATATCGGGCTACTGTCCCCTCCCAGCGTAGCAACCTTACTGCAGCTCGGCACACACCACCGGCAAAGAAGCGGTACCGGAGATAGTGACAACAAGGAGGTACTTACTTACTGTACATATCTGAGCAGACAAAGCTTGGAAGCAATACACGTTTAAACGTGAACCACCATATCGCCATTTCAACAATTGACTAATTAATTCATTGGTCGATTGAACTCAGTTTCTCCGGCTCAATCATTGCTGGCACCATTGATATCATTCCATCAAAATGGATCCAAGTACAATGCCCAAGAAGCTTTGGGAGCATCCCGATCCCAAGAGCACGTCCATGTGGCAGTTTATGCAACAGATTAACGACAAGCACAACGCCGGCCTCAAGGTAGATTTTTTTTTTCTTTTCTTTTCTTTTTCTTTTCTTTTCTTTTTCTTTTCTCCTTTACATACACGCCTTCTTTCCCTCTTTTTGGATGGACTAGCATCTCACAACTTGATTCCCAGACATTCCGCGACCTCCACCGCTTCTCCATCACGAGACGAGGTGAGTTTTGGTCCTCGCTCTGGGATGCCGCTGGCTACATCCACGAGGGTACCTACGACCGGGTTGTGGACTTTGATGCTCCCATCGACTCGGTCCCTCGCTGGTTCGAGGGCGTGAGGCTCAACTGGGCCGAGAACACGCTCTACTCGAGGGATCGCGGCTCTGCGCCGGGCGCGAGATCTCTGACTTCAAAGGAAGAGTATGTGTTTTTTTTCTCTTGCAGTAAGGGAGCTACTATGAAAATAAAAAGAAGAAAAAGCTGACATACTCCCTTTCCTGCCTCAAAAAAGTGACAAGATCGCCGTCACAGAGGTCCGCGAGGGCGCCTCCGAGATCCGCGACATCACCTGGGGCGAGCTGCGCCGACGCACGGCCGAGCTGGCAACGGCGCTCGCAGGACGTGGCGTCAAGCGCGGCGACAGGGTCGTTATCGTGGGCGCCAATAGCATCGATACGCTGCTCGTCTGGCTCGCGACGGCTTGGCTGGGCGCCATCTTCAGCAGCAGCAGCACCGACATGGGCGTCGACGGAATCCTGCAGCGGACCGTGCAGATCAACCCCAAGGTCCTGTTCATGGACGACGCCACGCTCTACAACGGCAAGGTGGTCGACCTACGCGAGAAGATGGCGCAGGTCGTCTCGGGACTGAAGAGAGACTGCAGTGAGTTCACGGGCGCCGTCGCCATCCCCAGGTTTCAGGGCCACGCCAAGGATGTCAGTAAAGTACCCGACACGGAGACGTGGGCCAGCCTGCACTCCCGGACCGAGGGGACCCAGCCGCCGCCCTTTACGAGGATTCCCTTCCACGAGCCCTTTCTGGTCTGCTATTCGTCCGGCACCACGGGTGCTCCCAAGGCCATTGTGCACACGGTGGGTGGTCTCATGCTGAGCCTGTACAAAGAGGGCGGGCTGCACGAGGGGATCGGCCCGGACTCGGTGACGCTTCAGTTCACCACGACGGGTTGGATAATGTACGTGACCAACATCGGCGTCTTGATCTTCGGCGCGAGGGCCATCCTGTACGACGGCAGCCCGCTCACGCCCGACCCGACTGTCTTGCTCAAGGTCCTTGGCAAGTACAAGGCCACCAAGCTGGGGACAAGTCCAAGGTGGATGCTCGAACTGGCCAAGAGGGGGATCTCGCCGAGGGAGGTGGCCGACTTGTCGAGTTTGAAGACTGTTTTGTCGACTGGTATGGTGTTGTCGGATCGTAAGTATCTCTTCGGTTTTCCGTGCTGTCTCTGTCCTCCCATCCTCTCCTCTTGGCGCCCAATGACTAATAAAACCGACTATTTGATAAAAACTATAGAGCTGTTCGAGTGGTTCTACGAGAAAGGCTTTCCTGCCCACACGCACCTGGCCAACGTATCCGGGGGGACAGATATTGTAAGCACAGGTCCCGCCCGCAAAGATATAAGCCAACCCACTATTTGATCATCAACTCATTTCCACAACCTCCTAGGCTGGTTGCTTCGGCATCATGAATCCCCTTGAACCAGTCTACCTCGGCGGAACCCAGGGTCCCAGCCTCGGCCTCGACGTGCGCGTGTTCGACGCCCTGGAGCCCAACGGGCCGGGCAAGGAGGTGCCGCTCGGCACGCCGGGTGAGCTGGTCGCCGTCAACACCTTCCCCAACATACCCGCCTTCTTCTGGGGCGACAAGCAGACCGCGGCCACCAGCGCCCCGCCGGGCTCCAAGTACCACGGCTCCTACTTTGCCCGCTTCGACCACGTCTGGAGCCACGGTGACTTTGTGGCCATCCACCCCATGACGGGCGGCATCCACTTCCTCGGCCGCGCCGACGGCGTCCTGAACCCCTCGGGCGTCCGCTTCGGCTCGGCCGAGATCTACGGCGTCATCGAGCGTCGCTTCGCCGACAACGTGGTGGACTCGCTCTGCGTGGGCCAGCGGAGGCCTCAAGACTCTGACGAGAGCGTCATGCTCTTCCTCCTCATGAGGCCCGGCCACAAGTTCGACGGGAAACTGGAGCGGGAGATCAGACAGGCCATCGGGGAGGACTTGTCCAAGAGGCACGTTCCAAAGTACATCTTTGAGACGCCCGAGATTCCGGTACGTTTGTGTTGCTTTGAAGAGAAATCCTCAAACCCATCAGTGAAGTCTCAAGGCGCTAACCCACAGCTTAATATTTTGTGTAAACGAAACAAAAAACCACCAGACCACCGTCAACCTCAAAAAGGTCGAGCTGCCGGTCAAGCAAATCGTTTCGGGCCAAAAGATCAAGCCCAGCGGGACTCTAGCGAACCCAAAAAGTCTCGACTTCTACTATCAGTTTGCCGAGGTCGAGAACATTGTTGGCGCCAAGGCAAAGCTTTGATTACATATGTTGCATATTCTCTCAGATAAATAAAGACAAATTTCATCATCGTTATCCATGCCTCTCCACCCACCAGCTCTTGACGCGTCCGGTCTACACAAGTCGCGGGCTTGATGACAGAGCTTTTTTTTTTTTTTTTCTTCTTCTCTTTTCTCTTTCCCCTTCCGAAATTGTATACAGTTCGAGGTAATACAAGCTTGAACATGTGCTTCTTGTGTGTTGCGGAAGGTTTTGCCATCACAAGGTACAAAAACACCAAAAGGGGGGCGTTTGGGTGTACACACAAGACAAACAACCACAGTTGGACTTTTGCGCGTGTATGCAGCACGACGAAAACAGAAACTCATCTAAACTGCGTTGGGTAAGACATGCTGTAGCATTACTTTGTGCAACCTATCTGCATTGCACTTGTTGAAATAAAGAGGTCCAAGGAGTCTAGAAACATGGGAACAAAGAGGGGAGGGCGTGTGACGCACAGTAACGGATCATTTTGTACTACGATTACACCACTGCATCCTCGTGATCGTGGGATGACGGGGCGTTGGGTGTTTGGTGCTTGGTGAGCGCTGGCGGGAATTATCTGGGCATCTGACTGACAGGATACACCCACAAACTTATGAGCGTTGGAGTCTAGACATAAGCGGGCTGATATTGTTTGGAATGGTAAGAAGAAGAAGGAAAAAAAGAAGAACCCCCAAGTCCAAGCCATGCTCCATCAAAGCACCCTGGATGGGGGTTAACCCTCTTAAAGCTTGGCAGTTACGGATACGGTTGCCTACAGCCTGCATCCCCTAGGCCCAACACTACGTCTTTCAGTACAATTCGTTCGTATTCTTCGGGCCGTCTAACGTCCCCTGGAACAATATCCAGTCATATCGGAACAATACGCTACCACTTGAGCTGGTGCGAACGAATGGTGCCTGTGTTAACATTCTTTTGTAACCCCACAGCCCCATATCGGTCGATGAACTGTGCCGCAAACGTACATATTTCGGCGCTTATGAGATCCTTGTCCGCCGGGAGATATTATTCCTTCCAGGGTAGGGTCTTGTGCAGGGACACACGAGCTTGGAACGGCGTCTGCTCGGAGCTGTAATTTGCCCGTGATTCCCTTCTGTAAGAGTAAAATAATAATAATAAAAAGATCACGTTGTTTCCTTAGATTACTCACGCCATGAGTTGTAGTGAAACATGGTTTAAGGCCCTGCGAGGCGGCATGTCTTATCACATTGTAATGCCACCCGTCATGGCCCCTTTAGACTGCGCTCTTCTTGTTGTTTTGTTTTTATTTCATCGCGCTCGAGAGAACTACCAGTATATTCTGGGTCTCATCCCATAAGCTCCGGAATTTCATATATCAGCCCTGGTAGCCATCACAATGATAATTTGGTTCCGCACCGGTAGATTCGCTGGCTGCAAGAAAAAGATTTGTATTTACGTATGTGCATATTTATGTGGCATGAGCATGTGCGAGGATGCTTCGCAGCTGCAAAGACTTTCTGACCATGAAAGCTCACAATTAAATGGCGAGTCGCCGTTACAATGAGGCGGAAACGGGAGACAAAGGACCAAGACGTCGCACCTGGATGTAACGCCATGTGCTATCGCTCAACTGGGACAGAGCGCCATGCTTCCCGATAGCTGCGGCGCTTTTGGAAGCCTGGCTCACCGGTCGTACGTCAGCAAATAACATGCCCAGAAGCGGAAGATGGAGAAATGCAGCGCACCCAAGGGTGCTCGCATTGTGGCTCCTCTCCGATGACAAAAGTAAGATGCTTACCCATGGCGTAGAACCCCTCGTCACCTCCCATGACAGCATCCAAGAGCATGCCCTGCATGCCTTGTTCTTTTAATCGCTTGACACATGCATCTAGGAGTCCCAGCATTGCCTCATCTCTCGACACCACTAAGTTGGTATCTTGGTTTTGAAGTGCCGTTTGTGTCAGTGAAAAAATAAGAGAAAAAAGATATTGACAAAAAAGAGATCGGCGCAGAGACACAACGGGAAAAAGTACCAGACAGCTTACCAGAAATGCAGATGCATGTAACACCTCCAGTCGCGCTTGAAATCATACCAGCCCATGGGATATCACTAGAGACTGGATTCTCGGACCTGGGCAAGTAGGTAATGGCTGTGGCAATAACTTGGTGACCCACTACTCCCTTTATGATATCCCCGACAAGAAAAGGATGATTCAGCTGTGTATACTGGTCATACCATCCCATCTTGTTGTTGCGAGCAGATTCCAAAGCTACCAGACTGAGGACGGCAGGAACCTCGGAGAGTTCACATGGCCCAAATAATAGTCCCGATGCTGATGGGTATTGCCGGCTCGGGTAGTTGTTGAAGTCCAAGTGCCAGTCACTGACTTCTTGTCCTTTGCCTGGTGAGCTCTGGTCGAAATCCCAACCACGTCGCCGGAACCATCCCTCTGAAGCGCTGTCCACAGGAAGTCCGTATAAAAGGCGAGGAAAAGTGCTGCCGAGCTGAAGCCGAAAGACTCCTCTAGTTCGGGAAAGCTGCTCGATGGCGATATCGTGAAGACTCCGTCCAATTCCCCGACCTCGATGTTCAGGCTTGACAATGATCATAGCCAGAGACCCTACAAGCCGCTCTCCCCCTTGGTTGGCATATGTTGTATAAGTCGCACAAAAGCCGACAAGGACACCTGTTTCTGGTTCACTAACGGTGTAGTGTTTTGCATAGCCATCTCGAATCAGTAGAGATTGTAGCTCGTAGCGTGAAAGTGACATGTCTCTACCCCAAGTCTGACGCCAAAGGTCATGTATTGCTTCTTCGTGTGGTTGTAGATCGAGTAGATTGTTTGTGACAGCGACCTCCCACGTCTTTGGCGCAAGAACTAAATTTTGCATCCTGGCCGAACTGATGTTATACTCGCCCTTGAAGAGGAGAGTCGTCACATGGTGCAAAGCACTGGGCGAATACCCACTTGTCTGTACAACTGTAGGGAAACTAGTCCCAAGTCCATCCAGCTCGCGCATGTTGAAGCATGCCACAATAATGAGCGGCCGATCGCCAGCACCGCTCTGAAGGTATTCGGCCATTTTGACTTGTGATGCCTGTCCTGGCAGTGGCAGTCCAGAAATGACAAAAATGACCAATTTGGCATCATTGTTTTTTATGATGTCGAGGTGGGTTTCGCTGATTCCACTTCGGCTCGTGTATGGCACATGGTGAACTTTTGGCCGCGGTGAATGTTCAAGCAGAGCTCGCCCAAAATCCTCGAAGGGATCTTTGGTGTTGCTGCCGTCTGCAGCATGTGTCAGTGGAACGGGGGGAGCCACTACGGGAGTTAGTAGAACCACATCGTCGCCTTCCCTTATGACCCTGGAGATCGGAACACAGCCCTGGAGATCCCGAATGAGTAAGGCTGCTGGTGTTTCCTGCGGGTGCATCATCTGTAGGTAAGGGGTCAATCTGGATTTAACGGGCCGACGAGGTACCAAATGGCGGAGGATTTGAGAAGTATTGCCGATTTTCGAAGCTGCCTGGGACCCGAGTTCAGTCAAAGGCTCTGAAATTTAACAAAGGAGTTCAACGCAGGCCTACTCTGACATTGTCAGCTTATACTTCAGCAAAGCCCGTCAAATCCCACACCTGAAATACTTTGTGGGCTGGTTAGATGCGACTGGTAGGGGGTTGCTTACCAATGTCACGGTGACGATATCATTTACGAGAAAACGGTCCAAGTTTCTCGGTGAAAGAAGGTGTGCTGAGATGATCCAGAAAAAGACTCAAGAACAAAGTAAACAAGGAGAACAGGTATGATGTGTCCACCACGAACACAGTACGTTCCCTTGGAATCCGAGACCAGACTAGGTCCCTTCCAAGCCAGTCAATCACAGCTAGATGACGGTATATACGTTGGAGACCACAAGAGCCTTCAAGAGTAGTATATGGTTTCAGAGCGACTAGAAATTCAAAAGAGATTCTTGCCGGTAACAGTTTTGTTGAGCGCCAAATTTGATTTGATTTCCTAGCAGGCTCGAGTCGGCAGATCGCAGTGTGATTTGAACAAGAAATCCATCTTTTAGGATACAGAAAAGCCTTCAACCAAGTCTGAGCGACGTGATGAAAGCTGGTAGATGACAAATGAAGCGTATCGAGGCCCGGGGAGAGAAGCAGGAAACGCACGTTCTGTTAGGGTTTGTACACGGGAGCATGTGCAGTCGCAAAGAAAGAAGAAATGGGTGGTGACACAGCTGTGCTTGCAGCTAGCTGTTGCTGAAAGGGAAAGGGAAGAGGCCGATTTGGGTTGTGATTCGACACCGATGACGATGATCTGCTGCTAATAGAACGCGGGATCAAGGGGATGCGACAGTCTGTGGAGGACTTTGTGGGAACAGTGAGGAAACCAAGCCCCCCCCCCCCCCCCCAGTAAAGCCCGAACCGCCTTTGAAATGCAGTGCAGCCCATCAACTATGTTTGGGCTGTGTAGTGGAGGATTCGAGAGCCGAATCTACCGGATTTCCAAAAAATGGGGATCAAGCCCCAAGAGTCGGTGGTAACACCAAGATACTGAGCGGGATTCGGAGCTAGGGCCGAAGACCAGGCCACCTAGAGCAAGGGACCTACCTGGTCGAGCCGTTTTGCTTGATGTATGTGGTGTGTACCTGCCTATTCGATCCCAAGCAGGTGCCTGGAACGGCTTGCAGTTTGTTTGCCAATCAGCTGTAGGGGAACCTACTCCACTGGAATTTGCGAACTGATAGGGGCCGTAGTGGAGTTTGGGTACCAGGTAAGGGACCGGTGACGGACCGAATGCACTAGGCTAGGGGGCTTCAACTACATCGAAACTCCCAAACCTGAATATTGATGTTCTACATTCCGTTCATTCAGGTCTGAAAGTACAAGTGGCCAAAAAAGGTAAAATAGCAAGGTAGAAAATTTGCTTTGAAGAATCCTGTGATCTCCCGCCAAAGCCAGCTGGTCAAGATGGGTTGGCTGATCCAGGTTGGGTAGGTAGGGGGTACCTAATGGTAAAGAAACGACGAATACTCATCCTCGACCGCCAGCGCCGCTCCTTCATTGGCCAAGCTTCAGTTGGATGGTTGCACAAGCCGCAATGACTCTTCTCAAAAGGCAAACTTGCAAGATGGTGTTAATATCGGCATCAGAAGCGCGTATTCCTTGATTGCCTGTTTAGCGCGCTCGCCAGAGGGGTGGTGGTAGTATTTTGATGCTGACAAAAAGAAAAAGGGAAAAAACTCCGTGTTTGGCGAGAGGATGGTGGGTGGGTGGGGTGGGATGAGGTGAGGTGACACGACATAGCCAAATTGCACTGACGGGACTGGAGTTGCTCGAAGGGTTACACACAAGGACCAGACATTACTTCGTAAATATCTTATGGGCAATGCGTGGATAGAGTTCCAAAAAATTGAGCTCGCCGTGGCTGGCACACACAAAGGGGGCTAAAATAAACCCAGGGCATGCCCCGGGTGCCGGCAGCAATTGACTGGCAATCAGGCAGGACAGGAGGATTTAGGTCTCGACCCCACGCCTACGCGATTTCATACAAGAGGCCTGTACGAGTGTCGATGAGCGTAAAGGAATTATCTACAACGGGTAGGTGTATCTAGGCAGACCGGCATGTACTATACATACATACGTTCAATTAGCCAATGTGTCGTCTCCAATCATCATTTAGTGGGATCCACCTACAGTAGACCTCGGAGGCAGTTAAAGGGTTTAAGGTACCTTGGAATACCTAAGTAGGTACCTACCCAACCCATCCCATTATGTATCTGTTCATACGTACAGTAATTAATTACATGCGTGGTGCTTCTGTCACATATTATCAACGTAATTTTTTAGTGTGTGGTCATGATACGACGGATAGTGAAGCAGATAAAAAGAACTTGACAGACATGGTGAGGTACCTACCTGGAGGAAGGGAAGGACAATCGGAATAGGCAAGAGAGCGGTTGAGGGTTTGGGTTACCAGCGAATTTTGAATCGGTGGACCTTTGATGTTCCTCAATCTTAGGCTTGCTCAATCACCGCTCACAGGTACCGGGTTCCTACCAAGACGCGATCGCGTTCCTGTGATTTTTTTTGATTTTTTTTTTTTTTTTTTTTTTTTTTTTTTTTTTTTTTTTTTTTTTGGTTGCATTGCTACAACAACCACACTCGACCGGATGTAAACATTTGCTTCAACAAGCTCGAGAGTTTCACGGCCGGAAAGGACGCACTCGCTTTTTCCCATTCTTTTCTCGGGTTTGTTATACAACTGCCTGCACCCTACCTTTGTTTACTCCATTATATCTAGATCAAAATTGGTGCCAGAGACGCGTGCCATTGCCTGGGTATATTGTTGCTTGTGGATTGGTACACTTCTCGGACACAGAAGAGGAAATCCACACCACCGGCTGCCTCCTCATAATGGACGACCACCAAGGAGATGAGAACTTCCAGGAACTGCTACAAGATCTGATCACTGGTAGGTTTCTTTTTGACCCGCAACCGAGTTCTGTTTCCCTACTCCAGTCCACAACAGACCTCGTTTGGGAACACATCAGTTTCCCCTGCATACGGGCATCGCCGAGTTCGAGTTTCGGTCCCATGATTTGACAGGCTGACACACCCCATCTCGTCATTGCCAACGCCACAGCATCCAAGATCCCGGCCAAACGTCGAGGTCTGCCAATCAAGCCCACGGTTGAGAGGCTTACTTCACTGTCTTATGACAGGGGTGCTCTGCCGGATGAGCTCCAGGCTCTAGTTGAACTGATCACCACTCCGAACCATCTGGATCAGGCATCACTGGGTGCAATTGTCAGAAATCTCTACCCCATTGGCAAGGTACCCGACCAGGTAGTACTCAGCATTGTGGGAGCGCTGGGTCATGGCCAACTTAAGCCATCCTTGACTATGCAATCGCTATTGTTAAAATGGCTGATAATGGTCTATCACTTCCTCGAAAGCCGAGAGGTTCTGTCCAAGTGCTACTCAGTGCTCTTCAACCTACTCGACACTGCAACCGTCAGGTGAGACAGTGAATCGGCGGTCTAGAGAGTAACTTCTGGCTAATGGCATCCGCAGGCCTCAAATATGCCACGTTCTTGCATTGGCGACACGTCGCAGACATGTCAGACCTTATAGGATACAAGCAATGTGCGTACCTCTGGCTATTGGATGCGTTAATGTAAGATGATAAACTGCAAGATCGTAAGTTATACTAATATAAAAGCAGTCTTGACTTGTCCCGCCAAACAGGCCACGACCCATCCCTTGTGGGTCTCCTGAGGGTTTATAAGAACTACTACCCTGATGTCGTCGTTGGTGATGCGACCAGGGGCAAAGCATCGCCATTCAAGGTGATTTAAAGCCTAGACTCTGGACGTGATCATGCCCCAACGGCGCTGACCTGGTATGATCATGTAGTATCCCGATACCGAATGGCGCCAACGCCTTGAAGAGATTCAGATAGCTCATCAGCGCCAGCGCAAAGATCGTGACTTTGCGGATGGCGCCACTCGAGATGGTTTTAGTGTCAAACATCGCTTCGGGGCTCAAGGGGGGCTAGTACCTTCTGTACAAACTTCCCATGCAAACGAAGAGTCAGTGACACTGGATGAGATTGACAGTGCCTCCCAATTTGTCAAGCACCTAGAAAAGATTGAGCTGCCAAACCAACTCGTGGCTGTCATGGCAGACCCCTTACTGCAGAAGCTCTTGTTGCTCAGGCCAGATGCCGGTGCAGATGCACGTATAGCCGATTGGCTAGAGGCATGCATGAGTGACGCCGAAGAGGGTGCTTTTGTTGACGGCGGTAGTGCACTGCTTGATCTTCTCGAAGTGGTTCGGGACCATGCTGATGCTACCAAAGTATGTTTCAATTCTTACGCAGTCGAAAGACAGAAGCTCGAAAGCTGACCAAAGAGACTCGAACTCTCAGCAACTCCATCCAGTCTATGACCAGTTGATGCGCAAAATATACCCAGTTTGGAACGGTAAGGATAGAATAGACATTGTGCTGGCCACCCTCACACATGTCCCGGTTCAGTCCTTTAGCCAGTTGCATAAGAGGCATTTCGCATTTGTCGAGAACAAGATTGCGAGCAGCTCGCCGGAATCCCAAGTTTTGCTCCTCGACTTCTATAATACTCTACTTCAGCGCTGGGCCGTTTCGATGCTCTCAAGGGACACCGGAGTGCCCGTCACCAAGGGTGCGTCAGGGGCTATTGCAGCCCTTGTCACTCATGTCGGCCAGCTCAATTCAACTATACTCCAGTCAAATCCGACTGTAGCTTCATGCGTCTCAATTCTTTCCTTTTACGACCAGGTGGCGAGGCTGTTTGCTCGACCACAGCTCATGGAGCATATCCAAATCACAGCTCCCGGCCAATCGCTGATTTACAATCTGGCCTTCACCGATTCCCCTGTCATTTTCTCCGTCCTCTGCAACGTTCTCGCTTGCTACAAGCGTGGCCTTGAAGTTGCAACGGCTACATCCGGCCCCAGCCAAAGGCGCAAGGTCACCCGTCAGGAGCGTGAACACGTACTGGTGTTCAACAGCTTCTTCATGGATATTTGCAACCTTGTCTGGCGCGGTCGTGCCTTTGAAAAGCAAGGCGACAACGCGCGGGGATGTATGCTACAAGACGAAGTCATCGCAACGCTGGAAGACTGGGCCGCCAGTCAGGAGGGTGGGGATAGAAAAGCGCTGAGGAACATGTATGGAATCAGCCGTGCCCCAGTGTTGTGCTCTCTGTCCGCCGAGTTCTTCCGGGGCCTAGAGGAGGCCGAGCTGAACGCCGGTGGCGTGAGCAGCAATGAGCCGGCCCTGCTGGTAAGGCACGCTGGGCCCGTCTCCCAGCAAAGCCTTGCTCAACTCAAACGAGATGGAGGCTTGGACGTCTCTTGGCAGGAGTATCGACTAGGGGTTTTGAACGACCTGGGAAGTCAGGGGCTCGGGGGCTTGTCTGCTCTCTTGTTCCAGGCCATCAAAAGCCTCGGACAACAGGCCGCAAGCCAAAGTCAACCTCAAGAAGTCTCATAGGGATAAGTTCGGTCTACTCATTGCCTTTTCGCTTTGGGATCTCTGGTTTGAAGAAATTTCTCAAATTATTTGGCGCATCACAGCGCTTGTCTGGCTATCCATTTTGTTGAAATGACGACGCTTGCACTGCGCGTTAAAGCGCAAGTAATGCCACAACGCCGTCCCAGATGCATCCATATCCTTTATCTATCCCGACGAGGGGTTCCCTGTATTGTAAATATCAGTCATAAGACCAGCCCTATGAGCCAATGCTCCCTGTGCGATGTTGAACGCCTTCCCGCCAATGAAAACAAAAGAAAAGAAAGGAAAACGAAGCAAAAAAAAGAAAAAGAAAAAAAAAAACTAAGAGGAAAAAATCGGAAGAAAGTAGTGCAGTCCGACGAAGACAAAAGAGTCAGCGGAACCACCGCAGCTGTGATCCTCCGTCCCATGCGTCAATCGAAACCTTACTGGCCCTTGGGTGGTGCCCTGGGCTCGTATCCGTATCCGCCGAGCTCGATCCCGCCGGCGCCATACGACTTGCCCTCGGGGGCCCTCCTGTGCTGGCTCCTCGGCCCGCGGTCCTTGAGATCCTCCCTCAGCCAGCCCAAGACCAGGTGACCGAGTTGGCTGTTGCCGTCCTTGGAGGCGCCCTGGGCCTCGAGGAAGTCGGCGGCGGGACCCCACTCCTTGACGGTGCCGAGGTGCATGTGCACCAGGTGTGTGGGCCAAGCGTGCAGGTTGTCTAGTATGTGGGTGGCGTAGACGACGGTGGCGTCGCGGGACTCGGTCTCGCGCTTGAGCCAATCGAGGAAGCCCGAGCGCGACAGCACGTCGAGGTCGACCGTGATCTCGTCGAGCAGCAGCACCGTCCACGGCCGCACCAGGCCCATGGCCAACTGCACGCGACGCCGCTCGCCGTCCGACACGGCGTGCATGCGCCACGACGTGTCGATGTCCAGCACCTCGACCAGCTCGTCGCGCCGCGCAGGGTACGCGTCCCCGCCGACCGATCGGAGCAGCTCGTCGACGCCAATGTCGGTGCGCACGATCGGGTTCAGCACCCACTCCAGCCCGAGGTACGTCACACCCTCGAGGCCCTCGGAGAAGGGGTCCACGCCGCCCACGGTGATGGCGCCGCGCGGGGAGAGGCGCTTGCCTGCCAGGAGGCGGAGGAGGCTGTTGTTGGTGTGTGAGTTAGTTGGGGTTCTCTTCTTCTTTCCTTCCTTCCTTCCTTTTTTTTCTTTTCTCGCCGTCTTCAAGTGATTTGAATCTGACCAACAGTGACTCATGGTCAAATGAAATGTGGGTTTCGGGAGGAAGACCTACGTCGTCTTGCCGGCTCCATTGGCGCCGATGAGGCAGGTCCGACTCCGGGCTGGCAGCGAAAGATTGATGTTGCTAATTCCAGTGCTCCGGTCCGGAAAGCTGTACGTCAAGTCTTTAACCTCGAGTGAGGGCGATCTTGGCGTAGGACCTCCGCTTGCCATTTTTCTGTTTGTCGTCGTGAAGCCGAGGATCACACCAGCAGAGATGCGGGGCTGATGTTGGAGCACAATTTAACCCTTGTCTCTGGCAGTCGGGCACTGGACTCAGTCTGGTTGAGTGCAGTACTTGGCTAGCTCTATTCTAAATTAATCGGTGACGCAACTATCAAATTTATGGTTTGGATGATGGAAAGAAGTCAAACATGTCATGATCCGTTACAGATCAACAATTAATTATACGGGTGAGTAGGACTCAGATGTGGGGGTGGTCCTCCAAGTAGCCTAAAACGTATATACGATTAACCCCGAGCGCTCTCACATTTTTTACTCACAGCCGTTGTGACAAAAAACAACAAACTGCAATTGAGAAAAGTCACATAACCCCATTGCCCACTTATAAGCCGGCAAGTCGATTATTTGTATTCAAATTATTTCCCTGTTATCGCTTTTCATTCCGTTTCCCTTATTTTGCTGACGATGATGAGTTTGTTTAACCCTAGAAGGCAACTAGCAACTCATTGTGTAAATACCAAGGAAATTTGGTGGCAGTTGGGTGGCCAAATTAAGCTACTGGAAGTTGTTCTCAAACCGCTTGAAAGTATAACCGATGAATGGCAATGTCATTTCTGGCGGCTCGAAGCCATCAGTTGTGCCGGCCGGCTCAGCCGCAGCCCTTGCTGCCTCCAGCTGGACTGCATTGTTTGCGAGCTCTTCTTCCGATGGAAAATATGCCGTGTCTGTCTCCGACGACAAGTGCGGTTCGAAGGGTGCCCGTATGCGTCTTAGTGAAGTAAAATCAACGCCCGTAAAGAACGGGTGAGCCTTGATCTCCTCAGCACCGATGCGGCCGAGGCGATTTTCCGCTTCACACATCAGGCTAGCAGAGGAAAAAAATGCGCAAGTCAAGATCAGTATGGCCCCAGTGAAAAAAAAAGAAGAAGAAAATCCTAGAGTTTATGACGAGCAAACTGTACCTTCGAATGAGATTCTCGGCATTGTATGACAGCTGGAAATCCTCTGGGAAGTACAAGAAATCCCTCCAGTTTACAATTTTGCGGTAGGCATCCGTGGCATCTTCAGAGCAAAAAGGGGCCCATCCGATCAAGCACTCGTACATGATGGCGCCGAGAGACCACCAGTCGATGGAGAAGGAATATCCCAAGCCCATTACCAGCTCTGGTGCTATATAATCCGGCGTCCCCACGGCAGAAAATGCCATGGTGCGGCGTGACCGCCTCCACTCGTTGATCTGGTCCCTGTTGCTAACCGTCATGTTGATCTGATCAATGTTGACAGAGTCCCGGTGGCGATGCTCGCTAGGTTTTGGCAACTCGGGAGCTTTGAGCAGTCGCTGGTAATAGTTGGTATCGTGCAGCTTGCGAAACCCCGTCGACAGTCCAAAATCTGTGAGCTTGATGTGACCGTGACGATCAAGAAGTATATTGTCTGGCTTGATGTCGCGATGGATGAAGCCAAGACGATGCACCGCCTCGATGGCCTCGATCACCTCGGCCATGTAAAAGCGGGTGATGTCTTCGCTAAATACTTGGTATTTGATGAGCATGGTCATCAAATCGCCGCCAGGTAGGAACTCCATCAGCATATACAAAAAATTGGAGTCCTGAAACGTCGTGTACAGCTTCACCACCCAGGGGCTGTCGGATTCGGCGAGGATATCCCTCTCTGCACGCACTCTTGCCGCTTGGAGTTGCGCGATGGTTTGGCTCTTTAGCAGTGATTTCAGCGCGAATACTTTGCCTGTTTGTTTGCGCCGCACCAACCTCACCTCGCCAAAGGCTCCCCTTCCAATCAACTTGATCGTGTCATAGTCATCTGGTCGATTCGGCGTGCGGAGAAAGCGAAGATATTGTGCTTCCAGCTTGCCAGCATTTGACTTTTTATATTTTCTCGACAGTCATTAGCTGCTTTCTGTACGAGGTGACGGATTGTTTTCTTTTTCTCTCCACATTGTTGATGAGGTACTTTGGTATCCAAATGACCTTACCCATAGCTGCTGCGACTGGCTTTTTGAGTAGCTCGGCGAGTTTGCAGCGAGGTCCAGTTTCTTGTTTAGGAGTTCTTGTCTAGGTAAATGCCAACAGAATAAGACAGTGCTCATAATATTCCGCAGGGAATGTTCACATTTCCCCTCGATCATCAAAGTGCAAACCTTGTGTGTCGCTCCCGTGCCCTTTTCACACCGTCCTTGAAGAATTCAGCAGCCAGCTGTCTGCATCTCGTCTGGCTTTGCTCTACCCTTGCACTGTACAGAGAGGGCTGCCGCTCAACTGCTGGTTCGAATGACAGTGTCTCCATCTCAAGAGCAATAGATGAACCGATGGGACAAAGTTCGGTAATGATATAAAAAGATGATTTGATATCAACAGCAAGCCGTGGCAAGAGGAGAAAGGATAAAAACGACACAAGCGATTCGCTTCATTTCTAAGGCGATTGATCAAAAACAAAAACAAAACAAAAAGCCATATCTTGAACGGCATCAATCTAATGGCGCGGGCGTTTGAGCCACTCGCTCGCAACTCCGCCTATTCGCAGCCAGATCAATGCCGACCAACAATTGAGACCAGGAGACACTTGTCTGCAGGGTTGAGCTCAACGTGCGTACAGTCTAGGATTACCCCTGGGCGCAGGCAAAAGCCAGCCCAGGTTCTGGGGCGCCCATGGATGGTGGGACACATATTCAGCGTTTCGTAAGGTCGTCACACGGTAACCAGATCAAGCCCAAAGACCGGCGTGCGATTGCAGAAGAGTTGTGAAGATAAATTGTTTGCAGCTGACTGACGTGGCGTCGAAGAAAGCGATCACACACTTGCGCCCGAGACTTGATAAAAACCCAAACAAACTACGATGAGTAAACAAGCCCGAAATTTTCAGGCAAAATAAAATAAGATAATAATAAATAATAAATAATAATAACCCGAGATAGAAAACCTAGCTACCGAGGTTGGTACGGAGTACAGAGCTTGAAATTTAGCATTGTTGAGTCTATGCTTGTCTCCCGGTTTCTTTTCGGCTTGAAATAAGGTGTTTGGCCCTCAAGGACCTGGCCGATCGCTGGAGAGACTAAGGGCGAACCTAAGATGCCCCCCTCCCCCCCCCCCCCCCCCCCCCCCCCCCCAAAAGAAATGGCTTACATGTTAGGTTAGGTTTCTAACCGAGGTGGAGAAAAGAACCCCTGAGATTGTCGGTGACTGGTTCACCTACTGTACCTAGAGGCTAGCTAATTAGCACATAGGTACAGTAGGTAAGGTCCCTAACTTGCCTCGAAGTTGTTTATCCTATCAGGTATTGAGGTAGTTAGTTAAATTACCTACACCTAGTCCAGGCCTCGGTTTCAAAAAAATTTCCAAAAAAAAAAAAAGTCACCCACCGTTCCATGCAGCTTCAAGTACAAGCAGGTCAAAGACATGGATATGTCAAAATCGATCCAAAACCTTGGGGAAGGGAGGTAGCGAACATGATTCCCAATTGCAGTGAGCTTTAGTCAACCGTTGTTGCCTCAGGCCCCAGTACAGCTGGTCATCAGGTACAAAGTAGGTACATTTTGCCAGGGCTAGTACGTCACTTGCACTTTGCACCGGCGCGTGCGCAGTGGAACCACCGAAATCGTGGGTCAAGCATGCCATTACGGAGTAATCAAGCTCTAACTTCCATGTACAGGTAAGTACAGCCCCAATTCGGTTGTACTTGTCCTCCTGTTTGCCTTGGCTACAGCGGCCCAGGTACTGCAAAGGGTCCATCAGGTACCTAACCTACAATAGCCCCCCCCCCCCCCCCAGTGCAAGCGTGAGTGATCCCCTTATGATGGATACTAGCTGGAGCGAAAGCCGAACCCCAACAACCCCAGTCTAGTGTGAGCTTTCGACAACGACCTTATCTTAACCAACCAACTCCATACTACTCAACTCAATAGACTCGGCTTTACGATCATGCTTTCAGTTTGCTACCAGGAACACCATCAATAGCCAACCTTTCAACCTGGACTGCCATCGAATCTGATTTGAATTGAATCGGGGACACCAGCATGTAATCAGTCAGTCAGTCAAGCTGCAATCAAATGAACGTATGCTTTCCCGGCACTCCACATCCAAACACGACAAGCCGAGCCCTCGACCGCCTCCCTGTAATCATCCCAAAAAAAACCTACAATCGGAAGAGTCAGGAACCCCGTGACAAGCTGCAGAGCTGCCACTAATCGCCTGGGTAGAAGGACTAGCATCCGACAAAGAAATTTCTGATCAACCGCAGACTGCAGTAGCGGCTTGTATCTTGTATGCGAGCCCGGTTTCGTCCCACCTCGCCCCGATAACCCCACAGCGAGCAGGCCGTCCTTTGAGCTTCTACCATCCGACATATACGTACATATCTGCACTTGCTTCGAGGTCAGGTCGGTTCTGTAGAATACTTTGCGGGAGCATCGCCCCGCACGCCCATCGCCGAGGTGGCAGACCAAACGTCCCGTTCAGACGCTATATACCCCGACGCCTCCGAGAGTCCTGTTACGACACGACCGTCCTCCGGTCCTGCTCGGGCCTTGTCCTCTACAACCGCCTTCGAAATCGCTGAAAGCAACGCTACCGGTCTTTTATCACTCGCGCCGGCGTCGACGTTCTCACCTTCGAGCAACCCTGCCCAGCAAGACACCATCGTGCCATATTCATTGGATCCCTCACAACCACCTTCGACCACCCCGCTCCAAACTCAGGTCCTTGGGAGGAGACGCAGAGGTTCTTTATCTGGTGACGAAGAGGGCGAGGATCGAGCCGTCAGCTCGATCTCGTTAGCAGGTGTGGGCTCAGGCTCCTTAGCTACTACCGAATCAGCTTTGCAACGGCGCCAAGGCAAGCGCATGCGACGGGACAGTATGCTTGCCGACGATAGTAGGATCTTGAACCCAGGACAGTCCTCAAGCATAGCTTCCAATGGAAATAGCTCTCTGCAGTCCAGAGCGGCGACTACAAATGGCACGCACAAGATGATGGCCGGGGCTGGCCCCAGTAGCACTTCTTCGTATAATGGTAGAGACATCGTACGCCCACCAAGCGGCGACTATCTTGGGCATGACAGAGAAGAAGTCACTAGGATATTGATACAAGCATTATCTGAAATGGGCTACCAAGAAGCTGCCGAGAGTGTCAGCAGGCACAGCGGCTATCACCTTGAGAGTCGGGCTGTCGCCGAGTTCCGAACCGCCGTCCTAGATGGTGACTGGTCCGAAGCAGAGCGGTTACTATTCAGTGCTGTGGAGCCAACGTCAAAGACTGGCAAGGTGTCGTCCGGAAACGGCTTGATACTTGCGCCTGGAGCCGATAAAGCTCTGATGCAGTTCTGGCTCAGGCAGCAGAAGTTCCTCGAGCTCCTAGAGCAGCGAGAGACGGGACGTGCGCTTGCGGTGCTTCGCAACGAACTCACCCCATTATATCAAGATACGCCGAAGTTGCATTTTCTGTCGGGTTTGCTCATGTGCCGGACACCAGAGGATCTGAGGGCCAAAGCCGAATGGGATGGAACGCATGGCGAGTCCCGGCATATACTTCTATCGGAGCTTTCCCGTAAGTTTCTGCTCAGTTCTTGTGCATACATACTCGGGCGTTGCCTCGCTAACGTTCAAGTCAGGCTGCATATCACCGTCGGTAATGCTGCCAGAGCATCGCCTTGCGGTCTTACTTTCACAGGTTAAAGAGGACCAGATATTGAACTGTATTTATCACACTAGTGCAACGTCACCATCACTTTATTGCGACCATTATTGCGACAGGGAGAAATTCCCCTCTCAGGTTATCCAAGAACTCAGCAGTGGCGCGGGCGAGATCTGGCAGATTCAGTTCTCGCACGACGGCACAAAGCTGGCAAGCTCTGGAAGTGACGAATCCGTCATTATATGGTCGCTATCACCTCCCAAGATTTTGCACACGCTCGAAGGTCATGATACAGGTGTCGGAAACATAGCTTGGAGTCCAGACGACAGTATGCTTATCACCTGCGGTAGGGACAGATTTGCACGATTTTGGGATACAAGGGTAGGTTTCGACCGATGACGAAATTGACTATGCTACAGAGGCTCAAGGCTGACCCCTTAATTATAGACTGGCACCTTGATACGAGCACTGGAACGATTTGAAGAACCCGTAAGCAGCTGCATATGGGCTGCTGATGGACAGTCGGTGATTCTTGGTTCTTTTGATAGAGAGAGATCTCTGTGCCAATGGGATCTGGACGGCGAGCGAGTCTGTACCTGGACCAAAAAGCACCGAACCGAAGACGTTGCCGTATCGCCTGATGGTCGCTGGCTCGTAGCCATGGACGAACAGTCCAAGATTCACGTCTACAACTTCATGACACGTGAGATCGAACACGAATTTGAAGTAAAGCCACGACCTTGCTCCATTGCCATCAGTCAGGATTCAAGACTGCTCCTGGCAAACAGTAACGACGGGGCTGTACAACTCTTTGACCTCCTTTCGGGAGGATTGCGGCTGCAACAATACCTCGGATGTACTGGTGGCGCCTTTCTCATAAGGTGCGAATTTGGTGGCGCCAATGAGAGCTTCGTTGCCAGCGGTAGTGAGGGTAAGTCATGATTTTGTCCACATGGGATATGTTTTCGTATATGGCTATAAGTACTAACAATAATGCCGTTTTCTTTAATGGTTTAGACGGCAAAGTATCCATTTGGCATAAGGCTACAGGTCATCTAATTTGTCGACTTCACGCCCATCACCCACGCTGCAACGCCGTTCGTTGGAATCCCAAAGATCCATGCATGTTCGCCACATGCGGCGACGACGGCAAGATTAAGATGTAAGACACCCCCGGGAACCTTTGTATAAACCAGAGAATCACCCCCTGACGCGTCACTAACTGTTCGACACTTCTCAGATGGGGAAATTCGGAGCATAGCCTGAGGTCGCATTCGCCGAACGGGTCAACGGCTTAGGATGCCGCCGAGGTTAATTGGACCGATTTTGGCGACTCGTGCGATATCTGGCAGCCATGAAAGCACTTGTCTCGGACGCAGAAAGGCGTCAATTAGTTTTAGGCGCAATCTTATTGCCTTTGAGTTGTCGAGCAACGTCCAGGCCAAATTGCTTGGGTCAGCGATATTTTTATTTTTATTTTTATTTTACTAGAAGCAGACACTGGTAACCCATCGAAACTTATACAACCTTGCACTATCGTAGCTTTGGTGGCGTTCACGACAGGAAGATTACACAACGGTTTACAGGAGACGGAAGAGGGTCAATACTCAGTAGATAGATGGTTGTGTGGACAACGACACATCCACTTGTATTTGAATAAACCTGCATCCGCATCTTTCGATAATGTGAGGTACACTCGGACCAAGTTGCATGCCAAAGATGATGAATGCCTTGTGCTGGTTAATTCCATGATGTTTGCATCTATGAAGTTATCTTATACCATACAGAATATAGAAAGGCTTGACAGGGAGGTTCTGTACAAGGAGCAATATAAACGAAAGCCACGCCATGCGCTGACGAAGACGTTCTGAATCAATATCTTTTGCAGGCCAAGCTCAAGGCAGCTGTCCCTAAAGATACAGGGATCAGCAGACCCCAATCCCCAGAGTCGGGTGCCAACGTCCTTGGCAGTTGCAATGATTGGGCAAAGCCACGTGACGCCACCTGACAGCAGTGGCTTACAGTATCAATGAGACTGAGGGACCCAGAGGCCCACTATGGGGGGCATGAGTTTCGGGACAAGTTGGCTACCATTCTACGTTGCACCTCCATGCAAGTGTGCGTTATGCTATCAAGCCAGCAGTCCTGGTTCGTCACTTTAAACTGTCCGGATCAAATATAGCAGAGCTCTCACTTGACCAGACCTTGTCAGCCCAGATCCAGGTTGCGACAACTAGATTCTACAAGCTTTTGTTTCACTTGACTCGTATTTTCCCAACTGCTTAGGTACTTGTCCATGCAGGAGCAAATAATCACTGCACCAAAGCACAGATAAGCATTCATCGGTGCCCAAGGTTCTAGGCAACGTTCAGAACGCCGTGCCGCAATCACCCTCGACGCACGCGGCGCAAGCACACCGACCGTTACCTCATCGTCGTCCGTACGCAGCAAAAAAGGTTTCTACTGTAGACCAAACTCAAACCGGCTCTCTGCCGCCTTTTACAACTTGCCATCAGAGGCACGCATCCTCCACGACCCGCTGAACATCGCCGCCTTCCCAACCAACGTATTGCGCTCAAGTACCAAGGTCCCGATTCTGAGCTAGCTGTACAATATGACAGCCCAACAGCCTTCTCTCAGCACGCCGGGAGGCATCTCGGACCCTGCACTGATCACGTACGTATTATTTGCAACTTGTTCCCCTGTCATGCTGCCAGTGGCCTGTCTTTAGGGGGCATTTACACCGCCGGTAGGCCACCTACTTTGCGGATGGAATCAGCAGCATATGCCGTTGAAATGATAGCTGACATCACATACTTGCAGGCTTGTAAACAAGTTACAGGATGTATTCGCAACAGTCGGAGTGACGAACCCCATCGACCTGCCGCAGATCGTCGTCGTGGGCAGTCAGTCAAGTGGAAAGAGTTCCGTATTGGAAAACATTGTTGGACGAGACTTGTAAGTCATTGGCGCCACATCTTTTGTGTCTGTCTACGAGACTGTGTCTGTTATAGAAGTCTGACGTGTGTCCATACCCCTTGTTTTAGCCTACCTCGTGGTTCAGGTATTGTTACTCGAAGACCGCTCGTCCTCCAGCTCCACAACCGGCCCGCATCCCCGTCGAACGGTGTCAATGAAGAGATCGCAGGAGGGACCGACAAACATGCCAATGCAGACGAATGGGGAGAGTTCCTCCACATTACTGGCCAAAAGTTTTATGACTTTAACAAGATCAGGGATGAGATCACACGGGAGACGGAAGCCAAGGTCGGCCGGAACGCTGGCATCTCGCCTCAGCCCATCAACCTGCGGATCTACTCACCAAACGTCCTGACTTTGACACTTGTCGATTTGCCCGGTCTCACAAAGGTGCCTGTGGGCGACCAGCCGCGGGACATTGAGAAGCAAATCAGGGAGATGGTCATGAAATACATTTCTAAGCCAAATGCTATCATCTTGGCTGTCACCCCTGCAAACAGCGATCTCGCCAACTCGGACGGTCTGAAGATGGCTAGGGAGGTGGACCCGGAAGGACAAAGGACTATTGGTGTTCTCACCAAGGTGGACTTGATGGACGAGGGTACTGATGTCGTTGACATTCTCGCCGGTCGCATCATCCCCTTGCGACTGGGATATGTCCCTGTGGTCAACCGTGGCCAGCGTGATATCGACAACAAGAAGCCCATTCAGGCTGCTTTGGAAAACGAGAAGAACTTTTTCGACAACCACAAGGCATACCGTAACAAGAGCTCTTACTGCGGTACTCCATACCTCGCGCGCAAGCTCAACCTAATCCTGATGATGCACATCAAGCAGACGCTTCCTGACATCAAAGCGCGTATCTCTAGCTCGCTGCAGAAGTACAGCGCGGAACTCGAGACTCTGGGCCCCTCGATCCTTGGCGACAGCACGAATATTGTTCTCAAGGTCATTACAGACTTCAGCGGAGAGTGGAAGGACGTTTTGGACGGTAACAATACCGAGATCTCCGGACAGGAGCTATCTGGAGGTGCCCGCATTAGTTTTGTGTTCCATGAGCTCTACGCCAATGGTGTCAAGGCCGTCGACCCCTTTGATGTGGTCAAGGACCAGGAGATCCGCACGTACATCTACAACTCGTCGGGTCCTTCGCCTGCGCTCTTTGTCGGAACCGGTGCCTTTGAGCAGATCGTCAAGAAGCAGATTGCACGGTTGGAGGAACCCAGCCTTAAGTGCATATCTCTTGTTTATGACGAGCTGGTGCGAATCCTGTCGCAACTGCTCGCCAAGCAGCTGTACAGGCGGTACCCGCAACTGAAAGAGAAATTCCATCAGGTGGTTGTGGCCTTTTTCAAGAAGGCCATGGAGCCATCTGTGAAGTTGGTCAAGGATCTGGTGGCCATGGAGGTGTGCTACATCAACACTGGCCACCCTGACTTTTTGAACGGTCACCGCGTAAGTCGACAAGGCATACCCTGTCATCTACTTTACATTCCGAGCTATACTGACATAGTTGCCCCATTAGGCCATGGCTATTGTAAATGAACGCATGAATCCTAAGCCCGTTACTCAGGTGGACCCCAAGACTGGCAAGGCCATCTCTACCACGCCTGCACGGACCGCCAGTCCTGGTGTCCCAGACTCTGGGGACGGCAACAGCGGTTTCTTTGGCAGTTTCTTTGCTGGAAAGAACAAGAAGAAGGCTGCTGCCATGGAGCCGCCGCCACCCATGCTCAAGGCTTCGGGTAACTTGTCAGAGCGTGAAGCTATGGAAGTCGAGGTCATTAGTACGTCTAAAAACTCCCCCAAGTGGATTGGGCTCCCTTGTTATCTGAAAGATTAACTGACTGAAACTGCCACTGCAGAGCTTCTGATTGCTTCATACTTTAACATTGTCAAGAGAACCATGATCGACATGGTACCCAAGGCCATTATGCTGAACCTTGTGCAGTATGTCACCCCTGTCTATCTTATTTAAGCACCGAGCCCATGTTGACTGGTATTTTGATCTACAGGTACACGAAAGAAAACATGCATGCGGAACTCCTTGCAAGCATGTACAAGAACGAGCAGCTGGATGATCTGCTCAAGGAGAGCGATTACACGATTCGCAGGAGGAAAGAGTGTCAACAAATGGTGGAGTCTTTGTCGCGCGCGCAGGAAATTGTCGGACAGGTGCAGTAAATATCGAGAGATTTGAACCGAGCTGGGCCAGTGTGTCCGTCTGTTGAGGATTCGGAGAGGATAAATATGCCATGCTTATCGACTTCCGCTGTCAACGCTCTCAGGATGGTCTTGAAGACAGTCCAGTCTGTTATCTTTACATCAGATTTTTTTTAATTCTTTTTCCTCTACTTTTTTCGATACCAGGTTTCTGACTCTAAACCGAGCATACATTCCTTCATTAACAAATTTTTAGTTGAGGGGGGGGGGGGCCTTTGAATGTGAATGTAGCACTTCCGTCGTCGTTACTATACAAAATGTAGTTGTAAGACCAAGCCAATACTTTGCTCGCTTCGGTCCTTAATGCGCCGGGGAATTGACGGTGAAGGCATGGAGGGTCGCGTTTTTTTTTTTTTTTTGCGACCCTCCGCGATGGTGACCATACCTTGTTCACCGCCACGCCATTATTAGCGAGAAACTTATAGCAACGACCCGTCGGAGCACTGCATACCCTTTCCGGCGGACCTGGGCGGTCGAAATGCACCGTAGTTCCAGACCTAATTGGGCTGGCCTGCATGAAAGCTGTTTGTAACGCTAAAGATACTTGGTACTACTACATTGAATGTAGTTAGCCGCGGATAAATAATAAATAGATAAAAAATCTTTTTTTTTTTTTTTTTTTTTGTTTAAATCTTTTTTTTTTTTCCTTGTCTTGGCTACATGGCTACGGCTACATCCCTCCCTTGCAAAGAGCCTCCCTCCACTTGCATGCATGGGTGAAGGAGCCCAATTGAACCTCGGGAAGCCAAACGGGATGCGAACGCGGCCACTGCATACACGCAAGCGTGCGAAACATCTGCGATTGGCCTTGGTCTGTTTTTGCGTGATGAAAGTGGCTTACAGGTTATTAAAGCAGGGCTACTCTATTCTCTCTCTCTCTTTCTCTCCGTCATTTTCCTGGTTGGTGTTGTCCCCCCTGAGACCGAGACACGACATGTACGGATCGCTTGTGGCAGTCTATCCTTGCGAGCAATAAAAAAAAAAAGAAAGAAAGAAAGAAAGAAAGCCCATGCTTATCGCACTCGGTAGCTTTCAAGGCGTGTATTGGCTACGGGAAGAGAGAGAGAGAAATAAAAGGGGAGATGATTAATAGTGTTGGCAAGAGGTTCAAGGAGTTGAAATAATCAGAGAAAAGCCCCCTTTAGATCCGAAGAAAGAGAGATATCTACCCTCCTAAGATGTCTTGTTCCTGTGTGAAGCCAGTCACTGCACAACTGTTTACAATCTTCTTTTTTGCTCACCTGCTTGAAGATGTTTATTGTACAGCATGATTTCCATCTGCTAGCTGAGCAGTCGCGTGATACACCGCCAACACCGCCACCCAACCCGCCGCCGCCACCGAGCCCAGTCTAAGCTGTGTTGTCACCCAAAACTCGCCAGAGAATACGAGTCCCTGACAGGAATTGGAAGGGAGGCTGAATAACCTGGACTGGAGTGTACGTGTACTGATGCAAATCCCTACGGAGTACGTTTGGTAGCTGCTTCATAAAGACGACCCGACTGACTTTTCCGAGTAGAAGCTATGATGGGCTACGCATAAACCATCCCGCAGGCCATCCGACACAACCTATATATATATGGAACCACCAAGCAAAACTAAGGTGTGCCTGCGGGATGTTGGGCATGCAGGGAGCGAATGAGTCCGTACATATCAAAATGCAGAAATTCCGGTATTGGGCATGCTTTGTCAAGAACAAAGCATCGAGGATAATATTTATAACAACTAAAGTCGGTAGCTTGTCCCAGCTGGAATGGAAAACTAGAGTTTCGACTTGTCATTGAGAACAAGCCCACCGTTTACGGCTTCAAATTCCTTTCCTTTTGCCCAGCCAAGCCACTGGTTCAGCACTTCCTCGCCGCCTTGTCCGGGCCGCAGGTGGGTTGCCTCGTAACCGCCGCCAGGAACACCAGCGCCCTGCCCCTGCGTGGCGGGATCCTGCACGCCTTGATGGACAGCGAGCAGGGGCGTGTCTCGCAGGCCTACAGGTGGTCGCTGATCGCCCTCCCTAGGCCTTGAGCTGCTCGTCCTTCCCTCTTCCAGCTCTGGGAATGTGAGCACGGGAGTGCAGCAAGCGTCGGTCCCATCAAAGACGGCTTCCCACTCCGCCCTCGTCCGGGACTTGAACGTCTTCTCGAACAGATCTCTCAGCTCAGGCCAAAGATCCCTATCGTATCGCTTCTCCTCCCAACCCTGACCATGCAGCCCCAGCCCACGCATCAGCGCGGCGAAGAACTGCGGCTCCAGGGCCCCGACAGCCATATAGTTGCCCGTATCGGCCGTCTCGTACGTGTCGTAGAATGGGCAGCCAGTGTCGAGCAGGTTCTCCCCCCTCGGGGCGCCGCCCAGGACTGTCTTGAGAGCCATGCGCGGGAAAGTTGCCAGATACGCGCTTCCATCGACCATGTTGGCCTCGACCACCTGGCCCTTGCCACCATTGGCAGCTCTCGCCGCGAGCGCGAGCAGGATCCCCTGAAACAGATTCGCCCCGCCGCCGGCAAAGTCAGCGAGGATGTTCCAGGGCGGCGTGGGCTTCTCGCCCTTGCGTCCCAACATAGACAGGGCGCCCGAGACGGCCAGGTAGTTGATGTCATGACCAGCCATGTCGACGTACTTGCCGTCGCGGCGAAATCCGGTCATGCGGGCGTATATGAGGCGAGGGTTTGCGGCGCGCAGGACGTCTGGGCCGAGGCCCAGGCGCTCGAGCACGCCAGGGCGAAAAGGATCAATGAGCACATCCGCGTGGGCGGCCAGCTTGGCGACCAGAGCAACGCCGCCGGCCGACTTGAGGTCGACGGCTATGGAAGCCTTCCGGCGCGCCAGCATGTCCTCGGTGGGGGCTTTGCCAGGGCGATCTAATCGTAAGACCGACGCGCCGGCGTCAGCGAGGAGCATTCCGGCGAAGGGTCCTGGAGCTAGGCCTGCGAACTCGAGGACCTTGAGTCCGGCCAGAGGGGGTGGAGCAGTGGCCATTGTGGCTGGCTGTTTGTTGGAAGTTGGATTGGTAGTATTAAGAAGCGAGATGCAGATATCGAGATTGTTTTTGATAGAGAGGATGATACTGGCCTCTTGGCTTTCGTCCTCGCTCCAAAGACAACCCAATAGTCTAATCTTCTCAGGTGGGCCAATTGAGACCTGCCAACCTTTTTATACTCCTTTCAGTGGTGGTTGGCATGGTTATGTAGGAGGATTTTATTCGGCTGGTCATCTTCAGATTGTTCACCATGATGGGTTGAGTTGAAGTTGTGCTTTGGAGTCGCGGAGATTCCCCGCCTTTTAATTTGGGGTAGACCGAGGTTCGTCGGATGCGATTGAAATCCATTACATAGTAAATGAAATCATGAGCTGATCAGGGTTAGGGTCACTAACACGAATCCAGCCAGCAACCAGCAAGCCAGCTGCTACCTGCAAGCTACTGCAGCTGTCTTTCGTCAGGCAGGAAAGGCTGCTGAAAATACCCTAACCCTCCTCATCACTAATCGTCTATTCACTAACGTCACGGATGTCTCTGCCGGCGGGGGTTTGCAGGAACGAGCCGGAAAACTTGGCAACCAAGACAGTACCAAGACTACCTACATTCTTAGCAGCTTGGGGTTGAATATTCTTCATTCCACTGAGCTTTGAAACAAATTCATGGATCCATGGTGCATTTTTCTGGGTTATTAATTTGCAATACAATTGCTCACTATGCAGTAACTGACGGTCAGTGCACTGATATATATGTACGGGATTGCTTGCAAATCGCAATCGCAATGCTCTCCCTCCCCTTTCTTCCCTTTTTTTTTTTTTTTTTTTTTTTTTTTTTTTTTTTTTAATTCCCTCACCAGCAACATGATTTGCCATCATTGCGTAGGACACAACCGGGCGAGGGATAGCATCCCTTGCGCTGCATCATGCCCCCACCCGACTTTTCTTTTTAGTCACTTCTTTTTCGGGCTTAACGTTCTATAGAATGACTCGGCACTCCACTCACTTTTCCACGAGTGGGCCAAGCAAGGATTCTTTTGTGGGTGGGTGGTACCACGAGAGTGCCCGGGAGATGGAATGGACCACTTGGAAAGGACCCAATTTTCATCCAGTATCGAAATCGGGCTCAATAGGGAGTCGATTCAGTTCACGTCAGCTTAGTACCGCGAGATGGATGGTGGCGCTCATCGACAGCAACGATGATGATGATGAAAAATGACGGCGATAGAGCTAGTCTGCCGCCAACAAGTCTTGAACTTGTGCAGCCACACACCATTCGCCGGCTCTTTATCAAAGAACCCACGGGCTAGTTTTAGTTTCTGATGTAGCAGCCAAATCTAAAAAGAACCCCCTTTTTCGCTCTACATTTTTATTTTATTTTTTGTTTTTACTTTTCCTGATGGACACATTATGACTTTTGCTTGTGCGCGTCAGCCATGCCCAATGGAAAGTAGCAAACCCCTAATTCGGCTGTTCCATTGAGTTCAGACGTAATTACTTCCCGGTGCAATGTATCTAGGCGGAGTCTCTACCGTGCGTGCAGGTTTGCTTGCTTTTTTGATGAGAGAGAGAAAAAAAAAAAAAAAAAATCCCTTGGAAAGTTGGGATGCTTGCCAACATCAGCCAATGACAAGCCTGGCGGCGCCGGTCCGGTAAGTGCAGGCTGACAAGCCATGCCATCAACCACGAAAAATGTACCCCTGTCAACACCCTTTTCCAGAAAGGATCCACTGCGAATGCTCCCCTGGTGCGACCCGCCGCCCATTCCCCCTTCCCGAACTTCCCAGCTTCGAAACACAAACACGGGCGCCTCCCTATTTCCTCGTTCCATCTTCTGGGGAAAAGCCTTTCTTTCTGGTAGGATTATGAGATTTGTCTGGGGGTCTCTCTTGACAACCTCATTGCATTTCAAAGAAAGAGAAGTAGAAGAAGAAGAAGAACAGGAAGAGGATTGAGCATATCCGGTTCCAGCTTGCTTGCCTGCTAGTACGGTGCCTTGGTCTTTTCATTTTTTTATTTTTTTATTATCACCCTGAGCCTTGCTGTTGTCCATCGGTTTCTCCCGACCTATTCGTCACTCACAGAATATACAATATGCCTGCATACAACACAAGAAAAGTATCGTTGAGCTTGCCGAGCCTGGGAATCGCTATACCTGGCAGTGGCGGCAACCATGGACAGCGCCGCACGACTCCCTCATCCGCGAATGCCTCGCCTTCGAGCCGCCCAGCGCCATCGTCCGCACCCGCATCGGCGACATTAGACCAAAGCAGTCAGGCACGCGCGCAAATACCTAGCAGCAAGAAGCGCAAGGCTTCAAATGATAGCGAGTCGCAGAGCCCGCGCCCAACAGTGATGGCAAAGAAACAGCACTCGCAGCCTACACCGACGCCTGCTGCCTCCCGCGATCCTTCCGAGCACACCCCGCCGCCTTCTCCTACGCGGTCTGTCGAGATGGCGGATGCCGACCCTGTTGTTGTACCCAAACCTTTCGACCTGGATACCGTCAATGATGAGATCGTCGAGGCTGTCATTAGAGTGCTTATTAGCCAGGCCAACCGACCGCACTTGGTCAAGGAGCTCGCGACCATCCTGATGTTGCAACTCAGGATAGTTCAACAGTACGTCACATACTTACCCGCCTGGCATTCACAACAATTCTAATGTCGTAAATATGCTAACTTGAATTGTTCTAGATCTGCGAATCCATGCGCCATCATCTCTTCGAGGCTTTCGAGCTTCCTCAAGCGCCCCTGTTGGAGCGCCTCGACCCCATGCCCTTTGGCCAAGGAGTTGGAGACTGTTCACCCAAGGAGAACATACTTCTACCTGACCACATGCCCGCACCCACCATTCGCCGAGTCTCCTGTTTCCATGGCCACTCCACCAATAGTCAAGCCTCCGCGCGCCATAATCACACCGTCGTTATCAAGTGGCACGTCAGCTTCGGAAGATGCTGAAGATAACATGCGCCGTAGGCAGTTGAGCCCATCGCCCGAGATCGACTTGTCCTCGCCAGAGTTCGACGACTTCGATGATGAGCTGCCCTCGACACCCCTGGGCTCACTGTCATCACGCATGCCGCCAAGATTGCACCATCACAGCTCAAGGCATCATCGCGGCGCATCTCCGCCTCTAGAGAAGGACGAGAAAGAGTTCACGCAGACGGCCAACGTGCTGCAGCAGAGGAAGAAGGCGAGCGGCCATCTATTGGCATCCAAGCCGGTTGAGACGGTTGTGGAGACCCCCTACAACAACCATGCACGAGACGAAAACTTGTTTGGAGGTTACAACTCCCACCACCACAGGACGCTTTCGCCAGTCGCTCCTTTGCCACTGATGACATTTTCTGTCACAAGCCCCGCCATACGACCTTCGTTTGGGTTGAACCTCAAACGGGACGTCGAGGCTGAAAGCTGGGCGCGACTTGACAGCATGCTCGAGTGGGACCGTAGTCCCGAGAACATTGAGCTTGAAGAGCTCGATGGACTTCTTGATTTCTAAGGGTGCCTTGGTGTAACCCTGTGTAACATTTCATTTAACGCTTCGGCCGAAATGCCAAAGCCTCTCTTTTTTTTTTTTTTTTTTTTTTTTTTTTTTTTTTTTTTTTGCTTCATCTACTCTCTCACCAACCTCCGTCATACACCGATGTTGCGAAGGATGCTGTACTTTTCTCTACTCTTTGTGCTTGTATCTCGTTTAATCTGCGACGAAATGAAACGATCGGATTCTCATGGGAAAGGTCAGGGTTTTTTTGGTGGGCAACAGCAAGTTCGGGTGCTCTGCGTTACAAAAGCACGTGTTTTATGTGTTTTTGGCTTGTGGCTCTCTTTGTTCAGTGGCGCTCTATCTCTCTATCTCTATCTCTCTCTCTCTTCTCTCTTGCCATTGGCGTTCAGAAGGCGTTGGATATCCCTTGTTTTGCTGTTTCCGTCTGTACCCTGCCGTTCTTGTTTTCCCCCCTATTTGTTTCTCACTCTACTGAACAGTGTTACATGGGTTTGCCAAAGGGGCTTGGGCATTGTCAACATTGACGCTATCGCGATGTTGATGGCTTCGGGGTTTTCTGACGGGCTCACGCGTACTTCTCTCGGCAAAGTTTCCGTTGCTGGTTCTCGGGACCATTGTGGTCCGAGTGGGGATTATTAAAATCAGGATATCCACGTGGGTATCCGCAACTCAGGGATATGACGATTTGCAAACAGAGGGGTGTCTGGTGGTTTCTCCCACTTTTATTTATTTATTTGCTATTTTCTGTTGGAAATACGGAAAGAAAAAAAAAAAAAGGGCGGGACTCCTTGGAGAGAAAACTTACAACAAAATCTGGCGGGGGGCATGCAGACATCGATTACTTGCTTGTTGACGGGTTGCCGGACGGGATGATACCTTGTTCTTTACTCATTTAGATGGATTCGTTTTTGTTTTTTTTAGCATAGAGGCGAAACGCCCTATGTTCGCCTATAGGGCCAAAAGATAGATGACTTGTTTGGATAGGCATCTAGAAGATGGTCGGGTTATGTGAGGCGTGGTTAGGATGGACGGCATGCGCTGGTACAAAACCTTGCAACGAAGGTGCAAATGAAAAAAGAGGTAGAAGGGATGGAGAAAAGTATAAACAAAAAAATCTCAACTTTTCCAATACCAAGAATGCGTTTCAATTTTGTTGCTCGTGACGACGCATAAAGTTATTATCCACACTTAAAACAGCAACAACATGCACACTTGCAAGTGCGCTTAGAAATGTCATCTAGCTAATTATTGGCAGCTACTATTCCTGGAGTGGAGATCGGGGTCAAACGCCATCCATCGGCACCCCATCCCTGCAGAAATCATGAATCTTCTATTGATCTACCGTGTGACAATAACATAGTATACATATATTACGTGATACAATATAGAGTACACAAACAGTCCCCAGCATCACGTCGGCTTGGCAGCAGGAACATCCTTGGCCCTGTCGCTCCTCACCCTGAGCTCGATGAGCAGCGTGGTCCCTGCTTGCAGTACACCGGGCCGCTTGATACTGACGACCTCGAGCCCAGGGACCTCGCTGGCGGCGTCGCGCACGATGCGCTCAATGTCGCGGTTCCACCAGCATCCAAAGCGCTGAAAGTGGCTCGGGGCCAGCTTGTCGAGGACGTTGTTTACGAAGCCCCAGTTGCCGCGGCCGTGTTCTAACAGGAGCATGCGGCCCGTCTCGGGCTTGAGCACGTCGGCCATGTTGGCGAGGAGGCGCTTCGGGGACGAGACGGAGCACAGGCCAAAGGTTTGCACGATCACGTCGTAGCGTGTAGGTTCTTCCATCCGCGTTGGACCCGATGCCTCCGAGTCCACGGGTAGTGAAGGGGGCAGAGGCAGGCCGTTGTGGACGTCGGCACGAACAAGACGTAGTTTGTCGCCCTGTAGGTTGAGAAACTCCTCGAACCCGGCCTCTCTGAACTGGGCGTTGCCGGCTTCCTCCTCCTCCTTGGTCCGGCCCTTGCGCAGCAGGGTCTTCATGCCGGGCACCAAAGTCCTGATCCTGGTGCGGGCGATCTCGAGCACGTCGGCCGAGACGTCGACGCCAGTGTAGCTCGTCATCTCGACCTCCTGATCCCTGGCCAGCTTCATGTCGCGGCGCTTCTCGAGGCGGCGGACGACGCGCAGGTTGGGGTCTACGTCGGCGATGTCGTCCCAGTCGTAGAATTTGAAGTTTCTACCGGTGCCGACGGCGACCTCGAGCACGTCGCCCCTGCACTCGGCGGCCAGGCTCTGGCGGATCTTGGTCACGCCCATCAGCCACTCGGGCCAGTCGAGCCCCGTGTCGAACTCGGAGGCCGTGGCGCGGGATATGGTCGGCGGCAGACCGGTCGGTTGCGCGGGCTCGGTCTGGCGCAGCGTCTCGTCGTAGTCGTCCTGCGCGGCGGTGTGATGCGCGCTACAGCATGCTGCAGACGACGAGGTCTGGACGAAGGCGGTGATGAGGTACGATGCGTAGGCCATGAAGAGGCTGCCTGCCACAATTGAGCCGACAAAGGGGTAGCGGTACTTCCGGAACAGCTCCGGCAGGGGCTCCCGCTTGTCCTGCTTCTCATTCTTGGCTGGTTCCTCCGGGCTTGGACTCGGCTTGGGTTTGCCAGCACGGTGCTTGAGTGCAGGTGGAAGATCTTGTGTCTTGGTAACTACAATTGGCCGAGCTGGGCGCTGGGCTTTTTTACTGTTTGCCCGAGACTGGTGGATGTGCCTCTGAAAAAATGACAGAAAGTCTGATTTGTAGCTGAGGAACCCGGAGCCGGTGCCAGTTCTCAGTTCCGAGCCCAGAGCTACTGGCCTTCCTAAGACGGTTGACAAGCTGCATGGCAGCTTCTGCCGCATTGCACACATTTTGTCTGCCTGCGCGGGGGAACTTTAAATGAGGTATTATATCATGGCGTAAGTTCCCGCGGCCTCTTTCCCTGTCCTGTGACCTGGTCGCAAATCTGTACGTGGATGAGTTGAAGGGGGAAAAAGAGAGACAAAAAGTAAGGGAATAATTCCACGCAAAGACTGGCACCTGGCCGTTGAACAGCCCAGCCCGTAGCGCACTTATAAAGAACTACCTATAGACGGGCGGATCCGGAGTGGCTACCCAGGCTTTGTTATTCTTGTAGACTTGATGAGAGAGAAAAAAAGAAAATGAGTCTTGAGTTCTACCAAAAACGCCTGTCATTCTGCTGCACCTCTGCATCCATAACGACCCATCAAAAATTCGCTTATGTCATAATCCACCACGTTGTGCCAGGGTTAGGGTAGCTGCTGCCTAGAAAGCCTCTAATTGACCATTGATTGCATTGATTGTGATTGACATCATCTTTCGTTTGTCTGCCAAATTTCTCCAACAAGACGACTGGTGACGGCTCCTGGAGATTTCAAATCAGGTAGCATGATACTGTTACGCGAAAACAGTCTCGCTCCAGACTGAACTGCCACTAGACATGGCAACCCAACAAGACGTCCAAGAACTCTTGCGCCTCCTCGTTGGCGCCAGGAAGCTGCCTATGCTCCAGGCAATGGCACAGGTTAAAGCTCTTCAGGTCGAGGGACTGAAGAGCATACGCCAGGTGGCAGAAGCCGACCAGGCTGCCGTAGAACGGGCTGTCTCCGACGTCAAAGCCGCGCGGGCTCTGCAGAACGCATGCAAGGCTGCTGTGAAGCGAGGCGATTCCGGCGTCGGCGCAGGGTCTGGAAAGAGGGGAGGGTCTGATGTCGACGCAGGCGCCAACAAGCGCGCCAAGACGGCAGCTGGAAGCAGCGGCGACGGCTCCTTGTTCGGTTTGCCGCCCCAGATGACACCAGAAGAGCTCGAAGAGTCCCTAGATTTACCTGTCGACATAGATGAGGAGCGCATCACCGCAGCGTCCATCGAATGTAACCGAGCGCCTCTTGTGCTTGCTTTTGCCGTGGAGCTACTGCGCTACACTATGCCAGAACAGCCACCATCCAGTCGATTGAGCATCGCACAGGCCGTGGTAGCTGCCAACTCTCGATCCAAGGCGGCAAGCCTGGGCATCGAGAAAGGGCTTCCGGCAGATCGAGAAGGCTGGGGAGAAGGCCAGCCGCGGGTCCGTGTGATGGGTCGCGAGGTTAGCGTACTCAAGCGCGGCGGCTACGAGTGGAAGGGCCCCGAATCTGTAGAGAAAGCGAGCGAGGCAAAGCAGGATGCTTTTGCCATCATGATGCAAAACGACACCCAGGAGTCGCGCACAGAGACGGCTTCATCACAACAGCAAACGTCCCTTGATCCGAAGCCGCTGACTTGGTCAACAAGCCAGTCTGTCTCCCTCAAGGAGTCGACATTCATCGCGAGAGCTACAACTATGAGCAGCGTTTATGACAGGAAGAGATTGTTTGCGGCCCTTATGGAAAAGTACCCTGTACTGAAAACCGCCACCCACAACGCATGGGCTTACCGGGTGAAGCAGACGGGATCAGGACGAGTGACCGAAGATTCATTTGACGATGGTGAGACTGGCTGTGGCAAACTAATGCTGGAAGTCATGCGAGAGTCGGATTCAGTCGATACCCTCGTCGTCCTCACCCGCTGGTTTGGCGGAATCATGCTGGGGCCGGATCGCTGGCGCCTAATGCGGAACGTTGTCAGGGGCGCGCTGTCAGAGCGTATGCGGCTGGCGGGCACTCAGACTGGCCTTGGTGGTGAAGCCGTATGGGGGTTGGATCTTGAGGCTATGAAATCCAAGTCGACGACAGGTGGTTACGGAAGCGGCATCAAGCACCACGAAACAACGGTGGTAGGAATGCAGGTCCATAGACCCGAGGCAGCAAGAAACTATCTTCTCAAAAGCTTCGCCACGGGGTCCACCACAGAGAACGCTGAAGGCGATACGGCAGATACAAAAGATGATGATACGCCAGGTAGCAAGGGCAAGAAGACGGCAACAGCCAAGAAGAAGACGGTCAAGGCTGTAAATGCTGAAAAGGAGGAGAATCTTGCCTTGCTTCTCGGAGCGTTGAGGCTGCTCTACGATAGCTGGGCCGACCATCTTCCAGTTGGGGACTTGGACCGCAGAGCATGGAGCTGGTACACGGCAGTGAGACCGGAAGTTGACTCGGGGCCTTCCGGCTGGGGTGCCAAGGGCGTGCTCCATTTGCAGAGTATACTTGCCCTGCGTCGGAAGGAGTGAACTATCTTCAGAAGGATATTACGAAACAAAATACAAGAATACCGCACAAAACAGGAATAGATCATCAGTCCATCACCATAAAATCCGCATTTGCGACAAAGTGGCCGTAGCCAGCTGCACTATGAAAGGAACAATGAAAATCGCGGGTCAGCGTGGTTGATTCCTACTGCCTGCCTAGCTAGGTACCCTGCATATATTTCTTCACCAACTGCAAGCGACACATCCAGAATCCGAGCCATGGTGGGTTCTGTTGCATACTCGTAGTATTCAACCATACACTCAATTAATTCTGTAACAAATTTCCATTGTGAAGTCAAACTACATTCAAGGTTGCTATCCTTGCCACAAATGGTTCTTTGTTAAAAAGACCACCGCAAGCGACAGTCGAAGTATCAATTGTTGACATGTGACTCGACATTCATGTCTGGTGTTTGTTTCGTTTTCAGCTCCCTGGGTATTATTACTGGCTGGGGTGGACGTATTACTTACTTACTGTACGGTACGTACTCGCTTTGTCGCTACCGCACACCGCCGCACTTAACCGGTAGTACGGGCAGCAGGAGCTATAGTACCATTACGCAGCAACTTATTCGAGGACCCACCCCCGTAGCCACAGGCATGTGAAAGCGGCGGGTAACGCTTGCATTAGCGTCACTCGATTACCGGGGGTTGTGGGGATACTGTTGCCTCGTGCCTCGGCCTGCCCAAGCTTACAACCCGGTCAGCAGCTTGGGACGAGCCGACTACCAGCGACTGGAACTTGACAAAAGCCAGATCACGACTTCCAAACCTCGCCATCTCTCAGTAAATCCTGGCTTCACTTCCTACCTAGATATTCAACCATTCCCATTAGCCAGCCAGCCTTACACTAAAGAGTTTTTGTCGTGTTTGTACTCTCTCTTTCTAATCCGAAGAACCCGAGCAAGACAAAATGGGTGGTAAGCGATCTCCTTGTGTCCCGCACCGTTTCTTCTTACGCTCCTCGCAATTGACCCCAGAAAGCTTGGACTTTTTGCTAACGATTCGCCCCTAATGGCATGTTCATACAGCCCTTGACAGACTCCAGCAGATTGGCGGCCAGCTCTCCGGCGCGCTGTCTTCCGGCGGTCGCGCAAAGATTCTCGAGAAGAACCCCGACGATGTCAGTACATGTCCTAACCTTTGGCCCAATTCAAGAACCACAAGTTCTCACTCGCATCGCCTCCTTTTGCAATAATAAAGAACTCAGTGCTAACCCCCGCGCGCTGCTCCATGTTAGATCGTTGTCACCGCCTGCCTCAGGACAGCGTTCACCAAGGGTGGAAAGGGTGGTTTCAAGGACACACATGCGGCAGACCTCATGGCCGGTGCCCTCAAGGGCATCATCGGCCGATCCAAGATAGACCCCGCCTTGGTCGAGGATATCTGTGTTGGCACAGTCCTGGCTCCCGGCGGTGGCGCCACCGAGATGCGCGCCGCTGCCCTGGTGGCCGGCTTCCCCGAGAGCGCCTCAGTCCGGACCCTGAACCGCCAGTGCTCGTCTGGTCTGCAGGCCTGCGTTGACGTTGCCAACCAGATCAGGTCTGGCATGATTGAGATTGGTATCGGCGCTGGCGTCGAGTCGATGAGCACAAACTACGGGTAAGTCTTTTGGGGAAGCCTCAAGGCGAGGTCGCCATGCGCGCCCCACTCACTCAAGAACTCGCTAACCCCCTTTGCGCAAACAAAACAGCCCCGCCGCCGTGGCCGAGTTCTCGGACCTACTCGAGTCCCACCCAGAAGCCGCAAACTGCAAGGTGCCCATGGGTGTTCTATCGGAGAACATGGCCCGTGACCGCAACGTGCCGCGCGCTGCTCAGGACGCCTTCGCCGCCAACTCATACAAGAAGGCCGAGGCCGCCCAGAAGCAGGGTCTCTTTAAGGAGGAGATCGAGCCGCTGCGCGTCAAGTTCGAGGATCCCAAGACTGGCGAGACCCGCGAGATCGTTGTCGACGGCGACGACGGTGTCCGCCCTGGCATCACTGCCGAGTCACTTGCCAAGATCAAGCCCGCCTTTGCCGAGGGTGGTAGCATCCACGCCGGTAACGCCTCGCAGATCTCTGACGGTGCCGCCGCCGTCCTGCTCATGAAGCGCTCCACCGCCGAGAGGCTCGGCCAGCAGATCCTGGGCAAGTACGTCCAGGCCTCCATCGTCGGTGTCAAGCCGCTGCTCATGGGTATCGGTCCCTGGAAGGCCATTCCCAAGCTCTTTGAGCTCACTGGCGTCACCAAGGAGGACGTCGACATCTTTGAGATCAACGAGGCCTTTGCCAGCCAGTGCCTGTGGTGTGCCGACGAGCTCAAGATCCCTCACGAGAAGATTAACCCCAAGGGAGGTGCCATCGCCTTTGGTCACCCCCTGGGTTGTACCGGTGCCAGGCAGGTCTCGACTCTGCTCTACGAGCTGAGGAGGACGGGCCAGAAGGTCGGCGTTACCAGCATGTGTGTCGGTACCGGCATGGGTATGGCTGCCCTCTGGGTTGCAGAGTAGATGTAAAGCAATCGAGCCATGTTGATGAATTGATGAAACATTGGGCAAAATCTCTTTTTTTTCATATTCCTGTACGAGATGCATGTCTTTCTGTATTTGAATTTATTGTACCATCAAAATCGGATAAATCCGTCGTATTCAAAAGTTGCTGGTCAAAGTCGATGATATTTGTATACTGTCTCTGTAATTGTCTGTTGATGATCCCCCCCCAAATGCAGATTTATGAATATTCAACACAAGCAGCGCAACTTTACAAAAATAATCTCCATCCATCTATATAAAACATTCAAGGGAAACCACACATGCAATCTCTATGACGATAACAAATCTACAACTTGCTTTCCAAGTTTATCATGCTCAACTTCTCCTTGAGGGAGTCCTCTGCCTCTTTCTCGATCCTCTTCAGGAGAACATCGCAAGTCGGGATATCGTGGATTAAGCCAATGACTTGGCCGGCAGTCCAAACCTAAAAATTGATTATCAGAGACGCCCGTTTCATGCCTCGATTTTTTTTTTTTTTTTTTTTTTTTTTTTTTTTTTTTTTTTTTTTTTTTTTTTGTGGATTGAGAGGGACAAGAACTTACTCCGTAGTCTGGGTCACCGTTGACAAATACCTGCTTACCACGCTGGCCGCTCACCAGAGGCGCGAGATGGGAAAAATCGCCATTGGCGCTTTTCTCGGCCTTGATGGCCTCCTCGGTGACCTTATTGCGGTAAAGACGAGTGGTGTTACGGAAGCTGCGCAGAACCAATGCGGTATCGTGCTCGCTGGCACCAACAATTGTCTCCTTGATGTTGTTGTGGATTGGGGCCTCGACGGTGCACATGAAGCGGGTGCCCATGTTGATGCCGCTAGCGCCCAGGCACAGGGCGGCCGCGAGGCCTTGGCCGTCGGCAAAGCCGCCCGAGGCAATAAACGGAACCTTGAGCTTCTGGCGGGCACGGCTGAGCAGGATGAAGTTTGTAATGTCCGACTCACCGACGTGCCTGTCAAACACCCAACCCAAAACACGGGCTTGTCGTTAGCGGACGGGTCCGGATCTGCTAGGGGGGACACGGGAGGAGCACAGGGCAATACGAGAGAGTCTAGGGAGCAGGACGAGCCGATTGGGCCGGGTAGCGGCATTGGATACTCGCACAAGACTATAGGCGAATGAAGAACGGGATGCAAACAGAGCTTTTCTTGTGTAGTGTGGTCGTGTGAGAATGCACAGGATAGAGAAAGAGGTGGATGGGTTGGGCAGTGGTATCAAAGCAACATTGGCAAGACGATTCGGGAAATCCAGTATGCCGTGCACATCTCGAGCTTGAGTAGCAGACGGGATAAAAATGGAAACGAACGAACCAGGAGGCTGTAAATGGCCTGCACCGCGTCATATCGTGGTCATGCGCTGCTTTGATGAATGACAGGTGCAAGGAAGGAAGAAAAGCAGAGCAACAAAGACGACTTTGCAATGAGAGAGGACCAACTTACCCAGCACACTCAAAGCCATCGATCGACAAAAAATCCACTCCCATCTTGACCGCACTCTCGGCATGCCTGATGGAGGTGCACTTGTGAAGCACAATGATGCCAGCCTTCTTGAGGGCAGCAATAACGGGACCAGGGCTGTTACCAGCCGTCTCGACAACTTTGATGCCCTCCTCGACCACAACGCGGACGTAGGCGGGGTAGTCTGGCGGGACCATGGACGGCAATAGGGTCAGGTTGACGCCGAAGGGCTTGTCGGTCATAGTCCTGCACTTGCGGATCTCCTCCCGCAAGCCCTCTGGCGTCGGGAAGATGAGGGCCGTAATGAGACCCAAGCCACCGGCATTAGACACGGCGGATGCGAGTGAGGCGTAACCTAGATGATCACAGTACCCGGCGTTAGATCAAGTTTTCTCTCGAAAATTTTGATTCTTCCTTCTTTTCTTTTTTTTTTCTTTTCTTTTTTCTCTCTCGTCTTTATTTTCGTTCCCCCCATCTGCCTGTCGTCATCCCCTCTCTGTACCACAATGATAGCATCAGGTTGGCCAGCTGGCTTTGGGCACCCATCTTGGTCCACAGCCCAGTACGCAGGATCTAGACAAGGGGGCGTGTATAAGAGGGTGTCAAGATATACATACCAACGTGCATCATGCCGCCTTGCACGACGGGGACTGTTGTTTTCGTCGATAATCAAGAGGTTGTCAGCCAAAGTAAACCGGTGAAGAGAGTGCATACATCTTTTTGATTTTGCCGTGTCATTGCTCACTCTTGATCCCGAGTTTCCTCGTAAGTTCGGTATTGAATGGCATCTTGGCTCTATGGTTGGAATTTGAACTTTGAGATTTGCAGCCTCGGAGTGAATCAAAGCGCTTTGCAGACAAGCAAGTAGTGTGTATGGTTTGATGTATGTGTCTTTAGAGTACAGCTGGCAGAGTACCACTCAAGTTCGTGAGACCTGGAACAAACAATCAGTCGCCTGCGTTGGTATTGCCAAGTTATGCAAATAGTTTAGACCCGCAGCCGTGATATATCTTGCTCTTGAGTAACGGTAGTGCCGGGTTGCGCGGGAGTAACGCCTTTGTTTTTTTCTTTCTTTTTTGTCCGTGTTCTGTTGACCTTAGTTTCCGCCGAGCAGCTGAGCCACACGTACCCTCAGGATTTGGGTACGGTCGTGGACGGGATTCAGTCTTAGAAGCCGAGGTCCACGGTTCAGTGTCGGGCAGAAGTGGGGTCGCGGGGAAATAGCGTATGGGGTTCAGGGGATGTACCCCAAGTCATGGCAGGTACCGTACAATTCTACAGTACCTTTTTTACTAGGTCTAGGTACCCTCGATTATGCACGTTTGCTGCCGAGAGGCTTGTAACGGCTCAGGTTCAGCGTACAAGAAGAGCCTTGAGGGTCTTGCATGTGCTGCTTAGTTCAAGATTGCTAATTACTGATCTGCCGGTTACGATTGAGAACCACTCCAAACCCGCAATCAACCGTCAGCAGTGTAATGGATATTTGCGACTTGACGCGGAGGCCTGCTGGTCTGGTCTGGTCTGGTCTGGTCTGGCTGGTGCTGGATTTCAAATGAACTCCATGTTCATTGTACCTTTGGTACTCCATACAAGACAAAAACAAAATAATCAAATCAATTCATCCGGTCAGTTGGGAACGGCCCGTGCTCCGCGCTGCGGACTGCCCGACGTTTCTGGCAGCGTACCTAAGTAAAAAGCAGGGTTGTGCCTGCCTCCAAATTCCCAGCTCGCTTCCAGATGCACTTGCTTTCGCATGACGCAGGACGACCTGGACATGGAACGAACAAATTCTCATCGGCAGCTGTTGTGCAAACCATCATCAGTTGGACCATTCGGATGTCTTGCCTCTTCGCGTACATCCAACGCATCCCTCCATCTCGCCTGCCTCGCTTCGATATTTGGGCATGCCTGCTTCGCAATTGGTAATCCGGGGTCACCAACTTTGTGTTCTTGCCGACACTGACCTGCACTTCTGATTATCGTACCACTTGTCAAGTGAGTACTGGTTCAAGATTGTGCAGCTTCTCCTCAGCCAAATCGACTGTGACTCGAGTTTTTTTTTTCTTTTTCTCTCTCTCTCTCTCTCTCTTCCTCTCTCATACTCCACTCTGGCTTGTTTATTTTATTTCTATTCTACCACTCGGTTGGCATCCCATTCTACCTGCCGATGACTGAAGAATGCAGTGACACCTACGTGCCGTGGAAACATAAGCTTGTGTCCGCTGTGTCTCGCCAGCCCTGAGACAACTGGTACAGACTCGCAAGCTCAATTCGCATCATGACGCCCTCGACATCAATACAGGGAGGGATATGCATATCTACATCTACATACATGGTTGCTGACCTGTTCAAGGTACCTACCTAGTCCAGGACCTGAGGTAGATCATCTATCCGTCTTGCCTACATACCTACCTCACATTAATTATATAGTATGTGCGCACCTAAATACCGTTAGTTAGGTCGCCCCTTTGTATCCACGATTGGGCTTAAATAATGTAGGTGATGAGTTCCGTAATGCTACTAATATCACTGATCGCACAATATAGGAGTCGATGCTGCTTCTTGGCTCTTCCATCCGAACTGACGTGCATTCATGGTTTTGTCTGTTAAACCTTGCCATATCCACTTTGCCTTACATTGGGCACCAAAACGTGGCCGAGTTAACTTATCGTGTCGGGTGGTCAGGGTTGACACGATGATGCAAATACTTGCGTCCAATACAAGCCCTAGGAACACGAAAGGAACTCGACAAGACACGCATTCGCCAAGTACAACGTCGGGCACTTTTCAATGCTGTCAAAGATACAGGTGTTACCAGCTTTACTGTATTGCCTGCAGTTATTGCGGATATTCTGGTCAAGTTTGCGAGAATCTACGACTCACTCAATCCCTGGGATCTATATATTTTTGACCAATGATTTTGTCCAACGATACCCTGCTTCACTGGGCTTGTACCGGATGGCTTTTCTCATTCCCAGCCATGCACCGTTCCGCCCGTTGTGCCACTTCTCCCTTCCTGGCGGTAGCGAGGCGTGTATCAGGCATTGCAACCAGGCCATAATGATGCTTAGGTATGTCATCCTTACTACTTTGGGCATTGTTTGCTTTGTTTGTTTTTTCTCCTTCCCCTCTGTTTGCGACGCCACCCTGATTGGACCGAGCACATGATTTCTGTTCTAGTTCTAGAAGCTGTCCACATGATCAACTCCAAGGGCGTCTTAGGTCACGCCTCATAACAAACAGCTGGTTGTATGAGCGCCACACATAATACAGGTTGCATAGGCTGGCGGAACTTGCAAGCTACTACTTCGTACATTCTCTTCCTGTGCCGCAAGTAGTGTTATAGGGATACCAAACAATGGTGTTCTCTTCGTACTCCTGTGGATTCTTGGTCATTTTATCCTCACAACATACAGCCGCAGCAAACCTAGCAAGCCTAGCTACCCTCGCCAGTGGCTGTGCCACTCGCATCTATACCATGTCAGGCGACCAGCCCTGCGCCTAGACATAGCAGCCACCCACCCACCGATTTGGCTACGATTGATCCACTCAGTAGCGAACAAAGCAAGCAGGCCGACTTGGTCCGGACCGGTTCAGCATCTTAAAATATCAGGGCATGTCGGCACAGCAGCATGGGGTTTGGTAGACATTGACGGCATCTCATGACCACGCGCTATTTAGCTGCTTGCCAAGCACCGATAGACCACCTGCCTTGAATCCCCTCGTCGATCTGCAATTGCGGATCAGTTATGCTATTATGTGGTGAATTACTCAATTGTTCAAGACGGGATATGATGATTCAAGATGTAGGAGTGGATGAGATGGATGTGAATCACCGCCCTCCCCTCATTGAGACCATCGAGTCCGAGATTGTTTGGTCAAAGATAATCACCTTGTGGCAATTATGTCCAGATGTTTTTGATAATAATATTGATTGAATTTTTGCATAGTAGCAGTTACTACCGAGCTACTGTGAGAAGGTAGGTGGTATTGATGAATTGTAATCTAGAATCGACCATGTCATGGCACCACGTCACTTTCAGTCGCCATCTTCGACATCCTCGACAACTTTTGACATGGCGCAACAAAGGCAACCGGAGACAGGGCTTACTATCCAGCCATCTTATAGGCCCGGAAACCAGGCTCGTTTGTCGGCAGTGGCGTGTCAGCCTCATCGAAAGCGTGAAAGCCAACAAGCTAGGGGCAAATCATTCCCTCCAGCGGGCTAATTGTTCAACTAACCAAAACAAGGTAAAAAAAGCAAACGCCTATCTGGAACGCTGGGGCACTTTCCGAGTTCGGGATGAATTCAAGATGAACCCTAACCGGCTCCTACTCCCCGCTTGCCAATGTGCCTAGTCAATTTCTAGCTGTGCTGACCAGATTCCAAAGGCACCTATACAGGAAAGACAAAGCAGCATTGGCAACTCCCTTCCATATCTATGCCAGGTTTCTGAAACACGTATAGCTAGGTACCAGTAGTAGCCCAAAGTGAACCACTTCTCTGTGCTTGAGGTTTCTTTTTTTTTTTTTTTTCTTTTTTTTTTCCCTTCCCCCCTTCGGGAAAAACAGACTCCCGCCAGGTCCCGATAGGCAACAACACTACCGAAAGGCTCCCAGGAGCCATGAAATGAAATCACCACACCACACCATGATACTATCCGGTTCAGTTGGGCATTCATCTTGACTGGACATCTGACGTGGGCAGTTCCTGTCCGCTCTTTCGGGCTGGGCCTCATCGAGCCTTTGGTGTGCAAGCTTAATGCACGCGTGCAACCTTCAAGAAGTAAAAGGCTCGCAGACAGAAAATGATCCCAAAGCACTTCGCTTGCAGGGGTTTGCAAGGTCGACGCTGAGGTGAGCTTTTTTTACCATCCCGCACGGAGGTAAGCTGCATGTATCCACATTTGCCATTGGCTGTCCGAGGTTGCATGCAAATGCAAGGCACCCTTTTCTTGGTTTGGTGTCCAAGTATAGTAGTGCATCTTGAGGAAGGGGGAGAAAAAGGTAAAATAAAATAAAATAAAAACGACAAGGGCAGTCAGTATACCTAAGCATATCTGTACTACACTACGTAAGTAAGTAGGTACCTACCTACCTACCTGCCTGCCTACCCTTGTACCTGTCGGCAACTAAACATGTGCGCCACTGCATGCAGTGCAAGTGAACCAGGGCGGACGGCAGCTAAAGTTGTTTACCTATTTGATCCGACATCAACGTACATCCGTATATCTGCATCTGTACGTCGCATCTCTTGGTTCTGGCCTTACTTCCCTTGCACGCCTAGGGGGCGCTATTTTCCGGGGCTCAGAATCGTTCCCGCACCTCCGCTTTGAGCAGGGGTGTGTGCGTACGTCCATGATTATTGACCGGTCAGAGGTTTGCGTTATTTGTTCCGCCCCAAAAGTAGACCTACCTTTGGTTCGGATGAGGTGTGAACCAACCCTCTTATTCATATGGCACCAAAATGCCTCCAAGACATTTGCAATACTTTCCCCAATCGGTCGAGGAGGGGAAGACTGATCATGGGGCTTTCGGAGGCTCGAGTGAGTGAGTGACCGGAGCTTTTCAGCGGTGCTAGGCTAAAGAGGGTGTGGGTATAGCTTACCATATGTCTGAGACGGGAAAAAGCAACAACATAGACGCCATATCTCAACGCCAGAAGGGAAAGAAATCAAAGGAGGAAGACCAAGAGAGACATTACTGGAGACTGACAAGAGGTAGGATGCTTTTTCACGTTCTATTCTTTTTTCTTTTTTTTCTTCTTTTCTTTTTTCCACCCCCTTCACTTTTTTTTCTCTGGTATCTTTTCTTTTTTGGAATTCTTTTTATTCTTTGTTTCTTCAGACCATTTCCCCAGAGCAACTAAATGGCAGAAATACTCCCTTGTTTGCCTTCCCTTGCCTTAAGCGTGTATGCTCAATGCATTTTCCCGTTTGATCTCGCCAATTGTTCAACGCCGTCGCTGCCGTCTCCGTCCGTCCTGAGCACGCACGCAAGCTTTGGGCAACCAAAACGGACCAGGCAATCCTCGATTATAACCAGTGAACAAAGAAGTGAGAAAACTCACTCCCGTTGTTGTTTTTTTTTTTTTTTTTTTTGTCCAACAGCCTCCTTCCCCCCGTTGGTCAATCTCCTGCTGCCACATCTTCGGGTATCAGTTCGAATGCTTCCCGCCCGACGATTTGGACATTAGGCGACTCCATCTTTTTCCCCGTCCACAAAGTGGTTTTCTTTATTTTATTTCATTTTTATTCCCTTTGTGTTATCTTCCTGTGTGCAGTTTTACTCGAGATTGCAATCTATATAAGTGTGCCGCCTGCCATCCACACTCTCTCCCGTCATCCCTTTATTTTTTTAGACTCCAACCTAGTCGTCCACAGACTTACATCGTCACTATTCTGGAATCCCATTTTGCGCCCGGCTCTTTGACCACCTCTTGGGGATTCTCAGGGTCCAAGTACCATTAATTATTACCTGTCTTACACCTCTTGTTCGTATCTAGTCCTCACGCACGCGCCGTTGGCACTAGAGGGATTTTGGCACTGGCGCTTTATCCTTTCTACACGCCCACGCCCCCCCAGGTTGCTGCACCAATAGGCCCGCACACACTTTTGCACTCTTGCCTTGCATATATACACTTTATTTAACTCTTTTGATTTCTCAGCCTCTGGTCCCTACCTCCTCGTCATTATTTTGATTATCCCTTTTCAACCTCACCCCTTGGTCCTACGCAAAAGCGTTTTTTGTGATCAGCTAGGCCGGAAGAAGTCGAACCATCTGGGTTGATTTACTCTTTGCTGCTACCTACTAGGAGGAGTGAAGAAAAGACAAGACCACAAAGATGCCTTCGTCCTCGTCAAAGAAATCCAGTGCAACATGGCAGTCAAGGCTCGAAGGTGAGTTCGTCCTTCTCCCCGCGTTTTCGTGGCAAGGTTTCACGGCATACTGCCGTTTCCTGCATTTACTTTTGTCTACCAGTAGTGAGGCACAGACCGAGTTCGTGATGCTGATCTCATAGCAACAAAGACGCTTGCCGGGAATTCCAGATCAGTGCCCCAAAATACCAGCTTGTCTCTGATAGGAGAGGTAATGAGACACCAGCCCCAAAGCCATTATTTGTCCCTGACGAATACGTTGTAAGACAGCTACTGACTCCCTACGCACTAGGTGGTCGTACGGCATGGTCGAGCCAGGTGACCATCTACAATCAAACTCACGCGGCACGCTTTTGGTATGACGGCAAGAATCTTCACAACGCTCGAGAAGACGCTGCCGAGGTGGCCTGGAATTGGCTCACAACTCCATCGAGCTCTCCTTCGACCTCCAACACGGCCTCTTGGTGATCTACGACACGATCAAATCTTTTGAGGGCCCGAAGTCAAAAGACTTAAACACCGACCGACTCGACGGATTCGAGCCCGATCAGATAAAAACGCCAGCCCGGTCTTTAGACGCCACCCAAGTCGAACCACTCTCTTGACCAGCATCAAAGCATTGTATTTTTTTCACTTTATTCCCCCTTCTTCTTTCCATTCATCTTTTACATATCTCTGCCCGAACATTCCAAGATACCCAAGGAACCGAATCGGGAGCAAACAGCAAACAAAACAAATAATGTTTGCCTTTCTCTGTTTGAGCAATACAAGCATCCCTAATCCCGACATTTTCAGGCGTCAAACTTATTTCCTTGTAGAATACCCTCTTTTTTTGTGTGTGTGATATGGCGTTGGGTCTTGAGGTGAATCGGAATAAAAACAGTCACAGACAGAAAGAGAAAAAAGAAAGAAAGACAAAACAGACAAAAAAAAGAAGACATGGGCAAACACGGGCATCTCGCTACGCGGCGACTAAAAGGAAACAGAACGTACGGACAGGACATGGCGAAGATTTTGCGGGCTTCTGGCCGCGTGCGCAACGAAGCGATTCGGTATTCTTTCATTTCTTTGATTGATATGTTTCTCGTTCATTTCCTAATTTTTTTTTGCTCTCATCTGGTGAGACAACATAATAGCCTCGGCGTCGGAGTTTATATTGATTATTTACCTCGTCTCATAATGCGTCTGCCATTCTTTGAACTTGACCCAAAAACTAGAATCGACACAGGGCAGGGGCAAGGCAACTTGGACTCTGCAGCTGGGCGCTGGCACAGCAGATGTCTTTTGCCATATCTACAGCAGATAGGCCGGTCCATCTCTTTGATCAGGGCCGAGCCTGTAATGCACAACAGGTACCGTTGATGTTGCCCTGCCAAGCGAGCTTGTTTTCAGTCAAGAATCACACCAGAGTCTTTTGAAGATTACACAAACAAGTCATCTGTGCAGGGTTGGCCGAGCATCCGGCGGCGGAGAATCAGTTCTAGCTCCAGTCTAGAAAAAGTCCCCCAAGCCAAGCGCCCGAGAAGCCACCAGCCGCCTTGATCCCCCACAAACAGTCCAGATCAACCAAGTCCGCCTGGCTGCCGTCAATTAGTGATGTTGGCGAAGAAAAAAAATCAAGGGGACTGTACGTTAGAACAAAGCATCAAAGATATAAGCCAATGTCTCTTTTTGGTTGTCGTATATGCGCGTCTGATCACAGCAGAAAATAGTTTCGGAGAGGTGAAAATGAGCTGATCGTCCTAGCTGTACTGGGATGACGGCAATAGTGAGGACGAATCTTGCAGCTTTTAGCTCAAAGCCTCGGCCCTTTTTATTCACTCACCCAATCTTTTAGTTGAGTTATCCAAGATGGGTAGGTAGGTATTAGGCAGTAGGTACAAATTCAACCTTTAAATCCTTTCACAACTGATGGGACGGGATGAGTGTAAGCATATCCGGTGATCCACCCTGGGTGGACCCTCCTTTCAACAAACTCCGGACAGGCTGGTTGCACGTGAGGTCGCGGCCCGTGCTGCTTTAGGCTAAACCGGATTGGATTGACGAATCGGACTAACTGACGAGAAGTCGACAAATTTCGCGCGACTCCAGTGCAGAGAGGCACGTCTCCGAACATCGCGGTCCCGATCGTCTGTCCGCATATTGCTCCGCGAGCAATACCCACGCCCACCCGAAACGATCAGACATGCCGCCGAGGTTAAACTTCCTAGCCTCTTGCAGGACTTTGGTTCTGCGTCCTAAGAGGCCAGCGCCGGCCTCATGGCAGCCGCCACGAGCCCTCTCCCTCATCAGGGGCTACGCCGACAACATCACGCCGCCTCCCCCTTCCTCTTCCAGTAATACTTCGCCGGCGACCCCTGAGACTAGCCACAATGAGGATGATGAGATAGTAGTGACTCCTCTGTCAAGTCTCGACGCAGCTCGGCCGCTTCACGAGAGACCGGCTGAGCTTGGGCCGGATATGGACAACGACGAGGCACTTCGGCAGCTCGAGATGATCTCGTATGGTGTCAATGCCTTTGACCCGCAGGCTGTGGGCCACAAATACGGCGTTCCGGAGCTTCCCATTCCCGATGGAATGCACTTGAAGCACCGCTACAATCCGGTGCTGGATCAATGCACAAATCTGCTCATGAGGGACGGAAAGAAGGGAAAAGCTCAAAGGGTCCGTTAACTAACCCCCCCATCGTTCTCTTTCCACGTGCTCTGGTGTTGATGGGACTGATCTGCTAACACGGCCGGTCATTCTTCTTCAATTCAGGACATGAGCATGATCCTCAACTTCCTCCGCACGTTTCCCGCTCCCCGAAGGACCTCAACGCACCGTCTGATGCCCGGCGCGCCGCCCCTTTCGCACCTGCCACTGGACCCCGTGACGTACTTTACACTGGCGATCGACTCGGTCGCGCCCCTGGTCAAGATCCGCAACTTTGCTGGCCTGGCGGGTGGAGGTGTCGCCCTGCCCATCCCCACGCCGCTGCCGGTGCGGGCGCGGCGGCGCATAGCGTTCCAGTGGATCTTAGAGAGCGTCAACAAGAAGCCCTCCAAGGGCAGTGGTAGGACGCAGCTCTCGCACAGGATCGCCGAGGAGATCGTGGCCATCATCGAGGGCAGGTCGTCGCTGTGGGAGAAGAGGATGCTGCTCCACAAGATGGGCACAACGGCCCGTGCCAACGTGCAAAAGCTGACGTCCCCCAGGAAGAGGTAGTCAGGGGAGCGGGAAACGTGAGATATATGCAGAAGGAGTTTGACGTGCTTGGTGCCAACTGAGGGGCTACGAGAAGCTGCTGATTTTCCTTGAGAGCAATGGCTTGGTTGGGTTCAGTGTGAAGTCGAAGTATCTCTGGTTGGATGCATCACCTATACGTCTATAGAGTGTATAACAATGTACATTTAAAAGCCAAGTGTATCAGGAAACTAAGAGGATATCATACTACATTGTGAAGCTTTCCTGCTTGTTTTGCCTACCTGCTAATTAATCGTCGCCTGCAGGCATTTCGTCCCTCTGTCCTGTTGCCCTGGTTCCTAGCTAAGGTGGTTTCAAACTTTGACAGACTAGTCTGGGCTAGACTAGATTTTCTACCTAGACAATTAAGTACCTAGAACTAGATAAAACCCTCTTGTCACCAGCTCATATAGTACCTGGCTACTATATTTCTAGTATAGCTAGATTGACAAACAAGTCAACTCTATTAACAAGTTATTTCCATCAAGCACGGTGTTAAATTTTATAGAACCGCACTTCAAACGACAATCATAATAACAGCTAGGTACGTAAGTACTTCTCTTGTTGCTTGCTTACTGCACTACACTACGTTAGCTTGCTTCACATGTGCTACCTATTCTTGGTATTGTATCATGTAACGTACTCCCTGGAAGCTTGGGCCACCCACATTTTTTTGAACTTCCGGCAGCAGGATTGTGGACTACGGCGGCAGGCCCCGCACAAAAGACCCAGTAGCCCCCGCTGCTGTCAGGTACTTTGGGTTCCGAAGGCATCCAATTTTGAGCCTTGAAAGATGCCCAATGATATGCACGTGATTACCCTCTATCCCCGCAACCTGCTGCAGCTGCAACGGCTATCGTCCGACGGAGAGAGGAGTGCAAATCAATGCCCAGAATAAGCAGGTTCATGATAAGTGCTTTTTTTTTTTTTTTTTTTTTTACATGTTCGGCATGCAAGTCGGGATTCGTCGACGTTGTGCAGGTCGCTTACTCTGAGGTTTGACTTGGGTCTGCCAACAATATTACCTATACCTAGTATGGGGATGAAGGTTTCAAGGTACCTTGTAAAGGTGGTACGTAGGTGCCCAAAGGTACCCAGTACGTAACACCAAATGGAGAAATTGGAATCTATTATGAGAGAATGAATTGAAAGTACAACCATCAATCATTTAATGAAAGGAAAGAGGTACCTACCTACCTACCTTAAACCTACCTAGGTACCTAGGTCGGTGGCATGTAGCTACCAACTTCGGCATTAGGTACTCTCCAACAGCCAAAGAGACCTTGCTTGATTTTACTTTGAGTTCAAGTCTAGTCCGGGGTTACTTTTTGTTTAAACGACCAAAGTCAAGACATCACCGTTTGGAGCAACTACCATGCTAGGTATTTAATTGAACTTGGAATTGGTCCCAAACAAGGCAAGGAATTTACAATAGCCGCCTCAATCCCACCTTCACCGTACAGCTCCGCTCTGCACATAACTACCCAACAGCATCGGCTCGTTCCATTTCTCGCGTGAGCTCACAAAATCCCCACGGCTCTGGCCAGCGATCCGCCCCAAGAGCCATCGTCGTCTTGGCGAAAAGCAACAGAACAGTCACGCCCTCAGCACAGCCCGCGCCTAGACAAGTTGCGGAAAAGAGGGCCGGCCCCCCCTCCCTTACCTAGGATTGCCAGGATCCGCTATGAATCAAAAGTCAGCCCAAAGCTTAACCGTCTCTGTCCAACTCTGAACACTCTCCAAGAGAGGCCTTATTTTTCCTACCTCTCATCACACGATGCCATTTCTCCCGCAAGAAGCAAGCCTCGACACCACACGGCACCGCCCTAGAATTATCCCGCGCTAAGCGTAGCCTTTTCCGAGGAGTGAAATCGCTCGAAACCTTCAACCGTGATCCTTGCAGCCGCACGCAAACCCGCGTAACCGCCGCACAGCGGCGTTGCACAAAGGCGCCAGCCAAAGCTTTCTCTGGGCTGGCAGAGACGCTTTCCGAGTTCAATTGTTTTGCTCAATCAACTCCAACTTCTGGAGACTTTTGACACAGATTTGTACACACAGGATCCGATTGATCCTCGAAATCAGACTTCAGATCTCGAATATCAACAAAGATAGCCGATCGCGACGAGGCTACTCGTCGCCACCCGCTCGCAACCATGGCCCGCCAACCCATGAGCATGGAGGCCATGCTCGACGAGGAGCGCCGGGAGGTTCTGGCGCTGCTCGAGGGCACGGCTTCCCGAGCAAAGAGTACAGGCGCTCGCTCTCCTTCTCCATTTGGCAGCACGCGCTCGCCAGTGCGGAGCATGCTCGACTTTGGCGACGAGCCATCGCCCTCAGCGCAGAGCACGGGAAGCAAGCACCGCCCCGCACCCATCAGGAGCATGCTCGATTTCGATGGTCCGCCGAAGCCCATCCGGAGCATGCTCGACCCCGATAGCCCTCCGAGCACCGCAGTCAAGCCGGCATACAGCGCGACGACATCGCCGCTTGCGAGCCCTCGCGCCCATCCCGTACCACAAGCGTCGCACCATCTGCGTAGCTTCTCAGATGCGGCCTCAAAGCCTGCAGAGTTTGGGCCTCGGGCGATCGCAACTCAATCGATCGACCCGACCGCTGGCTACCAGTTCTCTGGCATAATTACGAACCATGCCGGACAGGCCATGCCCAAGCGAGTGACGCAGGGCGGCAAGAGAGGCGTCATGTCTGAGATCATGCGAGGTGGCGACGTGCAAAATCTGGTGATACCTGGCGACAGAGGTCGTCACTACTCGGTGAGCGGTGCATCCACCCACTCGGCCAAGTCCAACAAGTCCAAGTCCCCGGGCCGTTCGAGCATGCGATCTTCCTCCCCCGGTACCCACTTGCTGTCAGGACGACACCTGAGCCCCGCAGGCAGGGCAGTATTGGAGGAGTCCACTGGAATGGACATGCAAAACGCATATCGAAGGCTTTCAGACGCAAACCTTGCACGATCGGGTGGCAGCTTGGCCGTCTTGTCGCAAAGGAAGCGATCGGACGACGGAGGATCTGCTCGCCTGGTCAAGGATTACATGAGTCCCGATGGCGAGATTCTCCCCGAGGAGAGCAGCGATGAGGACGCCAGCACTTCTGACGACGAGACTACCCGTGGCCGCAAGGCTAGTCGTACACCTGATAACGGCAGTCTGAAGAGTCCAAGTGTAGAGTCGAAGAAGCGCACGTCGCAAAGCTTGCTCGCTGCGGCAGAAGAAGAACGTAAGTCTCCCCTCCTTATTCAAGATCGCTCTCCAGATGAGTGCCACTATGCCGTGGGAGACAACTAATCCTAACGCGTGTATGCTACCATAGGCCTACAAGTCGCTGCTACACAGCCCCAGTACCATTATAGGTCACTGCTTGATGACCCCCAGATTACGGTCACAAACCCTTCAGGAGAGAAATCAAAGCCCACCAAGCCGGGTATTCACCCCGTGACAAGCTTCGACGTCAGCTCGGGAACTCCGGGCACACGGACCCCGATAGATTCAGACACCGAGCAAGACTTCACGGATATCAAGCGAGCACAGAAGCTAGTTATCTCCATGACGCCCATACTGAGCTCACCCGACGCACACCGCGCAATTAGGATCATTTACCGTGGCGAGTATGCAAAGGTGGTGCAAGACGCGGAGAATGAGAACCGACGACTGAAGAAGTACATTGTGGCGAGTGACATGAGTGAGGAGTCAACCCATGCACTGGAGTGGACGGTAGGCACGGTCTTGCGTGACGGCGACACGATGATTTGTCTTTATTGTATCGATGAGGAAACAGGCATCGTCAGTGACAATGGACAGGTGCCGGACGAGCCTAAGGCCATCAAGGAGCAGGCCGCTGCCATTAACGCCGTTGCCAACTTCAGATCCTCAGTTGTGGGCGGCATTCCTGGCGCATCATCCCTGCTCCCGCTCAGATCTTCCGAGCCAGGAAGCAAATCGGGCAGCGGGAGCGGGAGCGGCGCCGCAAGCGCGCCGTTGGCGTCCCCGTCCCCCAGTTACGAGCGGACAAAGGCAGAAGATGAGAGGGAACGGGCTATCAACGACATTACGGACAGGGTGACAAGGCTTTTGAGGAAGACAAGGTTGCAAGTGCGGGTGGTCGTCGAGGTTCTGCACTGCAAGAATCCGAAGCACCTGATCACAGAGGTCATTGACCTGGTCAATCCGACACTCGTAGTTCTCGGCAGCCGAGGACGCAGTGCGTTGAAGGGGTAAGTGTTTTGGTTTCTGTCAAATTTTGGTCTGGCCGGTAATTTTGCTGACAAGTACCCGTAAAGTGTGATTCTCGGGTCCTTCTCGAATTATCTAGTCACCAAGAGCTCTGTGCCAGTCATGGTGGCCCGGAAACGACTGCGGAAACAGAGCAAGTACAAGCGGACTTTGGTGCCACAGGTCAATCTGCTCACCAACCCGACGGCACGAAGTCTCGCGAACGCCAAGATCGACTAGCAGAATCGACGCTCCGCGCGGAACTTCAGAATCCGAATTTACGGGGGACATTCCCCACAGAGTGTTGAGTACGTGCCAATCGACTACCAGGAAGCCTATCGAGCTGCCGCGATCCACGCCCAGGAAATTGCTCTGGATCTTGCCGACGAGACTGCTAAAGCAGCTGGCCAGGCAGCTCGACGGCGGAATTCCGCGCCCTAGGCATATCATTTTTTGACGAACGAGAGGTGTTGAAGTGGACTGCTGCAAAAGCGATGTTAACAAGGCGACAATCAAGGACGGGATGAAACAGGGGTACGGAAGGGCCTGGTCGCTTGGACATGAGAGAAGAAGAAAAAAGGCCCGGTGACTTTTCTTCCCAAGTATATTTTTATTAGTCAGGCATTTCCTGTACTGGCTTTACCCATCAGACAATGGTTCTAGACGTGAACCGAAGGTTTTTTTTTGGGTGTTTTTTTTTTTTCGGTGTGAAAAGTTGTTCATGCCATTATCAGTCGACAGAGGATATCTTTTGCCTCTTAGATACATGCCCACTCTCTCCCCACTCAATTTCGGTGTTTTTTTTAGGACATAATATACCCTTTGATAGTATTAAATATGGCAAACAAGTAACGGGCCATACTCAATTGACTTCTTTCTATTGTAATCGAGACTAACGTGCGCGAAACGAAATGGTCGTTATGCGAACGCACCCTGTCTGTTGGTCAAGTTTCCGGGCAACGACCATACTCCTTGACCAAGGCGGTCTCGTTGCTATGGGTGATGTGGGGTTGACAAACTGGGACTCGAAGGTTGTGTAATAGTTGTACTGGTAACTGGCAGAAAAACGGCTACTTATAGGTATCAGTCTATTATACGTATTTCAACAAACTCGTGTTACAGTACTGAAGAGTTGCTTTTTATCAGCGCTGTCTCTCTGCAAAGCGTTTGATTCATTTGTTGCTTTCTTCTTCATGTTGAGCATCATGCGACGAGTCTCAAGTCGTGAAATGCGCAGAACGGGACGTTTCTTCTCAATAGGTAGTTACCGGTACTTTTCGTCGGTACATAGTAAATTCACAAACCCTCCGCCAATTAAGCTGGAGCTGCGTGATTGTACACGTCAATGCTGATGCCCCACCTGCCCAACCCAGCAAGGGTGGAGGTGGGGGGCAGGTCTTCGAAACGGGCCCTCCCTGAACAAATACAGCTCTGTCATTGGCAATTGGTCCAAACGCCCCGAGTCCCTACCAGCCTCTCGTTTATCCCCCCCCCTTGCTAGGTACCTAAGCAAGCCAAGGTAGGTAAGTACTGGGTAGCAGCCCATATACAACTCGAGGGAGCTTCCCCCCCCCTTGCTAGTGGGGATGTCTATTGGCATCGGGGTTTGCGATCTGGATTGACAAGAGCTTCTGGAAGAGTAAACCACAGGTTTTATCAGCTCTGTGGAGGGACCCGTCCGTTCAATTGCTACGTGTTTTTGGGAAGAGAAGATCCAATCAAAGAGAGCAACGGAAAAAAGAAGCCAAAAATATTACGTCGGTCAAAAGCTCTCTGGCCTTGAACCTTTTTTCGCAACATCTGCCGACACTTCATCGATCCAGACATCCGACCAAGACCAAGATCTTCCTCTACTTCAATTTGCCTCCCTCTCTTGTCGTATCCTATTTTTTTGCTTCTTCTGTTCGCCGCCGGGCCCGCTCGTCCTGCGCGCGCGCAACGAGAAAGGCCTCATGCCTTCTTTTCTACAGGTCAACAACAACGTCTCCCTCTTGACAGTCAATATCGCACCCAGCACGTTTCTGGCCTCCTTGACGTTGACCCTGGTGTTTCTGTCCTTTTATTTGCCGTCTCTGTGTATACGCATACCTAGGCGCTTCATTCCTGGCACCAATAGAAACACCAGTTCGAGGACGGCTCGGAAACCTTTGCCGCCTGTCCCCGACATCGATCCCAACGAGCTCCTCCAGGATCTCCCACTTGTGATTGATAACCGTGCTGCTCTTCTTCTGCACGATCACCACCGCGAAGAGCGTCACTACCACCTGGAGCAGCGCCGGCGCAGCAGCTCCAAGTCTTACTCCACGGCTGCGAGCACCAGCACCAGCACCAGTGCAAACACAACCCCCACCAAGAAGAATGATGCAGAGCGACCCCTTAGACGCCTCACTGCAAGATTTCGAGCAGCCTTTGTCCCCATCAGGTCATCGCCGGATGGCAAGCGATCCAGCCGACACGGAGAGCATGACGGACAGCGCCTCGAACGGCGGCTACAGCCCGCCCGCCTGGAGGCGCCTAGGAAACGGGGACAGGTCATCGGGCTTCTGGCGCAGTCCTGACCACTTCCTCAAGGCCCCCATGGCCACCACTTCGGGTTTCGGCACCGCTGATGGATCCGGCTTGGGCGGCATGTTGCACCACCGCTTCTCGTCGAGGGATCCATCGGTTGATATGGACGATGTAGACTTGGGTTTCAGCGACGGTGACGACGCCCTTCAGCAGGCTATTAGGACTAGGCTGCCAACGGGCTCCGTCAGTCCGGAGAAGGAGAGGAGCCCGGAACCGGACTTCACAAGCCATACCAATGCGACGACTATCAAGTTTGAGCAAAGGAAAAGCGATCGGCGCCCAGGCTTCGGTGCTGACGCTAGGGATTCTAACCTCGCCCCCCACGGTCAGACCGAAGAACTGACCGAGAAAAGACCAGATAATTGTATGCAATTGCCCTTCCCCTAAAGCGCATGTCTACATAGTTTACCCCTTGCATAAACGTGATGGAACGGTCCTGGCTGCGAATCGATCAACTAATGCATCGCAAACAGTCATACGTTTTGCTGTCAGTGCCGAGATGCAACAAAAAACGGAACCAATAGAGAATGCTTACAACTTCGTCACCAAAAAGTACCGGGCCATGACTAAGACATGGTTCCGTTCAGTCTGCTCAGCTTTCTTGTCCCTGATGTTCATTGCCGCCCTGCGTTCACTGTTTGGGACTCCCGACTCAAGGCCCGTTCCGGATCTGGTCAAGGTCGCAGGCATAGCACGTGCCTTTGAGCCTCTGATCTACTATTCCGAGAATGGTGCGCAGCAAGTCGGCGATCTCCAGGCGACTGGCGTTGCCGTTTGGGATCTGGGCGAAAGCGTACGTACCAGCAATATGACCTCGGGACCCATTATTGTGAAAGAGCTCGATGATTTGAGTGACAGTCTGAGGACTCTTGCTATCGAGCTGACCAAGTTCTTCGCCAATGTCGATGGAGATATTGACGGGTAAGTTCGATGGATCCATGTGCAGCTTCTTTTTTTTCGGGGGAGTCCCTATGAATGATCAAGTCGCTTACAGGCTTGGCCTCTCCAGTGTTCTTATCGTCATGGACTGGGCTCGCAGGGAGCTTGGCCAACTGCACCAGATACCCTCCCCCAACCTCTTCACATCAGCTTTCGATAACGTCCACAACCTTTTAACCTCTGCTGGGGTCCTTGAAAACGCAAGAGGCGAGCCGACCCGCGCCGGCCTAATTGCCACCTCTGTTTTTGGAATGTCGTCTCCCCAACGCACCCGTGCTACCGTGCAACGTACTTTTGATGAGTTTCTCGCCGTGCTCGAAGAGGCCATCGGCACAGAATTGCAACACAGTGTTGCGCTCTTCGCTCTATTCGAGGCCATCGACCACCAATTCGACAACCTCGCGAGGACGGTGGCAAGAGAGACGAGCGTACAGGATGAGAAGCACGCCGACGCGCTGAGTTCGCTCTGGTCTCGCCTCCTGGGGCCCGACGCTGGCAGGGTGGCCAAGTACGAGCGAAACCGTCTACTTTTGCAAAACCTGCGCGAGAAGACAGTCTGCAACAAGCGCGTGCTGATCGAGCACAATGATCGGCTGCTGGCCCTCCGCACCAACCTAGAGAGCCTCAGGAGGAAGCTCGTGAGCCCGCTCGTGCGGTCTGTCAACTCGTCCACCCTATCGCTCGAGGAGCAGATCCGAGGCTTGGATGATGCCCTGCTGTACCTGGACGGTGTACGGACTCGGCAGAAGGGCAAACTGATGGAGATCTTGTACGGTGGTAACAACGGCGGCGAGAATGGGAGGCGGATGATTACGGAGCAGCATGCCTCTCGCAACTGACATTTATTTACTGCATTTGGTACCCTTTTCTGTCAAACTTGACTTATGTTTCTTTGTTTTGATCCTGGGCGAATTCTTGGCGTTATTATCTTGGAGTTTTTTTCTTTTCTTTTCTGGGGGACAGGTATTGGTGGTGCATCATACCGGGGATCTTTTCGTGTACAACGGGGCAAGGCAGTGTACGAGGCTACGTTGCGGTCGAAGGAAGGCTATCTGGCGTATCATGTCATTTCATTGGGGGATCCATATTGGACAAGCTTCTCTTGATTATCAGGGCGCTTCAGGCTGCGCCAAGGGACGTAGACTTCTATGTAGGTATGTACGGAAACGACTTTTCGGAATGAATAGTAAAGGCAAGTGTAACGAATCGGCGTTCAGATATGGTTCAAGTCGAAATCGATTTTATTGCTGGTCATCAATCACCATTATCCAGGGAAGGCCAGTCATGCTGAAAACCTATCGCAAGACCCTTTGTCTGTCTGATCGAACGAATCATGCCGGCATTCTAGACTAGTGTGCATACGCCTCGGTACTACCATTGACCCTTACAACTTTTGTCCTGCGCACCCAGCATCGCCCACTCCGCACTTGGTTTTAAATATATGTACCATTCATTGTCAGGCATGAGATTTTGATCAAATATATATATGTATGCGTCACAGCCATCTACAATCATACAGTCTGTGTGCACAGTATGCAGGTTGAAAGATAAGAGAAAAATGGACTATAAGGGTATCTAGTCCAGCGAGAACGCGAGCAATGACCGGCCCAAACAAGGCCATCCCCAACCCCTGAACGCCGTTTTCGTGGTGAGACTCGCAGCCCAGTGTCTGATCAATCCGAGCCTAATCTCTAATCCAGTAAAACACCCCCCTGGACTGCCCTCCACGTATCCTTTCATGAACGGGAAAAAGATGTCTATCATTACATGGTAAAATCTGTTGCAAAAGCCGCCAACCAGAGGACCATTTGTTTCTTTTTCTTTTCGCAAGAGCTGGACGAGATGTCCTTCCAACCAAATAACGTGACTCATGATCCGCATAAAACAAACAAGTGTAAAAGTCCTCCATCATAATAAACCGGAAAAAGGGCGCAATAAAAATGCATGGTATCATCTGCAAAAAGATATGGCCATCTGCACATATCAGAGTCGAAAAGAATCACCGAGGAGCATGGCTTGATTAGGCCTTCTCCTCCGTCTTCTCTTCCTTGCTCGGGGCCTCACCATCACCCTGCTGGCGAACATAGTCGTCGTAGACAGCCAAAGCCTCGTCAACCTTGGACCGCAGAGCACCATCGTTCTCAACACTGTAAATTTTAAAATTATGTTAGCGATTGTGATTCCATGCATTTGTGTGGGTTTCGGTAAGGATGTGACCTACAGGGCAACGAGCTCGTTGTTGTCCATCTCCAACAGCATGCCAGTGATCTTGCCCGCAAGCTCCGGGTGAATAGCCTGGATCTTGGGGAAGATGGCCTCGCCGAGGATCTGCTTCTGCTGGCCAGGGTTATCAGCCACAGCGGCCAGCTGACCCTGGAGACCCTCAGGAGCACCAGCACCACGAGCGCCGGCGGGGGCACCGGCAGGCGCACGGCCAGCGGCAGCTCCGCGTCCAGCACCCGGACCTTGTTGCCTAGCGTTGGGAGGGAAGCCAGGAAGGCCAGCACCGCCAGGCATGCCAGGAACAGGCACACCGCCTTGCATAGGCCCGCGTCCGGCGGGACCGCCGCGACCGCCAGCAAGGGCTGACTGCTGGATCTGCTGCATAGCGGCAATGAACTGCGGGTTGTTGGGTTGAGGGAACGGACCCTGGGGAGGGAACTGGCCGGGAAGTCCGTACATAGGCGGGATGCCCTGGGGCATGGCGCCGCGTCCACCCTGTTGGCCAGCGAAGCCAGCAGGGAACTGACCGGGACGGCCAGGCTGCATGGGCATACCACCCTGGGGGTAGGGCATACCGCGGCCACCAGCAGGGGGCATGAAGCCAGGCTGGGAGCCAGGTCCGTAGAAAACAGGAGCTTGCATGTACTGTTGAGGCATACCCGCTGCAGCGGCAGCTTGCTGCATACGGAGTTGGTTGCGGGCCTGGATGCTCTGCTCGAGCTGGTTCTTGCGGACATCCTTGCGCTGAGCCAGAGCAACATACAGCGGCTTGTTGTTAACCATGCGCTGGTTCATCTCGGCGACAGCCTTGGTGGCATCATCAGGGTTGGCGAAGCAAACAAAGCCAAATCCCTTGCTCTTACCAAGCTTCGACTTGGGCTTCGAGTCATCGCCTTCCTTCTCCTCGGGCTTGGAATCCTCGCCTTCTTTCTCCTCGGCCTTGTTCTCCTTGTTCTTCTCGCCATCCTCACCCTCCCTGGACTCACCCTCCTCGCCAGGCTCACCAACGCTATCACGCATGACCTTCGCCGAGGTAATGGGTCCGAACTCGGCGAAGAGCTGACGAAGTTTCTCATCGTCGACCTCATCGTCCAGGTTCTTGATGTAAAGGTTGACACCCTGGTACTTGCTGGCCTTCTCCTGGCGGGCAGCCTCGTAAGATTTGCGCAGCTCCTCCTCACGTTCGTGCTTCTTTTGCGCACGGCCGACGTAGAGGTTCTGTCCATGGAACTCCTTCTCGTTAAGTTCCTGCACAGCCTTGGAGGCATCCTCATGGGAAGTGAAGTTAACGAAGCCAAAACCACGGCTCTTGCCAGTCTCCTGGTCACGAGCAAGCGATGACGAGGTGACATCGCCGAACTTTTCAAACAGAGCACGGAACTCGTCGTCAGTAACTTCAGGGTTGATGTTCTTCACGTAGATGTTGGTGAAGTTGGCCTTCATCTCATCGAATTTGCTCTGGCGGTCCTTCTTGGGGATGTGGTGGCCTACGTAGACCTTCTTCTCGTTCAGGAGCATGCCGTTGACATGCTTGATAGCCTGGGAAGCAGCCTCATCAGTCTCGTAGTGAACGAAACCGTAACCCTTCGAGTTACCATTCTCATCCTGTGCGACCTTGCAGCTCAAGATGTTACCGAAAGCCGCAAAGGTGTCGTGCAGAGCCTTGTTGTCGATGGCGACGTCCAGGTTCTTGATGAAAACGTTGCCCTGACCAGTCTTGCGCAGAGCAGGGTCACGTTGCGACCACATGATGCGGCAGGGCCGGCCCTTAATCAGGGTGTAGTTGAGCTCCTCGAGAGCCTTCTCGCCATCGGCAGTCGTGTTGTAGTTCACGTAGGCGTAGCCGAGAGAGCGGCGAGTGACAGCGTCGCGGCACACACGGATGGATGCAACAGAGCCAATCTGGGAGAAGAGCTCGAAGAGCATCGCCTCAGTGACGGAGGGGTCAAGCTCGCCAACGTAGAGGGATGCGGACGCTTGGGGGTGGGGGGCGGCAGACGAGGGGGTCGGACCGGCCGTGTCAATCTCCTCGCCCGTGAAGGAGGCGCCGACATTGGTGTTGACTGTAGTCTTTTCACCGCCATTGATACTGGCGTTGGCGAGGTCCGAGGTGAGCTGATCAACAGCAGCGGTGTTGGCAGGGGCGGCCATTATGACGAAATATCGTGAATCGAAATGGTTTTACTGTTGGTGATGTGCTTTGTTAGGGCCAGGTTGTATATTCTGGGCAGTGAAGACTGGAAAATCATTGGGGACTCAGGAAGGAGAGAGAGCAAGAAATTATTTGTACGAAGGCAAAAATATGTTGTATCTAAGAGGTATGTAGACAAATCGATTGCGGCGATCGACGAGTATGGGTAGCTTGTGTGCGGGAGGTGACCTACCTTTGATCTTAATGTGACAAAGAGATGGCCGTCAAGGTCAAAGACAGCCGCGTAGGTCTAATGTCGAATTTGGGCAGAATTTCCCAAATCGTTTGCTGTCTTTAGAGCTCCTCTGTGGCTTGCCGCTGTTTCGGTTATTTTTGTACTGCCTTTTTTTTTTTTTTTTTAATCGTTTGAAGTCGTTTTTGTCCTTTGCTACGACTTGCGTCAAGTAGATGAAGGTGGTGATTTTCTTCTCGACAGAAACTGTCAAGGGCTTTTTTGGGGGATTTTCAAATTTTTTTGTGGATTTGAGTTATGAAGAGATGATGCGTGAGAACAGCATTCAAGTACGAAATTCGTACTTGTCAACTGGTGAGTGCAGATATCTGACCTTGGTGTTGTGGGCGGGAGAAAAAGAGAGAAACGTGACAACCATCTGTCGATCGGTTCAATTTTTTTTTTTTCCTTCAATGCCCGCTTCCCTTTGGTTTTCTTCATGGTGATTTGACGAACGCGGGAAGGTGGGGCATGCGACCAGGGTCACAATGTCTTCTATCGTCTGAATCGGCAGGTGTGGCTTCAAGCAAGTAGTGGGGTCCGAAACTGACAGACCGCTAACTACTGCGAGCGGCAACCAAGGTGCTTAACCTCGCCTTTTTGCAAGTTCCATCTGCGCGTAGGTACAGGTACCTACTTACTGTACTTACTCTTAGCAAGCAATAATAATAGCATTTGCCCTTGCATTTTCGGAATAAGGAAAATAGTCAACCGATGCAAAGGCGACCAACAATAAAGTTTCACTCCCGTTTCATTGAAATGCCAATGACCTACCTTACATACTAACGCCTACGTGGCATATAGGGATAGGTAAGGGAGTCAAAAGACAAGAGCGGGTAATAATTATCAAGTTACATCTCATCCAGCTGAAGACCTGGAGCACCCGATGCAAGTAGGTACCTAGGTACATAAGGTAGGTAGGTAAGGTACCTACCTAGACATGCAGTTTTGCGTGATTACATAAGTTGTTGATATGCCCGTTGCTGTTGGTCTCAGGGTCCTGCACAAATATTTGATAGATATAGGATATTGGATGTATTTCGTCTGACTGTATCATTGTACCGAGATGACAGACGGGTATACTGATCCGGGAAGCGTAACAATCTGTTCTATCCGTTCTCCTATTGCGGGTATCGAGTTGTCTGATGATCGATCGATAAGTCATTCAGTATGCGTGCCATCCATGGCCTAGACGGGTTGGTGCCTGATGAAACAAATTACCTTATTTTTGTGCCTCTGGGCAAGCTAACCGTAAAGTAAAGCCGTTTTTCTTAATCTCACCCTTATTAGGTCAAGGTACCTACCTTCCTTTCCTCTGATCTGACCACTTGGACTGCCAATCACCTAAGTTGGATAATTCAATATTGGAAGCTACTTGGGAGGTATGGGAGGGACTACGGCCATCCTAATCAATTGTATATTCGTTCGCCATTACGTGGAAAGAACTCCTAATAGAGGCGCCTACCTAAGGTACCTCCTAGCTACGCAGTACGTTGCCTTGGTCACGAAACTCACCAGATAACGCGGGGAATGCAAGTAAAATGATGAGCAAGGTATTCGCTTTGAGGTCCAAATTCGAGAGAGATATTGTTATAGAAATATCTGGTAATTGGTTTCTGAGATTAGTACGCCCAAGATTTTTATGTGCGGGGAGTACGTACACTGACCAACATGAAAGATGTTATCGTGGATTCTAGGTTTACCGTAAGTACCTGAGGTGCTTGCCAGTAGCCAGCCATTATTGACCTAGATGCAGGGGTCCCTCGCAACAGACTCAGAATTGGATCGTGCTGAGGGGTTCAAATGGCCAGGTCCCAGATGGAAGTGGGGCGGCTTTCGGGTTGCGCACGTACGTCTACCGGCGCAAGGGTGGAGGAGGAGGCAACTTAGGTTCCTGTTAATGATGACATATCAATACTGTATTCGATGACCTTATCGCCAGAACCTTCTCGTCGCCCTTGCTGTCAAATGATTCTTGGTTTGCGTGGCGGTTTTTATGTGATGCACTGGCACCGTCAACAACATTCGTGACATACATGGTCACATGGAAGAAGCCGGAGTGTCTTCATACCAGGCGTAAAAAGTGTTCCCTAGGTACTGAAACTACCTACCTACCTTACCTACCTTACATTACCTTTCCTGGTTTGGTCCCCACGTCTTTCCTCCAGTGAGGCCCTCCATTATGTTGGCGTAGACCTACCTGCTCGAAGACGCCCCGACTGATTAGCTTAACTTCCACTGCAAGCTAGCCACTAACAGGTAGCTACCTAGCCTAGCCTCCATATCGTTTGCGAGTAAGCAACGCCGGAGCTCTCAGAATACCGCCACGCCGCCAAGAAACTTGGTTCGATATTCACAAATCACCACGATCGTATATTGATCCGCATTTTGCCCCTGCTCCGCGTTGGATAGATACATACCCTGGGCCATCAAGAAATATTTCTTCTCGCCTAGCAACATCTCACGGTATCTTTACACCAGTTCTCGGACTGCTGACCGCCCACCAAGCTGAAGTCGGAACGATATCCGGTACCTCCGAACAATGTTCCCAACCTTTACGGGAAACTCGAGACGTCCACGAAACGTCAATCTTAGCGGTCAAAAGAGCGACCCCTTTGCTGGGACGACCTGGGGCTCGGCCGCCACGAGCGGCCCTTCCAAGTCTGTATCAGAAGCGCAGGCAGACCGGCAGAGAAGGCAACATGAAAGAGACAGGCTCAAGGCAGCTCAAAAGATACAGAGGCTATGGAGAGGTCATAGGGAGCGCCAGGCCGTGAGGACCACGCGCCGGCAAACCTTTGATGCCCTCTTTGCAGACGAGGTGTTAGCACAAAACCCGGAAGAGAGACTTCAGCGAGCATTCCCATTACTTCTAGATGTATTCAACCTCTCCAGGGACGATGATTACGAACGTCTTGGCATTCTTTCGTTAGATTTGCTCAAGGTCGACCATATACTATCAACCCCGGACCGGGAGCTAAGACACAGGCTCAGACGGCTTGTCGGCATACTTGTCATATCTTTGGACCGAAAGAAAGAGAAAGCTAATCGGAACACCGTGGTGCTGAATGTTCTGGTTCGGATAGTCGAATCACAGCCATCCTTGGCTCTTGATCATGTGGACTCTTACTACAAGATCCTAGCAGCACTGTGTCGCCAGGCCATTGATACAGATCCTACTGAAAAAGATCTATTACAGCGAGCAATCACTGCGCCACTGATAGGAGATGCGGATGGACCAGGTAAGCCTCAAGATGTATGTTGTACACTCAAAACATGTTGTCCTGACGACAGTCACGCATCATATAGGTCCCGAATCAGAAGCGGCATATCGCGCCTTTGTTCTTGAGTTTCTCACAGAACCGAACCTAGCGTCCATTGAACAGGATCCGGCTTTTATTGGGAACAGGGTTGATCCTGCCAAGCTCTCATTGGCAGTTCTAGATGCCTCGTCTAAAGCCACTGCTGCTGGAGTCCCAAAAAAGGGCTTGCTGTGGCTTCTTGCTCATTTTATTGACGTACAACGTACCCAGTCACGAGCAAGTCGCAGTTCCACTGATATCAAAGCCATGTACAATCTTCTGAGCAGCCTGGCCAGCACAATCAACAGCCGCCTGGGTACTGGTTCATCTAGTACCGTTTCTGACAATGGCAATGATAGCGATTCAGAAGAATCTCGACTGCCAAGTTACGTTACCAAAAATCTACTGTCACTGGTCGACAGGAAAGAGGTCTCTAGTCTCTTGGAAAAGTTTGCTGCGTAAGTGCCACGCTACCAAAGTGCATGCGCTCTCAATATTGATAGAACTGACCAGCAAAACTGTAGTAACTACGCCGAAACATCATCATCTGGGGCTGTACAAGACGCCAGTGTTCTGGCCGGCTACATATTGGTGCTTATTCGGTGTTTTCCAAACAAAAGTGACGATATTCGAATGCGACTTTACTTGGCCGACTTCCCATGCCCGGCTGGCAAGCTACCCGCCATCAAGTTGTTCTGGGACGCGGCTATCAAGACCCAAGTTTTCAGTCGCATAATATCAAACGAGAACTCGACGCTCAATTTTCTCCTTCAACGTAACTATTTCCAATCCTCTTCGGCAACCGGCAGTGATTCTACCTGGGACTCTGAGTGGCGGACAGTTCTCCTCTTTTTGGAACTCTACGTCTTTATACTGAGGCTCACAGATGACGAGGACTTTTTCAATGGACTTACTGGTCGAAGTCTGAACACTAAACCGGCCTCACGTGTCAGTGCCTGTACTTTACCACTCGAAGATTTGAAGAGGCTATCGCTGTTTCTCAAAAATCTAGGGTTTACTCTGTACAACAACGCGGCTGAGCTCCTGAGAGCCGACAGTACAACCAGCAGGTCCCGCTCCGTGACGGGCAACCAGACGTTCGGCCAATCTGCTTTGAATCCAAGGTCACGTCGTCCAGATCCACCAAGCTTCAGTGTGATATCGGGGATAGACTATGGTGAATTCAAGAAAATCGTCCTCACGGCTATGCGAATGCTGTATGAGCGTGATTCACGGCGCTCGTTTTTGCCATCTGGTCATTGGCTAATGACGTCGAGATTCGACATGGATGGTTTTACCGCGGCGGTGGTTATGGAAGAACAGAGACAGCACGAGTTGCGAGAGAACAACAGTGATGACGAAGACGAGGATGATGACGACGACGACGTCGAAATGACAAACGCTGCTCCATTGCAACCAGCAGCGCAAACATGGGCCGGTCAGCGCCGATCGCGGCACGCTGCAGTAGAAGAGTACCGGAGCCGACAGCAGAAGGTTGCGAACGCAAGGATGAGAGAGTTCCTGGCACCAAAGCTGGAAGTGCTTCGAAATATGCCGTTTTCTATTCCCTTCGAAACCCGCATAAGAATCTTCCGGGATTTTGTGCATCTTGACAAGGAGAGGAGGCGCAAGGGGCACGTTGATCCAGACCAGTGGCGACATCACATGCTGTCGACAGACGCATTCTCAAATCCTTTCGAGGCGAACCATCCAGGAGGACCCATCAGCAAGCATCATGCAAAGATCAGTCGTGGCAGCATGTTTGATGACGCATTTGAACAGTTCTGGGGTCTGGGGCAAGGCTTAAAGGAGCCGATACAAATCACATTTGTGGATCAGTTCGATACCGTCGAGGCCGGGATTGATGGTGGCGGTGTGACCAAGGAGTTCCTCATCAGTGTTACCACTGAGGCTTTTAGTAGCAAGCACAACTTGTTCATCAGCACAAAGGAAAATGCGCTTTATCCGAACCCTTCCTCTCTGGACCAGCTCCAGGACTCGATGAGGAGGTCGGGCATACCCGAAGGCGGGGACGAGTGGAAATTGAATATAAGAAAGCTCCTAGCACACTACGAGTTTCTTGGTCGGATCGTTGGAAAATGCATGTACGAAGGCATTCTTGTAGACATTGCCTTTGCAGGTTTCTTCCTGCTCAAGTGGTCCGCGGCGGCTACTGACCACGGCTACCGAGCCAACGTCAATGACCTTCGGGAGATGGACGAAGAGCTGTATCAAGGTCTTTTGCGGCTCAAGAGTATGGACGATGTGTCGCAGCTGGGCTTGGACTTTACAGTAACGGACCAGGTCTCCCTTGCCGGTGACAAAACAGTCACCATGACGAGAGAGTTGATACCCAACGGCAAAAATATTACCGTGACCAACGAGAATCGCCCTCTTTTCATTTCATACATGGCAAGGCATCGACTTGTGACGCAGTCATACCAGCAAACGCAGGCCTTTCTGAGGGGTCTTGGTACCATCGTGTCTCCGTCATGGCTGTCCATGTTCAACCAGACGGAGCTGCAGTGGCTTGTGGGAGGGGAGCAATCCGAGATTGATGTCGACGATCTGCGCAGACACACTACTTACAACGGCGTCTACACCATCGGTGACGACGGAGAGGAGCATCCCACGGTCAAGTTGTTCTGGCAGGCCATGTACGAGTTTCAAGATAGCGAAAGGCGCGACGTGCTCAAGTTCGTGACATCGACGCCTCGTGCGCCTTTGTTGGGTTTCTCACAGCTGTTGCCTTCTTTCACCATCCGGGATGGCGGGTTGGATTTGACAAGGCTTCCAAGCGCAAGTACCTGTGTCAATTTGATGAAGCTACCGCAGTATCAGACACTGGAGCAGCTCAAGACTAAGCTGAAATATGCGATATCATCAAATGCCGGGTTTGATCTCAGTTGAGATGATAGCTCTCGTAACGGGTTAAGGTTGGTGAATTAATCAAGTATAGCAACGAATGTATGATTTAAAAGCTTCATAGACGGTTACTGAATGATTGAGGGACTATTTTTTGCCCGGCATTATTATGCTGCAACATGGCAAGACTTATGTTTAATGGGACTGCGATCCTTGGTTGCTCTTTGGTATTTCGTGGTAAAAAAAAAAAAAAAAAAAAAAAAAGAAAAAAAAACTGTTTGAAACAGCAGCGGTTCATCAGGTTGTGTTGTGTATTGCTGAACCTGCCGTTGAGGAGCAGGACATGAACCCTTTGGGTTAGCAACAGTCACATTCGACGCGTGTATCCGGTGCTAACCACAATGGATAGCTAGCTACCAGCGCTAATATCGTCATGCCGCTTATTGTTTATGGTTAACCTTGCTTTTTTTTTTCTTTTTTTTTCTTCTTTGTTCTGTTTATTTTTACTTTTTGGGTCTTGTTCTCGTTATACACTTTCTCGATTTCTTTTTTTTTTTTTCTTTTACAATGGTAGCGATTCATGGACAAACTGACGCTTGCCATCCCCCTCGCCGTATGCCCCGGCGACCTGTCCTGTGCCTCGCATCTTGTACTTGTAAATCATGAGCCCATCGAGCCCGACAGGACCCCTCGAGTGGATCTTGTTGGTGCTGATGCCGACCTCGGTGCCGAAGCCGTAGCGCATGCCGTCGGCGAAGCGGGTGGACGCGTTCCAGTATACTCCGGCCGAGTCGACGGCGGCCATGAACCGTTCGGCATCCTCCTTGCTGGCCGTCAGGATGGCGTCGGTGTGGTGACTACCGTGGCTGTTGATGTGCGCAATGGCGGCGTCCAGCCCGTCGACCGTCTTGACCGCCACGTCCAGGGAAAGGAACTCGGTCTCGAAATCCTCGGCGGTGGCGGGCTTTGCGGCAGTACCTAGTGTGCCTTGCACGGCTGCCAGGGAGTCCGGGTCGCAGTGGAGGGTCACGCCCTTTGCGGCCAGGGCGGATGCCACGGCGGGGAAGACGCTGGAGAGGGCGCCGCGGGAGACGAGGAGGGTTTCTGCGCTGTTGCAGGCGGCGGGGTAGTTGGTCTTGCTGTCGACCACGACGTCGACCGACAGGGCCGGTTCCGCATCGTCTGCAATGTATACGGAGCAGAGGCCGTCGGCGTGTCCGAGGACGGGGATGCGGGTGTTGTTCTTGACGTGGCGGACGAGCTCGTTGCCGCCACGGGGGATGACGAGGTCGACGAAGCGGTCCTGGCTCAGCAGGTCCGACACTGCATCGCGCGTAGTGACGAGCTGGACGGCGTCGTTGGGCACCTGGGTCCCCTCTAGCGCCGAGGCTATGACGCTCGCGATGGCCACAAAGGACTCGGTCGACTCCTTGCCGCCCTTGAGGATGGCGGCGTTGCCCGACTTGATGGCCAGGGCGGCGATGTTTGCGATGACCTCTGGGCGAGCCTCGAAGATGATGAGCAGCACGCCGATGGGGCAGGTGACGCGCTCCAGCTCGAGGCCCTGGTCGATCCTGGTGCGGAGGGTGACGCGGCCGACGGGGTCCTCGAGGTCGCGGACGTCGAGGATGCCCTTGAGCATGTCGTCCCACTTTCCGGGCTTGGCCAGGTCCAGCCGGGACACGAGGCTGCTGCTCAGGGAGCCGTCGGCCGCCGCCTTGCGGGCCTGTTCCATGTCCCGGGCGTTGGCGGCCAGTATGTCGTCCTTTGCGGCGGACAGGGCCGAGTGCACGGCCGTGAGCGCGTCGTTGCGGGCCGATGCCGGAAGCGTCGCCAGTTGGTGCGATGCCTGCTTCGCTGCCGCGGCCGCATCGGCCGCTTTTGCGTTTGAAAGGGACATTCGGGTGGTTTGTTTGTTTGTGAATCCTCTATATGCAATGAATTTACGACATTTAATTCGGGTGCTTGTTGGGGTTGCAATATAAGTATTGGTTCAGGTCTTTTTTTTCTTTTTTTTCTTTTGACAATAAGAGTCACTTTTCTTTTTTTTTTGGTTTTCAGTTTGAGCAGTTATAGTTGACCCCACATTGTCCGTTTTCATGGCCACTACTATCAACAGTCCCGGTAAGGTACCTAAATTTACAAACATGCCTCCAGTTTAATTATTCACAATATCAAAAACTCATAAATTCCCACATTAAAGTTTTTTTTCTTCTTCTAGATATCCGTCTTGTCAATTTTGACATATTGAACAATGCAAAAGATGACTTCCTTGAAAGAATGAGATGTCATCGGTAGCACGCACAACCAAAGACCCCACCATCTCTTGCCGCCTCATTCTACTGTCCATCGCTGTTCCAATCCTCTTCATCCTCGTTTCCACATTTGGCAATCCGGAAAATACCCCCAATCCGGACATGGCACGTACAACAGACCCTCGGCGTGTCGCCGAGATCATGCTCTCGTGGCTCAACCTTCAGCTGGTCTCCATCGTTGAACTCCAGACACTCTGGGCTGGATATGGCCACATCTGCGCTGTCACGGCGCGCGCATCGGACGAGCAGTCTGCAGCCCAGATGCGCAGAGCCATGGGACTTGATAACCACCATGGACCACACGTCGACAACGACGAGTTTCGGCTCGTCCTCAAGTTCATCTCCCCGCCCAGGACCAGCGGCGACGAGGGCCACTGGCGCAAGATGCTGAGTTACGAGGTTGAACAGTACTTCTACGACGAGGTCGCCCCCAAAGTCCGCGGTGATGCACCCGTGGCCACGTGCGTGGCTTCAACCAGGGACATGAAGGGAAAGCCAGACGCGGAGAGGCTCGAGGGGCTCATTGCGACGCTCATGTCAGACCTGAGGCCAGCCTATCCCGTAGCTGGGGAGAAGAGGGCAGCACTCAACAAGACACAGGTTCATGCCGCGCTGGGTTGGCTGGCCAAGTTCCACCGCAAGACGCACGAGCTTGTCGACCGCAACTTGGAGGGCTTCGTCTTCCCTCCGCTCCAGGAGACGGAGCGGCGGCAACGCAACCCGGAGGCGGCGGCCGGATCCAAGGTCTGGCTGAACGGGGGCTACACTTATTTGGCAACACGCCGGAAGGAATATTCATCACTTGCGCGAGATGAAGACTCGGAATGGTGTAGTGCATTTTGCACACCACAAGAGAGCGCCAACGGCATGTCTGTTGCTGAACAAGTAGCCGAGGTTCTCACCCCCTCGGGACGCCCGTACGAGACCTTTGTTCATGGAGACGTCAAGTCGGAAAACCTATTCACGACGGAGGATGGCAAGGAGGTGGCATTCTACGACTTTCAATACGTCGGGGTGGGATTGGGGGCGTGCGACCTGGCCAAGTTTTTCACTTGTTCCGTGCCCCTCGGCATGCTTGTGGAAAACCGAGCAGTTCCAGACGAGTTACCCATGGGTGACGGGGAGATGCGACTGCTGAAAGAATATCACCAGACATTGGGTCTAGGTGAACAGTACCCCTGGGATCTCTTTGTTCGGCACTGGGAGACAGCCTTGGTCGACTGGTGCAGATTCCAAGCGTCTTGGGGATTCTGGGGCAACACCGATTGGTTGGAGGCAAGAGTTCGATATATCCTGGGTAACAAATCCTGGAAGACATGGTTGGATAGTCAATTGGGGAAACCCCACGTCGGATAGACGAGACAAGTAGACGGACGATACGGAGACTTGGATTCTACAGACAAGGCAAAATTATGTGAGACTGATGGGAGGTATCGTATCAGTCCTTGCCCCAACCCCCTTTTTTTGGGGAAAGCATTGTTGTGCTGCTGATTGTTGTTGGGCTGTGCAAGGTGGTTTACTGTAGGTGGGAAATGGTGTCATCTATAGTACATACATGAATGAGCAAGATGAGCGATACCGGCATGACGCTGACGAGTGGAAACCATCCAGGTGACGAAACGAAACAAGACAGCGTTTTAAGTGAATCCAGTTTAGGTATCGCGTCATCGCGCCACCCTCTAGGGCCAACATCCGCCCGCTACAGAATAATTCGGGAGTCATGAGCATGCGGTATTCCCGAGCCTAACGCGAATTTCATGTGTCTAAAGGTAGCCGGGAGGACAGACAAGTCTTCGTTCATTTTAGGCTATGAAGAATGCTGTGCTTACCCACCTTATCGACATTCTTACCTTACGTACCTCAACTCAACCCACAGCACTCCCCCGCAAGTCCCGTTATTCCCGATATCTCCTTGAATGGAAGCCAAGCGGGCTACCTACCCGATCGAGACAAGGTCAGAGCAAATCCCAGACTAATTAACGGTTCCACCGATCTTCTTTTTCCAATCAGAAAAACCCATCAACCAGGGAAACTAACCTGTCTTTAAAAATGACCCGAAATCCGTGTCCAAGTGGAGCGGCCGAAAGAGCGAAGCTACCCCGAGTATCGGCAATAGGCTTGCTCGTAGAGGGAAGAAAAAAAAAAAAAAAAAAAAAAAAAAAAAAGAGGGCGGCTCCAATGCCAAGAGGAAAACCCCCAGGACCCAAAATTCAAGTCGTGGATCGGTTCTATAATGTCAACTTTTCTCCCGCTTATTCCCCTCTTGTCTCTCACGCTGTTTGAAGGTGCCGATGAATAAGCTCGGTTTTATCGGTCACGATATCAATAAGTGTTGTCGCTTTTAGCTCTAAATGACCAGTCTTACTTGGCCACTGCAATTCCAATGGTACATACCCCTTTGTATCTGTACATAAGTATTATAACGTCACTTCTTGGCGCACTCTTTTGATCTCATTCGAGATACCCCCTCTTGTCATTTTTTGTTTTTTGTTTTTGTTTTTGCTACCATTTGGTTCCAAGACTTGGACGAAAGGCGTTCATCCCACTTAGACTGGATAATATACGCATAAGAACGTCGACCCGCCCCTGCCAAGCCTTTTAGATGAAAGAGCGCCTATCGCTCTACCATTATCGCTTTGAAACACCATAGTGCCACGCCTCGTTACATATTTCTCGAAAAGGGTTTTTTTACTTATCTTATACTTCGATCTCGACCATGGAAAAGTCTGATGAAAAGGCAGCCCATGATTCCTCGGGCCAGCCCAATAGCATCAGGGCCTCGCAGCCTGCAAATGCCGAATATGACATCTCGACACCCGAGGGATCCGTGAATGAAAAGTCCCATCGGTCTTCAAGGGAATGGGCAGAAGGATCTTCTGAATCTCGCCAGGTCAACGGCGAAGAAGTCGGAGAGGGATCGGACGCTGAGCCTCAAAGCTATGCTACCGCACCCCGAGCGGTATCGCGTGCGTCTTCGGCGAGGTCGAGGGCGCTCAGTGTGGTCCCTACTAGCAGACGGCGCGGCTTGTTTGCACGCCTTGCCGTCATCGTCCCGGAGGTTTATCGGCCATTCGATTACTCAAACAAGACAAAATGGGCCATCACCTGTATCGTTGCCCTGGCTGCCTCGGCTGCCCCCATGGGTTCTGGTATTCTTTACCCTGTACTTACAGATGTTTCGGTTGATCTCAAGACGTCACCGACTATCGCAAACTTGACAATCGCAGTATACACTCTTGCTATGGCTATTTTCCCAATATGGTGGTAAGTGTCATGGCCCATTACCTATTCTTGCTCGCTGGAGTTTCAAAGGATCTGCTTACACAAAGCCTTTGCAGGTCATCTTTTTCAGAAACATTTGGTCGTCGGACCATATATATTGTCTCTTTTGGCCTTGGTATAGTCTTTTCAATATTGAGTGCCGTCAGCACCAACATCGCAATGCTTATAGTGATGCGAGTGCTCGGCGGAGGCGCCTCGGCGTCTGTCCAGGCCGTGGGGGCTGGTACTATTGCCGACATCTGGGAGGTCCGAGAGAGAGGGAAGGCTATGGGAATGTTTGTAAGTTGAACAGACTTGCTAGTGTCTTTCACAGGGGATTTCTTACTACAGGACATGAAACTAACCAAAATGTCTTTTTTCTCTCTTTCTTCTTTTGGACGGCAGTATCTCGGTCCACTGATGGGTCCTCTACTTGCTCCCATTGTCGGAGGTGCCCTTGCACTGAAATGGAATTGGAGAAGCACCATGTGGTTTGTGACGATACATGCAGGGCTCGTGTTTCTCATGCTCTTGTTTTGCCTCCCCGAGACACTCAGAAGGAAAGAATCCGAGCAGTTGCCGCGAACGGTTGAACGCAACGCCACAGATGACCAGCCGCAGCTCTCTCGTTCGGCGACACGACAGTCGATCGCGAAAAGCACCAAGGACTCGGTCAAGACAGTCAAACGCTATGTTATCGACCCTTTAAAAGTGTTAGGGACTCTTCGGTTTCTTCCCATTGCCGTCACGGTCTTTATCGCAGCCATCACATTTGGCTCGCTATTTGTACTGAACATATCAGTTCAGTCGGCCTACTCGAAATCGCCGTACGGGTTTTCGACGCTCATAGTCGGCCTTTTGTACATCCCCAGCTCGCTGGGCTACGTCATCAGCTCCATATTCGGCGGACGTTGGATCGACTACATCATGACGCGAGAGGCCCGCAAGGCAGAGCGGTACGATGCAGACGGGAAGCTCATCTACCTGCCCGAAGACCGCATGTGCGAGAACGCATGGCTGGCTGCGGCGCTCTACCCCAGCGCGCTCATCATGTTTGGCTGGACCATCGACAAGGGTCTGTACTGGGCGGTGCCGAGCGTCGCCAGTTTGCTGTTCGGCCTCAGCAGCATGCTGATCTTTTCGGCCGCGACCACGATGCTCACCGAGTTCATGCCGTCCAGGTCGTCGAGCGGCATCGCTGTCAACAACTTTGTCAGGAACATCTTTTCTTGCATTGGAACTGTCATCGCGCAGCCGCTCATCAATGCGATGGGAGTCGGATGGCTGTGCACCATGGTCGGGCTCCTGGCTCTGATCTTGAGTTTGGGTAGTGTGTATACGCTCAAGAGGTTTGGGTCCAAATGGAGAAAAGAGATGGACCTGAAGTTGGTCAAATAATTCTTTTTTTTTCTTTTTTTTCTTTCTTGTATGATCTATCTGTCTTGTTGAGGAGTTGGAAGAAAACATACCTAGCTAGCATAACGGGTTTGCATTTCGTAGTTTCTGGGGGTTAGTCTTCATGCGAATTAGAATGTCAAGAGCGTTAGTGACCTTTAAGGTTTCTTTTGTGATTTATTTTTGTTGCTCGTCGTCTCTGACCATAGAAACTGTGACCAGGAACTCCTTGCTGTAATGGATACTTTATCTCTGTCATCATCCACACGATTTGACTTCCCGCATCAAAGTTCAGTGACAATTTTCGACGAGATGCTTGTCTTGAATTTTTAGGGGTAGGTAAAGCACCCTACGTTAGTTTTGGCGATCGTTTCGGCCGATCAGTCGGATTCTATTTCTATTTCTATTTCTAGGTCTTGGTCTAGGTCAATTCCTTCCTCATCGGTTAGAGCACCCAGAATACAATTACCTAAGTAAAACCCTAGATGAGAAAGAGCGTGGACGAAAACAGCTACAATCCTTATCTCTTTTTTTCCTCTTTCCTTTTCTTCTCGGGATGTTTCCTTATGCGGATACGTTAGAGCCACTTTGGTGGGTTTATATTTTGCAAAAGTCCGGCAAAACATTTGTATACTTCAACCATCAAGTATAGCGTGCCCCATAAAATCTTCAATCCTTCCGATAATGGAGAAGCGCGCCAATCCGCTTATCTTTGTCAAGCAAAGGGCGTGGAATAAGAGTCACAAAATGACTCTTATATTGTGATCTAGACTAGAAGTTAGTGACGCCAAGGTCCGTTCCTGTAAGATGTTATGATATATAACTCGGAACGTGGCATCGCTTTGGTATGGAGCTTTCCTGGGGGGTTTAAAAATCAACTTATAAGAGTCAGCTGTGACAGTCTGTTGCATCTCTTCGATTCAGGCGGGGTAGTTAACATACTGCATTCCGACCAAGACCGAAACACTTTATCAGCACCTTTTACTCGTTGGGTCGAGTCACGAAGAAAAAAAGAAAAAAAAGAAAAAGAAAAAAAAAATAAAGCGACACACCAGAACCTTCCAAACATGGCAGACCCAGCAACCTCCCCTCCCCTCGAGAGAGCCTCTATATTTGCCGCACACGAGCTGATAAAACCCTACGTGCACCGGACCCCCGTGCTCACCAACGCCACCCTCACGGCGCTGGCGTCGACCCCGCGGACCGCCGAGGACCTACGCGCCACGAGGTGGGCCGATCGGGCCGACCGCCCCGCCCGGCCGGTGCTGCGACTTTGGTTCAAGTGCGAGAACTTTCAACGCATCGGCGCCTTCAAGCCGAGGGGTGCCTTCCACGCCGTCGAGCGCCTCAAGCTGATCCCCGGGTGGCTGGAGGGTCAGGGTAGGACGAACGGCGTCGTGACTGCCAGCTCTGGTGAGTTTTCTTTCTTTTTTTTTCGGTTTTTGCTTTAATGTCCTGTTCTCTCTAGGCGCGGTTTCCTTTCCGCTATCGGAAAATATTTTGTACAAGACGCACAAGACTTCCGCATTCATGTCTATCTGTATTTGAAATTCCCAGCTACACTACCTACCCACCATACACTATCTCCATATAAATACTACTCGGTCCTATTATTCCTCCTCACTGGCCTTGCAAATGGATCTGCCATAACCAAAACCCGCAAGAAAAGTCTTTTGAGTTTTTGAGGTCGCCATGGCCACCCGGAGACAAGCCGACAAAGGTGCACGCAGTATAAAACCGACAAATCATCTAACAACAGCTGTTTTTATCATCTGCTGCCACAAACAGGCAACCATGCCCAGGCACTAGCCCTTGCGGCGCGCACCTCCGGAATACCAGCGCACATCGTGATCCCAAGCATCGCGCCGGCACCAAAACTGGCGGCGACGAAGGCGCTAGGGGCAACCATCTACCGCAGCGGAAGCACCTCTGCCGAACGCGAAGCAGTGGCAGCCAAGGTTGTCGCAGACACCGGAGGTCGGTATATCCCCCCTTACGACCACCCGGACATCATTCTGGGCCAGGGAACGCTGGGACTTGAGATGCAGGAACAGGTTGAGGCGCTCATGGCTGGCGGGGATGGAGCTACGGCAGGTGGTGATTTCACCCGGCGAGGCCAAACCTCAGGAACGCAGACCCAAGATGGAGGTGAGAAGAAGAAGGGCCTCGATGCTATAATGGCACCATGCGGAGGCGGCGGTATGCTCTCGGGTGTAGCATTATCCTGCGAGGGAACCGGGATCCGAGTCTTTGGCGCCGAGCCCGAGTTCCAGGGGGCGGATGAATGCAAGAGGTCCTTTGAAGCGGGGCAACGTATCGACACGGTCAAGTCGCTGACGATTGCCGACGGACTACGGACCCCTGTTGGCAAATACCCGTGGTCCATCATCTACGAGCGCCGCCTAGTGTCACAGATGTTCAACGTGACCGAGGACGAGATCAAGGATGCACTGCGGCTGATCCTGGAACGCTTCAAGCTAGTCGTCGAGCCTAGCGGTGCCGTGCCTTTGGCTGTCGCACTATTCAACGAGGATTTCAGGGCCATGGTCGAGACCGAGGCCGGCGAGAACGGGTGGGATCTGGGCATCGTTCTCAGTGGTGGTAACGTTAGTTTGGAGATGCTTGGGAAGCTCTTCCCTGAGGGTTTGCCTGCCTAGGCGCAAAGATTGACGAACGATCTGGACTTTTCATCCGGTCCATAAACAGACCGCTGGGGTAGTCAGTTGGCCAAGAAAAAGGCGAGAAACGGATAGAACCCCTGGCGCCTTATGCAACTAGAATACTTGTCAACCAAATAATCAGTAAGGCCGACTATTAGTGGCCAAGTAGAAAAAAAGCCTGACAAATCAGTTGGCATAGGTTTGCATGCGCGTCAGCTTTGGACAGGCGCGAATTGTATTTCTAGTCCACAGGCTAGTAAAAAAAAAAAACCTAAAAAAAAAACCGGCTACTCGAAGCCCCGAGCGCCACTTGGTCTTCTCGTCACAGACCCGATGGATCGTGACGGCCACTAGACTAGTTCTCTTTGTCAGTCCATAACATTCATGGCATTTGGCAGCAAATATGCTGAAGAACAGACTGGATTTGTGGAGCTGACGGGTGATCAGCGCCGCTATGCGCGGATGTTATTGCACTCTTTGTCAAAGCGTGGACGCCATTCACCCCGCTTGTCGTCGTGTTAGTGCAGTCGGTCGCCCAGCATCAACCTAGGTCGACCAATGGGGAATATTGATATAGCTACCTCCTCCCTAGGTGCTATTCGCTGCCCGCTGTCATTGTTGATCCATGCCCATACGATGATAAGGATGCTCCTATCACCCTCCGATGAGAGCCGGATTTGTCTGCCTAGCAATTCAAGGCAATCCCAGTCATGCTAGAGGGGTTTCGTGTGGCAACCATGTATGTAGTTGCTCATGTTCTTGCCCAGAAACAGTAGATCTCCCGCCCAAGATGAACAACGCTGGCAAAGAGAAACACATGCTCCTTGTGACTCTAGAGCACTGGACATGCCACTAGATATTCGTAGACAAGATCGGATGGAGGGGGACAAACGCGTGACGCATACCGTTGACGGACGGGAAGTGAAAACACAAAAGAAATATCAAAACAACAGTAAACAAAAAAAATAAAAAAAAATAAAAAAACAGGCATGGACCGATCTAGCCCTGACCCAATATCCTACTACGGAAGGTCCGGCTATAAGTTAGTTGGTGCGCAGAGAAAAGAAGATGAACATGTTCTCAAACTCTCCTCAAACGTGGGGGGAGCTTGTGACCAGCCGTCGTTGGGCCTCGAAGCAGCTTCACTTGGTAGAAGCTTCGAAGGTCAACCTTGTCTATTGTACCACACTTCGGAAAATATTACCTCCCATAGAACTCCGTCTGTGTGTTTGGTTGGTCAAGGTTTTCCCGGGCCGATTCCATGCCCCAGTTGTTATATGAAGTATATATTAAAGTCACCTGTCGAATAAAAAAAAACATATATAGTAAAGAAGAAAAAGGTTGCGAGCTCTGCTCCATACCATCAATCAACATTGGCGCTAGCTTGGTCAGAGCTTCCTTGTCAGGAGGGGAAAACTCGAGGGTTGTTGCCTCTAATGTGGAGGGATTCCCTGGTGGTATCGAGAGAGGCTGAGCAGTTGAAATACGTAGTAGTATTAACCTGGCCAGTAGTGGTGGACACTTGCAACCGTTGCTGTGTTGCTTTTCAATATCAGTTCAGGCTGTGTGCGGTGCCTGAATTTCGGTACCTTTAATTAAGTGCTGGGAGCAAACCAGACTTTTTTGCAATGGTAATAGTTAGTTTAGGGCTATTATAGCACGCAGTAGTTTGCGAGACCCGGAAACCAGAAACCCAGAACCATTCTACTTGCTGCATGTCGATTTTGACTTGATCCTTATGGATCAGACCGGGTCTGCTGCCGAGTCGATCTCGTTTCCGGTACGAGTGGATCGAATTGCTGCTTGGTCATGTCCTGCCTTACACACAGTAAAGGGGATAAATATGGTTTCCTTTGTGTTGAGAGCCTTGGAAGGAGTCCAGTCCAAACGGTTGATTTATTAATAAAAAAATTTATAAAAAGAAGCTGGTTTTTCTCCTTTATTCTTTTTGTCTGATTTCCAATTCTTGGCTGCGATGATGAAAGCGTGCAGCGGTAAAACCGGGCCCATCGCCGGTCGAGAACAGGGAAAGGGATTTACTGGCACGGACCACATGGCGCCTTGTGTACCCGTACCACAGGAAAATCCCGGAGCTGCCGCCCACTTTAACGCCCGGCGACTGACCCCGCATGAGACCAAAACTTGTGACGGTACAGTTTATCTTGCACCTGGTTATGTACGTGTCAAGTAATCATAACCTCCATACCTTAGCTCCAAGGGTGCTTGATCAGCTGCGTTGGCGATAGATTGCCGGAAGCTAGTCTTGATAGTTCTACAGTAGATTGGGCGGCTGTTCACGGTCTAGGTAAATGAGGTAGGTGCCTTTGGCCGTATATCTGAACTAGAAAGATGCAAGCAAGGCAGGGTAAATAGGTAACTAGGCGCAACCTACTTTACCTACCTACTGTAGGTAGCCTTGTAAAGTATTTGACAGTTTGAATCCAACAACCAGTTTTTCCAAGCACCTGGTTGTCATTGGTCAAAGCTGTCCCTAAGAAAAAAAATTGCTAATTATTGCTCTCTCTCCCTTTGTGCTACAAAGCGGTCCGTACAGCTTAAGATGCACCGTGCTCCACCATTCGTATTTGGCTGCCAAATTGTACGATGTGGACGTCGCCAGACCAACCTGCTAAGGTAATAATGGAGGCCCCGCAGCTGGAATAGGTCGGTAGTGATACCGACATCCAAAAGCTCCGACCTATCACATTGTTACCAGTTACCTTTTTTCTGTTCTGTAGGTACTGCTCAGGTTCCTCATCTACATAGTACACTTTGGTTCGAACCTCATCTCACAATGCGAAGGGGTACAGTCGGCTTTTGTTTGCCCGTTCAACCCATCACAAAAATGAGGCCTCAACAACCCAGCTGGATTTGATACTCAATACGAGCGTGGCAATGGGCTGGACGTGTCTAGGGGCTGTGCGAACACGTAACGTCTGAATACAGGTACCTGCTCCTAACTGCTCATCTTTGCGGTTTTGTCTCAAGATTTCCCTTGCTCATCCCTGACAGAGAGCTGGGCAAGCTGGGATAGGCATTCCACCTGTCATTGTTGTTTTTGTTTACAACGGATCTCCGGTATAATAACAAAGCCGTTGCACCGTTGCGTCTCAGCTTCCAGACTTCTCTGGCCAGTCTAGGTCTGCGCTTGCGTGTAATCGAGTCGAGACCTCTTGAGAAAATGGCATCCATAAATATCGCTTTTCACCCACTTCCGCCTCCGCTTCCTCCGCTTCATGTAGCAAGCAGTTGGATGTTCAACAAACAGGACGGGGCAGCGGGTCCGTTCCCCCGGAGCAAATGAGTGTGAAAATAATCAATTGATAAGTAAACGGATATAGAATAGGAACTGTCTGTCTTACTATGCACAAACATCAAACACTTTCGTTCTTTTCTGCTTTTTTTTTTTTTTTTTTTTTTTTTTTTTGTACGTGTGGTGCTAGTCTCACGTACGTGAAAGCTGATATTTCTTGGCACCCATGGGTTGGCAGCCACTAGACAAGATGACGGCTGCTTGCTTTACTTTGGTGACCGCTTGACACCGAAAAGACTGAGGGCGAAAATTGCAAAATGAAAAGATGATAATAAACGAGAACAAAGGCACATCGCATCCATTTGACCCCTCTCAAATCGGACTGTGCCAGTCAGTCAGTGACTTGACTGCTATGCTCTAGAAGCGCGCCCCACAATCTGGGCGCTGGGGCTCGACTCTTTTTTTATTTTATCTTTTATTTTTTTCTTATTTATTGTCCTTCCTACTTATGGTAGAAATGCATGGAGCACACTGTATGGGTGTCCCAATGTTGCTTGGCGAGCCCTCCCTGTTTATTTTAGCTGTACAGGGTGCCTACGACCCATGTCGAAGAGCGCGCCACACCCACCACCGCGGTGCTATGAAATCCCTACGGTAATCGACTGGTCGGGTTGCTTGACAAGGCAAATGTAAAGGGTTGGTACATCCATTCATCCATGCATTGCGAGCCATGACCATGACCTTTTTTTTTTTTTTTTTTTTTTCTCCCTCCCCACTCCGTTCCCTCCCTCCAAGCCTCCCACCCTCCCCCAATCGCCCGCTCCACTCTAAACCACAACAGAGCCCAAGCCCACTCACCATCCTAACTAAACCAACTGAAGCCAGCCAGGCAGGCTCTTCTTCTCCCAAGTCCCACCCACCAAAGATCTGCCCGCTTACGCATTTTGCTTGCTACCATTGTTGCCCTGCTGCTTGCCCTTGCTTGCCGCTATAGCTGCCGCCGTTCCTGCTCCTACCTTACCTACCTATCCAAAACCTTGTCCGACTGGAAAACGTTTACACACAACCACGTCGAATTCTTTTCTCTCCTTCCAACCTCTCACTCTCAATTACGTACTTTACCTATTTCATTCACTTGCCGATTCCCCATATATCTGCTCAAAGGTATCTGCCCAAGGTACCTTAACTGACAGCTCGGCAACCTCCATTGTTTTCGATTTGACCGACTAAACCGATTTCTCCGCTCGCTTCGAAACGATCCTACAACAGCCGATCCCCTCGACGGCGTCGCGGGCTATTACCAGCCTGTCAACCAACCCTATCTATACACACTCCACAGAGTCCAAAGTCGACCGCGCGGCCCATCCCAGTTGAACCGCCGCTCTGCAGCCCAACTGACGACTTCGCAAAAAAACAAAAAAAAAAAAAAAAAAAAAACAACGAACTTATAACAATATTCGGTCTAGACATACGCTCGCCTCTACAAACTTTGCCAACCAAGCAAGGCTGGCACAATGACTGGAAGGTTGCAGCTCCACAAGCTGGTAGTCCTCGGCGATGGTGGTGTCGGAAAGACGGCTCTCACGATTCAATTATGTCTACAACATTTTGTTGAAACGGTGCGTCCCTTTTCTCATATTCCATTGTTCACATTGTCACTATTCATCACTTTGGCCGGCATATCCCAATCCAACCTCTTATGTTCTGCATTCCTGCTCCCTCTACTTTGGGTTCATCCCAATGACCCCCAACCTCTCTGGTTGCGATGGGCCGTTGAATCATCGACAAGTGGACGGTTTCACTATCTCTGCCCCTCGCTCACTGATGACGCTACTACTTTTTTCCCCCTACATATATATAATGTATACGTACTCGCCAACATCGCTGGCATCGTGACGTTCCTTTGGCTGACATCACATGTATTTTGACGACTAGTATGACCCCACGATTGAAGACTCGTACCGGAAGCAGGTCGTCATAGACAACCAGGCTTGCATGCTGGAAGTTCTAGACACCGCCGGCCAAGAAGAATACACAGCGCTTCGGGACCAGTGGATAAGGGACGGCGAAGGATTCGTGCTTGTCTACAGCATCTCGTCGCGGTCATCCTTTTCTCGCATCAAGAGGTTCCATCATCAGATTCAACGTGTCAAAGAGTCGTGCGCCTCATCACCGTCGTATCCAGGCTCACCCATCGCCACAGTAACCAACCAAGCGCCAGTACCCATTATGCTGGTGGGTAACAAGAGCGATAGAGTCACAGAAAGGGAAGTGTCGACACAAGAGGGACACGCATTAGCCCGCGAACTGGGTTGCGAATTCGTCGAGGCATCCGCCAAAAACTGCATAAACGTGGAAAAGGCCTTTTACGATGTTGTGCGAATTCTCCGCCGTCAGAGGCAGCAGGCTTCACGCCCTTCACTGCCAGGAAACTCGCGCACGAAAACGGGCGGCATGGGCAAGAGTGAATCATTCTACCAATCAGATGGCAAGCGTGGTAGTCGCAAGGATGGAGAAAAGCACCGGAGCAAGCCGATCAAGTGTGTTATATTGTGAGACGGCATCCAGTGGAAGAAGAAATGAATACAACAACCTCGATGGCCACCGCTTGACTGCCTCTGTCCTCTTCCGTTGGCATTAACATATCCTATACCCCACGAGCGCAGGGCGCCGCCGTAACCCATAATCTTTGACACCAAGTAACACGTACGTTCTTGGATCAGGGGCCCACCGAAGCTGGCTTAATATGGCCGCAACAAGCTTGGTAACGTGCTCAGATAAGACTTCGGAAAACTGCCTGCACCTGCGGTTTCTCTGGCAAATTCAATCACACGCAATTTCGTGCGCACGACATTTTCGAAAAATCCCGACAGATCCTGACATTATCGTCGACCTATTTTTGTACGGCAGTGGGCGTTCAAGCATTTTCGAAATCAAGATCAGCAAGATCAACAACGGCATCACGAGACCAGATGCAACTGCCCAAAATCGGCATTGGACTTTTTCTAAGTACAAGATTTACATTTTTTCTCTTTCGATTTTATGCGGACAAGACTCCTATAGGGTCTGACTTGGCTATGGTGTTTGGAGTCTCCAGGGGGGTTCACTAAAAAATCAAAAGGACATGCTGGCACAGGTGCATTTCTACCACCATATTTTGCTTGTGATACTTCATCGCCTCATAGTTTCTTGCCTCTTTTATCTTATTTTCCTTTTTTTTTTTTTTTTACTCCTGTCACCACGATCAACACACCCCATATCACGAGCGATCCCACCAAGTGCACCGTGAGAAAGCTTGGTCGTCCTCGGTGACCATCCCTTCTGACCTGCCTGTTTGGCTATGGCAGTTTCTCTGGCCAACGCCAGACAACAACCCAGAGTCAAGATCGCTCCACTGGAATCGTTCATCTCAGTGATGACCCGCAAGTGATGGTTCTGCATCGTCTGATATCAGGTACGATGTATATTGGCAGGGACCAACCAACGGGTCAAGGAAGAGGGGCCGGTGGTACACGGTAGGGTCCCGTTACATTTTTAGAGAAATCATAGTGGAGGGGCTTTCGGGAGGTTAAGTAGGCAGGGAACTAACTCGTTTCGGTTTGCATAAGGGGAGGGGTGGTTTTCCAAAAGACGAAGTAACTTTGTTTACTGGGCAGGGCAAGGCACGGCACGGCAAGGGACGACAAAATGATTTCTGATGAAAACGCAAAATACCCTACCTACGAGTATGTAGGTATTGTATATGAATACCTACAGTATTTGTTTTTGACTATTATGACTTTCTTTCTTTGTCATGGCTTTTGATTTGCTATCTGTCTTAGATTTCCCTGAGCTTTGTGACTTGGTCGGATAAATGTTGATTGTCATTTAAGAGTTGAGAGACGGCGACACACCAGATAACAACTCAAGACATGAATATCCATATCTGCCACTGTTTATCAGCAACAAATTACTTTGTAGGAACCTGACTGGGAAGCATGTTACATTGCCGGCGTAGAGAGGGAGCGAGGTGTCCATTAGGATGTTCATCCCTGGCCCTTGTTGTCAGATCCATGTCCTGAGCATTGTCATAGTAGCAATGGTCTTTTGCCCTCAAACGCAAAAAAAGGTTCAGGGGTGTACCGCAGCAGAACGGACGAGCGCAATTTACGGTCATGATAATCGCGTGGGGTCGGCGGAGGATTGCCGAAGCTCGGGGCATCAATCGGAGTTCTGACCGAGGGAAGCCTGTTTTTTGGTAGTTTATTGAATCCCGCGGGTTGTTTATTTTATTTAATTTTACTTTATTTTTGTTATGTCAAGAAAAAGTGTCGAGGTAGGAGAGAGGGAGAGACAGAGTTTGTTAGGTGTGTGTATATGCTCGAAACCGACTCCCTTCCCGAGAAGCAGAAAGTGCACTCACAATTTGGATTGGCTCTTGTGCGGGTCTCACAAGTCGGTCTCGCTACGGCACTTGTTGGTCCCTCGTCCATGGCCTTGGGATTCATTCTCATGACAAAAACCCCTTGCTGGCGGCGCTTGTTAGGGGGGGGGAAGGCGACCCCGCTAGATTTTTTTTTCCCCCTCTCGTGCACAAATTTGCTCGCCAGTTTCAGTAGTCGGCGACCTGGTAAAATTGCTTGGGGCAGGATCTGATACCTTTTTTTTTTTTTTGCCTTGAAAAGTGGTAGGCGGGGGGCCCGGTTGATGTTATGGATTTCGTTCCTCGGAACCGCCCCTGGCGCCCTTCTTTTGGACAAGGGGTTTGGCTCAAAAGGGATGGAGGGAGAGACAAAGTCCCGCCAAGAAATTCCCAAAGAGAAAAGGTTCATTAACTCGTACAGCAAACACCAAGTCCCCGTTCTATTCACACCTGATTAGGAGAGGTTACAATATTGGTGGGAAGTCGGCTGCGTCGGCACTTTTTTTTTTTTGTCTCTCTTCTTTTTTCTTTAGTTCTTCTCTTGTTTGTCATGCGCATAGGTGGTAGGTAGGGTATGCAGAAGGACACAATCATTGCCCTACTGGTTCAAGTGGGTTTTGGATCGGGTAATTTCGTCATGTCAAGATGGCTTGGCTGGTCTGGTTCGAGGTCTTTGTTTTCGGTTGATGTTTACTTTAATTTTTTTTTTTTTTTTTTTTTTTTTTTTTTTTTTTTTTCCTTGTCCCTGTCTCTTAATGGTTGGCGCTGGCGCGGCTCTCAATAGCGGCAATGTGTCGCGGCTGTATGGAGACCAGAACAACATGTTTCTTTTTTGCTTTTAAATTGTACTGTTCCTTTGTACTGTGTTGTCATCCACCCGCGTCTGATTCTCCAATCTGGACTTGGCTTTTTTTCTTTAAAACAAAATTCATCAGGCGCCTGCTATATCTGGTGACGCGCCCAACCCTCAGTTAAGGTCTGGTTTACAACTGGGCTCGTGCGTACGTAGTTGATGGTCAGACAGCTGTTCAAAGACAAGCGCAAACCAACGAACCCGCCGTCACCTGTGCGCATTTTTGTTATGGTCTGTGCATCATCTCAAAACAGCTATCCGTTCATGATCGTTATATACACACTGTAGTAGTACTATACTACTTCGTACGTACCGACTTGACCCATCTTCTCCATCTAATGTGGAAACAAACCTATCCAGTCCCATTCTCCCTACGTAAGTGCAAAAGCTTTTTTCCTCTGAATCTGCATGAAGCAGTCTGACCGCTGCAGAAAAAGAAAAAGGAAGATCCAAATTGAAACCGGCCATTGTCTTTGGGGTTCTTCTCGCTCTCTTTCTCTATCTGACCCGTTGTCTGTAATTGTAATGCCTTATTCACTGAAAGAGTTTATAAAATAAAGGGGACAATTATAAGAAAGACTGTATTGTATTGCCCACCCCCCACCCCATAACCAATTGACAGCCGAGGTGGACCGAACCCGGATAAGAAACATCCATAAAAAAAAAAAAAAAGCACCCCATCTAACAAACACAACGTGTCATGAACGTTGCTCCGGCCCCTCCTTCCATCAATCCCGCCTGGGACTAGCGTGACCATGTAATGCAATGCTACGACGGTGAAGCTGTAATCCTGCACTATGGGGCAGACCGAGAGCATCGTTACCAACGAGACAGATGTAATTTTGATTCGTTTGTTTTCATTTTATTTTGTTTGATAGACCCTTTTTTTGCTTTCTTTCTTACTTCTCCTCTCATTCTCGCTTATTAAGGACCCCCTCCCAAATAAACCCCGACTTACATACAACGCAAGGGAGTAAGTAGTACAACATTTGACGATTGGCGCTCATTTGGAGGTGAGTACAGTACATACGTAGAAGGAAGGATATTGATTTGAATGTACCGGTAAGACCAAATGAGGTGGTGACCAAACGAAATCTTTCCCACTTTTGCTCTACCCACATAAGTACTTTGACTTGACTTACGCGGGCATTGAAAGAGCAAGCAAGGCTACCAACCATTAGTTCTAGTACTTGGTATTACCCGCCTTTTAATACGGCTTGGCTGACATTTCCTAGCGCTACTGAACTGAGCACCCGGCGCGTTTCCCGAAGTGGAGAGCAGCGAGCCGTGACGTTGGGAACGCGGATCACTGTTTCTGACTATCCAGTTACAGTATACTTTCCGCAAATCTTATTTTTTTTCTCTCTCTCTCCCCCTCCTGTCTTTTTCTCTTTGACATACTGACAAATAACATTCAATATTCCATGAACGATGTACAGTAAATCTAGAACTACCCGAGGTCCCGCTCGTCCGGGCCCGCCCCTTGAACGTTACTCTGTTCCGTCCTCGCACTCGGGTACTGCTACTGTATACGTAAAGTTACTGTTCAATATTAAATACAAAACGCAACTAACTCATAATGCCTGCCCCGCATCCCCTTCGGGCGGATCCGATGATGCTCTTGAATTGGCACCGGGGGACCAAGCCGTGAGTGGGCTGCTTGGCCTGATACCTCTCAAGCGGGGGGGCCACAGGTATGCAGATGCCGCCCTCCCCGAGGCTCCATCTCAGCCCTTACCGCCGTTTTACGCGGCATTGGCCTTCGGCTTTGCTTCAGAGCGGCGGGCAAAGATGCAGTTCTTTTTCTCTTTTTTTCTCGGGGTTTTTTTTTTTTTTTTTTCACTTGCGTCCCTCAAACCTGCGCCTGGTTGGGGGCAGGCAGGCAGGCGAGTGGATGGGTTTTAGTCAAGATTGGTTTTCGGGGGAAACAATGCCGCAGCCAAAGTTCTATCCGGTTGACATGACGCTCTCCACCTTTTCTTTTTCCCTCTCTCTTTTTCCTTTTTCTCCTTCTTTTGACTAGGTAGGTGGTATCAAGCAACTGACTGACTAGTCTACTGTCTGACCGGCTCCTTGGCCGTTTCTTTCCCTTACACGGGTTCGTATATAATATCATGCAAACAAAACATGCGACAGCTTTTAACTACTGGGGCGGGTACGTACCTTCTAAGAAATATGCCCCCCTGCTGTTTTTTTTTTTTTTTTTTTTTTTTTTTTTTTTTTTTTTTTTTTCGTTCTGTTCACTCGATTGGGGCAAAGTTTGAAAAAAAAAATTCCCCTTTCTACTCTTTTCTGGTCAACTTCGGCCGTTTACCCCCGTATTCAACTCATACAATCTTAAAGCTTGTGATAATCGGGTTGCAAGGCTGGTTGCATAGCGGTCGCTTGCCAGGAAGGGTATATACCGCCGGCGAGAGCATTTCCGGCAAGGGTTTTCCCTCCGAGGGTCAACTCGCATAACTTCTTTTTTTCTGCAACGGGCTGCCGTCTTGCCTATCTTTGTCCATCAAGGGTGCAGTGCAGCTGAGGACGTGGGATGACAATTGGACAAATAAAAACTCTCTGCCTCGCACTTTGGGGCTGCGTTCCGATGAACCTCATCTTTGTCCCTTGTCGGTCCCGATTAAAACAGGTAAAATATAGACAGTACCTGGTAGTTTACTTACCGCCCACTCAAATTTACTCACAAAAAACAAAAACAAAAAAATAACAAAAAAAAAAAAAAAAATCTGGTCCTCAAATGAATGATTATTCCGTCAGTCAGCACACATCACAACCTCACCGAAGCACGCTTCGGGCCAGGGAGATGCAAGTTACCCTGGCCCTATCACGTAGGAAGGGACAATCAAATTCTTGGCAATGGCGATAGCTCCGCCCTGCGCGCCGTCCCGGCACTAGCTCTAGACTAGTCCGACCTCTACCTCCAGCAGTCATCGTATTTGTTTGCAATCGTCGTCTAGCGCAACAAAAAAAAAAAAAAAAAAAAGAAAAGGCTGTGCCTCTCGCTTGTTGCTACCCCCTTAGATACGTGCTAGGCTAGTAACTTCGTAGCACCTTTTGTGATAGGATTTTGACACCGTTGTGTTACCTGCCTTGCCTGCCAAGTACGGTGCTAAGCTGAGCCTTGGGCCAGTCTTTAGCGATGAGGTGAGCAATGATATTCGTCAGCCGCCCCAGACACGGCTTATTACATGGTAAGTAATAAAAGAGAGTTATTAAAAAAAAAAAAAAAAACTGGCTTACACAGACCAGCAATTCTCCAGACTAAACCCAGTTCCCGGGTTATTCGAACATGACGAGGTTTCGATGAGTTTCTTACCAGGCCCCCCCTCCCCCCTTTAGCCTTGCGTAATGTGATGGCTGAAAAGGAGATCCCTCGTCACAAACAGCACTTTAACAATAATATCAGTCCGGGGTTCGGAAAGTAATAAGGAAGTACGAGAGGGGGGTTTGTTCCCCCTTCCCCCACGTCCGATGCAGGGAGACCACCGCTCCGGAAGCCCAAACCTTTCACCGGGCCTTCAGCTCTCAAACAAAAGTGCGTGGGGGGGTTTCCCCCCCGGATACTTGGCGGTAGTTGCGGGACTACCGAGGAAGATTAAAAAAGAGAAAAGAAAATCGTCACCTTCCCTTCTGGTCAAAATCTTGGAAAAACCTTTTAACATGTGGCCCAGTTGATTCGCTCCGACCGGTCACTTTGCGAAAAACACACACCCTCCCCCTTGTTCAGATAGTTTATCTTTGTGCAACGGTCTTGTCGCTCACACAACGTTGCTCTTTGGGCCAAATCAAGGAGAGCGTTCCAAGAGCAGGTAGCCGTGCTTGAAATACGGGAACAGCCCGGCGCATGACAGCGGCACCCGGCCTTTTCCACTTCTAGACTTACCTCATGCGGCTACCCTGATATTCTAATAAAAAAAAATGCCCGCGTGGTCATGAGAAGTATATGATGGCCCAGTCATGTCTCGGCAGAAACGATGTGCGTGTATGTATGCAATGTACACGGCCATCCTGTCCCACCCACGTACTCCCACAGTTATTATGTCGCTAGCCCGGAGGCTGCCGCAGTATATCCATGCTCACAGGGGAAGGAGACGAACAAGTCTCTGATAACGACTGATCATGTTATGCGTCGTTTTTAGAACCCGTGTGATTTCGTTTATTTCTGAAGGACCATCAACTGGAAATTTTATACCATGGAATGTCTGAGATGACTGTCTTACTACTTTGCATCACTTCAGGGTCGTGAGGACGTCCAGGGGTTTCCGCATAGTAGCTTGCAAACATACAGATATCTATTCAGGGGTTTAAAGGTGAGCCGCCGCTAAACTAGCGTTGTAGTCGGATGCAGACGTCTGAAATACCCAGCTTCAAACGGCTGACTGTGTATGCCCGACTGAATTTTTCAGTGAACGTGTATAAACAGCCAACGGAGACAGTCATGCAAGTATCCAGAAGGACCAGAAGGCTACCTGATATGTAACGAATACAACGAACATGCGCATCCGCGCTGCGTTATCGTCTTGCAACATTACACCTACAACTACTCCCCCACGAGATATGTCCTGTTTCTCACCCCTGAGTACGTTGTTCCAGGGCGCATTTGTGCGAGAAAACACAGACACGGGAAGCCATGTGGCAACCAACTGACCCGAGTTGGCCGATGCCGACAACCTGTGCTACGGCAACCACTGCTTGTAGGGAAGGTCTCCGTCGGTTTGCGTCCAGTGCCCTTCTTCCACCTTCCATAGCTGTCATTAATAAAAAAGGGTTTAGGTTAATGATGAGATACACGCTAAGATCTCTCCGTAAATAACCTGGTAGTGTTCGCAGCCATGCTGGGAGCGCGGTCGTGTGTGGTAATGGAAATGGAAAGAAACGGGTTCTAAGTGCTCGGCTGGCTGGTATCATGACTTTGACTATCCGAACCTCGAGACGTAAAAAAATAAAAAACCAAGTTTCACTTGTAAATAGCCACCTCGAGTAGCCTACCTGCACTGGGGGCCATGTGAAGAACCCATAGTCAACCGAACTTACAGGTGCCAGTGTTATATACGCAACATAACCGAAAAGGCTTGCGAGTGAAAAGAGAACCTTATCATGTCCAATCGTGGAGTGCGAGTATAACAATAAAGCAGAAGTCATAGTTGGTTGACTTGGCAGGGTGAGTAGTGGTCTGCGACTGTATTGATTTATATATGCCCTGGCAATCCAATACGCCACTTTCGAAGGCAGATATATGCTTCTGTCCTTCACGGTATCTCAATGATCCAAAAAAAAGGGCGTCTATAGCCCGACATAGGAAACAAGATAGATAAGATAAAAGAAAAAAAGGTAAGTGGCATAAAATCGAAACGACTTAAAATAGCACCAAACATGGTCTGTCGATATCGATAGAAGTAGATACTAGAAGAAGAAAAAAGCTACACGAGCCTAGCATCAAAAGACTCGGGCAACGAATAAACAAAACACGCTAATAATCAAAAAGCCATTTCTCATCAATCCCTTGCGACATGTTCATCGCCAAATGGACTTCTTTCCCTGTCAGGCCTGCTCACAGTTGTCATGTCTCGCTGAGAGGCACGACGGGTGGCTTCCTGAATGACCGCACTTATGGCCTTGTTACTCCTGTTTGTGGATGGCCTTGGTGGGTCAGCGAAAGGGCCTTGGTCTGTCTTGGATGATTGATCGGCGTTTCCGGCAGCTGATGAACGACCTGGAGATTCGGCCATGATGGAGGACGGTGTGGAATCAGCGGTGCTTATCGTCCTGGCCAGATTGCTGGACTTCTTGCTAACGCTCCCGACACGGACGACTTGAGGTCGAGCGGCCATGGCTGTGTGAGCGCTCGCGTTGTTCAAAAAGGTTGAACCGACACTGAAAGTGCTGTTTGCAGGGCTAGGCGGCCTGACAGTACCGTACTTCTCGAAATCGATGTCTGGAACAGGTGGGGTGCTAGAGCCACTGCTCGCCCCACTGCCCGACTTCACAGAGACCATGGCTGGCTTGGCCCGCATGCCAGTCTGCGCCGGCGCTACAATTACTGCATTCTTTCCGTAGATTGTGGAAGCAATACTTGAGCGGGGAGCATATGAGGTACGTGCAAATGAGGTGCGGTCGGTGTAACCAGTCATGGCTGAGTAGGTCGAATCAGGTCGCAGGTCGCTAGGCATGAAGAAGTGCTGGTCTTCAGGGGCTGAAGGTGTGCTGGCCTGCGAGACGGCGATGGGGATCGGTGGGACAGGGGGAACAAGTAGTGTTGGTGACGTTGGTGTGGCCCTGTTCGTTACACCCGGGATATATGCGATCTGGATGATGTTCGAGGCTCGAGTGAGCACGGTGGATGCGACGGAGTGAGAGGTGTGCGTTGACGAGCGATGCGTCCTCCTTGCTGTCATGTCATCGTCGGCCTCCAGATCACCGTTTCGCTTTTCTTCGAGCCAGGATTCGCGCTCCATCGGGTCCCGTTTGGTCTTGATGCAGAACCTCCAGACCAGATAGGTGATCAAGCCTATTGCAGCCACACCTCCTATAACACCACCGGCAATTGCGCCTGCACTAGGACCACTGCTGCTGGAAGATACCTGCTGCTGAGACGTACTCGGCGATGTGATGGAGGAGGGATCCTCGCCGCAGAAGTTTGTTGCACAGTTGCACGGGCTAGAACTCTTCCTCTGACATGACTGTCCTTGACCACACTGCAGATTGCAAGGCCCTGGTACTGGACAATCGGTCGAGACGAAATCAGGGCACTGAGCGTCTCGGCGAAGCAAGGTAGCGATGGGCACTGCGTAAAGCAAGCAAGTAAGTAAGATGCACACAATGAAGCACACACAAGTGCATGCTTCCGAGAGGTGGTGTGAGAAAGTGACAGAGCGTTGGCGCCAAGACTCACCCGTACCCGACATCGCGAGATGGGCCATGATAATCGTGATTTAGTTGAAAGAGCCAGAAAAGGCCCTCGCTCACAGGTGTACAAAACCGAAACTATGTTCAGCAAGAGAAAAAAAGAGACAAGAAGACGATCGACAAAGTTGGCAGCGGGCGTTCGTTGGACGGGACTCCAGCCGTGTCGATCGGTTCGGTCGGGCCAGGGATTGATCAATTCAATTCCCTCCAAGTGTTCAGACTCAATCGACACCTTGTTTTTAATTCGGTTGGTCCTGGTCCCCCAACCCACAGTGCAGGTACCACGTAGTTTGATAGAGCGGAAAGAAAGTTTGTTTGAAAGAACGTGTTGAAAAAGAATGTCGTCCGTTGTGAGGGTGTTCAGCGTCGTAGGATTGATTGAGAGGCGGACGCGTGGGCGGCGGCGCTTCCCAAGGAGAATAGGAGAAAGCGAGTGGCTGTAGAGACTAGCTCAGCGGGAAAGAGGGTTTGGTAGGCCAACAGTTATGAGGCGTACCAAGAACGGGAAAATAACAGCCTAAGAACCGGACCTAACCTCCCCTTGCACTTCCCAGGGCTGGTCCAGGTAGGAATTGACAAAACAACACGTCGGCCTCGCAACGAGTATGCGTACGATGCCTTTTGTTGTTCTCTTCTGTCGCTATTGCCACGTCTGTTCTGGTGATTGTCGATGGGCGGCTTCGTGGTCGCTGGCAAGGCGATGGGGCAGAAGGGAAGAAAGGAGGAAAAAGGGCAAGCAGATCGATGCAGTTCTTGGTGAGATTGTCAGCAAATTGGGAAACATGGAACAACGGCGGGTGGGGGGCGAGAGGCCAGACCATCAGGGGTCAGGGGGACAAATTCAGCAGCAACTAGGGTCAGCCCAGTCCAGAGGTTGTCGCCAGCCCAGCTTGGCCAGGGCGCAGCGCCTAGGGACCTTGGTTGAGTGGGGCGGCAAATCCCCCATTGCTCTAGCGAAACAAGTCTGCGTCCTGCTATTCGCTGGTTTGAACCCACAATGGTGCAGAGGCCGTTCGTTCTCCTCTTTTCGGACGGGAGTTGGTGGACAGTTGCAGGTTGTGCATCCGCTTTTATTCCATTGCCGCAGATTTCCCATTCCCATCTGCAGAACATTTTTAATGTACGATTGATTGGCTTGTATTCCGCCAAACTTTTCAACAGGAGCCTGCCACCACCTTGTCAATTGTGCAACCTGCTACAGTATGGATTTGATTAACCTATCTAGGTGAGGTAGGCATTTGGGCCCGACGAGCACCTGTTTCCTAAGACTACAGACTACATTAGGGAGACCAACAGGAATCGCATTCCCAAGATCACCGCCTACCTATCTACCTACCAGGTAGGTACCTGTCCTCCCTATGTACCTTTCAAAGTAAGATAGCTGTCCTGGGTACCTTACCCAAATACGGCAAGGGAAGAATTAATTAGGTTATACCTCCGGTAGAACAAACCGCGCATTACCTGCCATTTCAAACTTAAAGGTAGGCCCACCATCACTTCACGACTCGTATGGGGCACATATCCCAACTAGGCTTAGTCCATCATGGATGGTGCTGGATAATGCGAGCGATTTTTGTTTCTCCAGAGATCCCTCCCATAATGAATTAAATTTGGTGGTTATTTTAAGTTTTTTTTTTTTTTTTTTTTTTTCTCTCTCTCTCTCTCTCTCTCCCCCTTTCCAGAAAAATCACAACGTACTTTTTCTGTAATCGGTCTTGCTCTAAGCACCATAAAAGGCTTCCTCAGATAAAGAGTCTACTTTGCTTCGTCACTACAGCCAGCTTCACCCTAAACATCTGTTTACCGTTCCGGCTGAAGCATGCGGCGCTGCTTGACGGAATTGTCAATCTAATTCCTGGCGAATCACGGCGTTGTCCCGGGCTCCTCCAAATCGGCCATATCCTGTTTTGCCGAAATTGGCGGATGGGATGGCATCTCCACTTTGCTGTCTCTACGTAGTACGGATGTTAACCTACTACCAGTTCCTGCACCGAACTGGGTGCTGCCCTGTTATCGTCCCATCTTATTTCCAGTTGCAGTAAAGTACCCCTACTATTAGAAATCAAGCCATCCCCATACCAGGCGTGGCGACTCGCCTCGGTGACCCTTTATCCACGATATACCGTGGATAAGTCGGAGCGCAACATATCACACCCGAGACGGGCGCGGCGCGGCATTCCTCACGGTCGAAACGGGCGCCGATTGTGGGTTTCTATCATTTAACGAATTAAACCCCTCCCGACTCACAACCGGCAAGCCATTTCATTAACTTTCTTTTTCGCTAGAGTGGCCGGCTATTTCCAGAAATATGCTTTTTTGGCTCTTGGCGTGTGCGGTATTACTACTCTGTCGCAGATTGGTTTGGTTTGAAGTAAATGATTAAATATTTCGTTACATGGAGAAACATTGCATACTGCTACCAAACATGGCTGGCTCCTGAAACTAGTCGTCTCGGAACCCATGATGTCGTCGTAATGCTATCCTTCTAGAATACCTACTTCGTACAGTCCTCACAACACAGCTCACACAAGATGCGTTTCGTCAAGATCGGAACCCGACTGCCTGATCTGACTTGAGCATCCACGATCCACGTGGTAGCAGCCACTTTCGGTTGAGCAAGGCATTCACGCCACCCGATCATTTTAAGCTCCAGCTGTTGCTGCAAAGGCCTGATCCCTAGACCTGGCACAGAGGACTGGACTAATACTGATCATGCATAAGGTATACATACCTACCTACCTACATATGTACCTACTTTACCTGCATGACAACATCAATGTACGGTGACACATTGGAGGCCCAAGTCTACCGTATTCAAGAACTAATTGATGCAGTTGGTAAGACAACGCTCGCGCATATACGAGTGCTGGCTATTAGATATCTTAAAGAAAGCAGTTTTTTTTCGTACCAGGACTCGGAATGAATTAGCATCCATCGCGTTTTTGGTTCAAAACTCCTCGGCATGTTCTGATGCGTGCCTGGGAATGAAGATGAAAGAATGCTTCAATTACTTTCACGTCCGACGCTAACCATCCTTCATGGCTGGTTTGATGCAGGGTAGGTGTAATTCACAGGGCATCCATAGTGACTGGGATGGGCTGGCTGCTTACCCCACTACACCGGTAGCCCAGCGTATGACGACGTCGCAAACAATCAACCGAGCTGTGAATAGGTACCGCCAACCTGCCTCAACCACCAGCTACTCAAGCTCACCCATATTGGATATTCCACCTCAGTTACACACGACTGAGATCCAACAAGACGACCTAACACTCGACCACCGCTTTGTCCGATCGCTGGCAGGCCATCAAAAATGTCCATCATCCAGCATCACACCTCAGCCTCGCTCACGGATGCCTGGCGCACCATCAACATCGACGCACTGACCGAGGACAGTAGCGTCAACTTTGATACCTCAACGCTGCGCCCGCCCCTGCCAGAGGTCAGTGATGCAGAGGTGCGACAGCTTGCCCAGCAGATTCGTCAATTGCTACGAGGAGGCGATCCCGAGCGCGCGTTACGGGGCTGCCTAGAGATGCCCGTTTACCAGGCAGATGAACCAGTCAAGGTGCGTTGACATACATATCTGCTTCCCGCATATATGCCGAAAGCCCCTTCAAGTATGTATCTGACATCATTTGGCTCTATTTAGGACGCGCATCTCCAGACCGTCATCGAGGTGTTGCAGTCAATCAAGGCTAGCGACATGACGCCGATGCTTAACCGGATATATGGATCGGACGGCGGCAGTGAACTTTTGGACGTGCTCATGAAGTACATGTATGTCTTGTTCTTTTGTTACTCAGATTTTCAGAGTATATCAGACGCTGTACGGACCACCGGTGACTGACTAGCTGTTCTCGACGACACAGATACAAGGGGATGGCCGCGGCGTCATCGAATGGCAACCCTCGAACCCCTACCAAAGTCACACCTCAAGCTACCGGAGGCTTTAGCCAGGTTGGCTCTAGGCCCGGAGCAGCAAACGAGTCGGCAGGTGCAGGCATGAGTGTACTCCTGAGCTGGCATGAGAAAGTCGTCGAGGTTGCAGGACTGGGTTGCATAGGTCGTGTTATGACCGATTGGAGGAGAGTATGATTTGCACTGCATCAGTCGATGTTGGTAAAACAGAACGGAAGCACGTATTAGATGTTTTTTATGATGAATCCAACAGTCAAAATTGCATGCGATACGCCTGCCATTGCAAAGCTGCTCGTGCTCGACACATCAGCCGCTAGCTAGGGTATCATGCAAGGAATACTAATACATATATGTCTTCACCGCGTCCCGACCCACCCTCCTTGGGTGCATCGAACCGGCCAGAGTCGAATTATTTGGTCTCAAGGACGTCCTTGAGGTTTATCTGAGCACTGCCTCTAGGGAGAGGTTGCCGTTGGCCCTCCCCCTCCCGCCAGCCTATCATGTAAATTATTCGGAAGGTGGCAGGAAGACTGCCATCTTCGTTTCCGTGCAACTCCCGATAGATGGCATCGCTGGCAAGAAGCACATCCCTACTGATGGCGCCCATTTCACGCCCGATGACGGCGTTTCCCTCGCCCATGGCCTGCAGATCCTGCATCAGGGCAAAGCTGTCCGGATAGTCGACAATAACATCATCCACGTCCACCGTCAACATCTTGAACCCGGCACGCTGCAACAACCCGCCAACGTCTTTGACATCGGCCAGAGGCGAGACGTGCGGTGACACGCCTCCCCTACGCTCTTGCTCGGCCAGCTGCAAAGACGTCCGCAGCTCGTACAGAGTATCACCGCCAAGCATCGCGCCAATGAAGGGCGAATCTGGCTTAAGGACGTTATTGATCTGTCCGAGTACGCCGGGGAGATCGTTGATCCAGTGCATGCTCAGGTTGCTAAGCACCAGATCAAAAGTAGCCGGCTCAAATGGGAGAGTCTCCTCATCATCCAGGACCACGCGGGAGATGTCCATCTCACGATTCCAAGGCTCGTCAGCATCCCGGTACAACATGGCCCGTGACGAATCAGCAGCGGTGAGTTTGGACATGCGCGTGGCTATCGGAGGGGATATGGGATTCGCCGGATCCGGATCTGGGTTCTCTCGCGTCAATGCCTTGGCAACGTTGCAGGCATTGGCTCCCAGGTCCAGAACATTTGGGAATTGGCGTTTAATGTCCTAAAAAAAAAGGGTACATAGCTGGGTCAGCTGACTTTTGGACGTATAAACTGGCCGTGATTTTCTCATCAAGGACCGTACCAATAGTCGTTCACACAACCGGACGGCAACTTCATCTTTCAGATAGTCTGCCTGTCTGCTCAGTTGTGGATTGGACGCAGCTCTTTCTTTTTGTAACCATTTTGTCCTTCTATTGAAGACCTCAAAGACGGGCCCGCCAGCGGCCTGGAAGGCGTATGAGCGTCTTGTCCAACTTTGCACACGAACGTTCCTCGAAAACGCCGATATCTTCTGCATATGCGGCCTCATTCTCCCCACTTGAGGCTTCGCAGCATTTATAAGGATCTGTTGAATGGGAAAACCAGATATAATACATAACAGACCTAACTGCTCTTAATATTACAGTACAAAAGGTTGAAAGAAAGCAGGCTCGAGTGATCAATTTCGTTCCACAGCGTCATGGATATCAGCCACACTTGTTCTTCCCCACAGCCAAGCTGAAGCAAGACAGGCACCAGGCTGACCAATAAAATTAGTTCGAAAGAAAGATGAAAGCCACTTGTGGCTCGGGACTGACCCACCGTTCTCAGTTCGAAAGTACCAGGGGTCGTAGGCAATGAATTTCCAGTCTCATTTCGGGAAGGCGTACGCTTTGGCCAAGTCCCTTGGGAGGAGTTCTCCGTTCGAAGACTCCACATCGAATCATATGCTAAGGTAATAGGTAATGCGATACCCTGCCATCCGGTCCAGTTCAGGCTCTGAAGTCCCTTGGGGTATCTAAACCCCCTTTGCAGGTCACCTTTTCTTCGCAAATAATCTTCCCCTGGTGCTAGCTGGCGAGCACTTTAGGCCCTGGTGCTTCTATTTAGGTCGTATTGCGGACAGAAAGAACACGAACTCCGTCGTCCCAGCTTTCCCGTGCGCTCGACCCCTCGATTACCCGACCGCCAGAGCCCTCCCGCGTCCAACAGTTAACTATACCACCCTCCCGCCCTTACGCCTAACACGGTTTCCACGGAAAAGATCGCACTCCTACGTCACTAGGCAGTGAGATCTGTTTGATGCTGTGAACCGCCACTACAGTCATTGAGAAACGCTGGGGGATGGTTTTAGAGCCACTCGCGGCGCCGCGGAATTTGTTCAAAGGAGGAGGAGGTTCACACGTCGAGGGGCTCGCATAGCTTCCACAATACCGCCAAGATGGCTTCCACCGCCGCCGGCTTCCTTGGTCGCTCGAGTAGCAGCAACTCAAACATGCGCGGACTGGTTCAGTTCATTGCCGACTTGAGGAATGCAAGGGCTCGCGAGCTGGAAGAGAAGCGGATCAACAAAGAACTGGCAAACATCAGGTGGGTGCTGGATGGTGCTTATTCTTTCGCATCTTCTCTGTTACTCTGCCGGCGCAGATATGATGCGCAGAGGGAAATAGGCTGACTGATGCGCGCCGTGGTACAGGCAAAAATTCAAAGGTAGCCCTGGCAAAAGCTAACCGGAAGTATTTCAACGTATGGACGGACTGGTTTACTAACTTTCCCGCGCAGATGGAAATCTCAACGGTTACCACAGGAAGAAATATGTTTGCAAGGTGTGCATATACTGTCCAAACGAAGCTTGATCCAAAACTTGCTGCTGTTGACCCTGATGCTAAATTTAAATAGCTCCTCTATATCTATATTCTTGGCTGGAACGTCGACTTTGGCCACCTGGAGGCTGTCAACCTTATATCGGCCAACAAGTACTCGGAAAAGCAGATTGGATACCTCGCAATGACTTTATTCCTTCACGAGAAACACGAGCTACTCCATCTGGTCGTCAACAGCATACGGAAAGATCTACTCGATCACAATGAGCTCTTCAACTGCTTGGCACTGCATGCCATTGCGAATGTTGGTGGAAGAGAGATGGGTGAGGCATTGAGCAGCGAAGTACACAGGCTGTTAATATCACCGTAGGGTACACCCCTCAAATACCCCTGAAGTCGCCTCTCACAGGCTAACGCATAAATGACCAGGACATCCAAAGCGTTTGTCAAAAAGAAAGCAGCTTTGACGCTCCTGAGGCTGTACCGCAAGCATCCAGATATTGTGCAACCTCAATGGGCCGAAAGGATAATATCACTGATGGATGATGTTGATCTGGGCGTGGCACTTTCTGTGACATCTTTGGTCGCCGCCCTTGCTCAAGACAATCCTGATCAGTACAAGGGAGCCTATGTCAAGGCAGCTTCAAGACTGAAGAGGCTTGTCATAGATGGCGACTATAATGGCGATTATCTCTACTACAAGGTTCCCTGTCCATGGATTCAAGTCAAACTGCTGAGGTTACTTCAGTACTTCCCACCATCAGGTAGGTTCAGCCAGCCGATCAAACCGATTAACTGGGCAAGCTGTCCGACATACTGATACTTTGCGTAACAGAGGATAGCCATGTACGAGACCTCATTCGGGAGTCTTTGCAAAAGATCCTGAATCTCGCTTTAGAAAGTTCCAAGAACGTCCAACAAAACAATGCCCAAAACGCAGTCCTTTTCGAGGCCATCAATCTTATCATCCACCTTGATACGGAGCAAGCTCTCATGAAGCAAATCTCATCGAGGCTGGGGAGATTCATCCAGTCAAGAGAGACAAATGTTCGTTATCTTGGCTTGGAGGCCATGACGCACTTGGCGGCTCGTGCCGAAACTCTCGATCCAATCAAACAGCATCAAGACGTTATTCTGGGCTCTTTGAAGGACCGCGATATCAGTGTGAGGAGAAAGGGTCTAGACCTTCTCTACAGCATGTGCGATTCGACAAACGCGCAGATAATAGTGGGAGAGCTACTTCACTATCTGCAAAACGCGGACTTTGCCATTCGGGAAGAAATGGTATTGAAGATTGCAATCTTGACCGAGAAACACGCCACAGACGTTCAGTGGTACGTTAACATCTCACTGCGGCTGATAGCAATGGCTGGCGACCACGTCAGTGACGAGGTTTGGCAGCGTGTGATCCAAATTGTTACAAACAACGAAGAGCTCCAAGTATACGCATCGCAGACGTCACTGCAATATCTCCGACAGGACCACTGTCATGAGACGCTTGTCAAGATTGGGACATATATCCTGGGCGAATTTGGACATCTCATTGCCGAAGAACCTGGGTGCAGCCCCATCGAGCAGTTTATGGCCTTGGAAACAAAGCTGCACGCATGCTCTTCTAGCACAAGAGCAATGATTCTGTCTTGCTTTGTCAAGTTTGTGAATCTCTTCCCGGAGATCAAGCCGCAGTTGACACATGTCTTTGATATTTACAGCCACACACTTGACTCGGAGCTTCAGCAAAGGGCCTGTGAATACCTCGCTTTGACGAGACTGCCAACTGATGACCTACTCCGGACGGTCTGTGATGAAATGCCGCCTTTCCCAGAACGCCAATCTGCTTTGCTGTCGCGACTACACCAGAAACACGCAAATACTAGCGACAAGCGGACCTGGGTTGTCGGCGGCAAGGATGCTAACGCAGATGCCACAGAATTAAGCATGGCTAAAAATCCCGGTTTGAGGAGGACTTTCACAAGCGCATCAGCCAATGGAAATGGACAGGCCAACGGCGGATCTAATGGGCAGCCCAACGGATCCTCAGACCTTCTTTCAGGTCTGGACATGACAAAGACCACGCAGGCGACAAAGACACCCAATCTCGCCAGCGCAGCACACCTGTCGCCCGGCTGGCAGAAGGGATTCAACAAGCTCATGCTCCGGCCGGACGGTGTGCTATTCGAGGATGGCCAGATACAGGTCGGTGTTCGATCCGAGTACAGGGGTGAGATGGCGTGTCTCATTCTTTACTTCATGAACAAGACGCCGGCACTTGTGAGCTCCTTCACCACCACGCTCGATCTGGACGAGAGTGAGAAAGAAAATCTGTCGATTGATGTCAAAGGCTTGCCGGATAGCAATCTCAGTCACCAAGGCCAGTCACAGCAAGTCGTCATGTTCCAAGCCAAGAGGGCATTCGAGAAGAGCCCAACGATTCGCATCAGCTATTTAGCAGGTGCACTCCAGGCCATCACACTGAAGTTGCCTGTCGCTCTGCACAAGTTTATGGAGCCGGCAGACTTGTCAGCTGAAGACTTCTTTAAGAGGTGGAAGCAGATCGGAGGAGCCCCAAGAGAAGCACAACAGATTGTCAATCTCACGAGCACCAGCAGGGACCGTGAACTCACAGAGCCATTCGTCCGCAAGGTCCTCGAGGGGTTTAGATGGGGCATTCTCCGCGGTGTTGACCCTAATCAGAAGAACTTTGTCGGTGCCAGCGTGCTCCACACTACAGATGGCGGCAAATATGGTTGCTTGCTGAGACTCGAACCCAATTATCAATCACAGGTTAGTCGCTGTTTTCATTTGTGGAAGCCTCTGGCTTCCGAACATGGCTAAAGCTGTGGCAGGATTTGCCAAGCAAACAACTAACATGCTTTTCCCTTCCTTCAGATGGTTCGTGTTACAATTCGGGCTACCGACGAGAGCGTACCATCAGTGCTTCTCAAGCTCATGGAGGAGCAGCTGTCCCAAGGTGTTTCTACAGTCCCTGAGGAACATTCTGGGCCGAGAGCGTATGAAATCTCGGCGGCTTTTAGCAATATTATGGTGATGTCTGATGCAGACAGGCTGCCGACATAGGTTTCTGGGGGTATTGTATGTTGCAGTTCTCTGCCTTGGGCCTTGCGGCCAGAGCATAACAAAGTCGCTATAATGTATAAAGATGCTCCTTCGTCATACTGCTCTTGAAATGGTGGTGGTTGAGTGGGTTTTCGATCAAGCACACCAACAGATGCGCCTTGTCCTGGTACTTTTTATAAAGTTACATATTTTAAAAATGCGTGAACGTGAAAGAAATTGTTTTGTGAATGGCAACGAACTTATTCCCTCAGATTGCATGCTGTCAATACCAAGGTGTCCATAGCTCGCAGAGTATTAACCACTCCCTATGGCTGGCTGTAAGAATATGGTCAGCGGAAAAAAGGACACAGTGATATATATCTCCGATTTACGGTGGTTCGAATAAAGACAATCCGCGCTTGCAATATCTATGAAGTGAGGAGGCGAGCCACATATGCTTGCAAATTTGATCTGAACGTAAGCAGATCCCTTCAAGCTTGAAGGATCGTACACTATATTATACGTCATCTGTCTAATTATCCGGCTTTGCCTGTTCAGATGGGCGGGCATGCTTCGAGGGCCATACCGCTTGCTGCTCACCTTTACTAAAAGCAGCCAAAAAATCACTCGACAATTTTTGCATCAGCCTTTGCCGGCCTTTCACCAAAAATGGTGCTCCCTATACGGACCTCATGGCTTCCCATCGCGATGGCGCCCTCAAAGTCGTCGCTCATGCCCATGCTCAGCTCCAACTCGCCCTCCAACGCCAACTCCTTGGCCACCAGGTCGCGCTGCTCCCTCAGGCACACGAAATCCTCATTCTCCGTCTCGGGCGTGGTGGCACGGGACCTCGCGATGGCGCCAATGGTCATCAGCCCCAGCAGGCGGAGGTTTGGGCACTCGTCCGAGGCGACGGCCCGACACAAGGCAACCGTCTCCTCGCCCGGCGCGCAGCCCGACTTGGACTCCTCGCCAGACGTGTTGACCTGGACGTGGATGTTGAGGGGCGGCTCCCCGGCCTGGCCACGGGCGCGGTCGAGCAGCTGGGCCTTTTTCAGCGTGTCGACGCTCGACACGCACCACAGGTTTGGGATCTTGGCGATGCTCTTGCAGTGCGTCGACTGCAAACCCCCGATGAAGTGCCACTGGATGGACCGCGGGAGCACCTGCGCCTTTTGCGACAGCTCCTGCGCGTAATTTTCGCCAAAGTGCGTGTGGCCCACGGGCGCGCTGTGAAGGGCCAGGATGTCGTTTGCCGGCTTCAACTTGGACACGGCCACGAGCCTGACCTGCTCCGGGAGTTAGGTTTTCGAAAGCGAATTGGTGAAAAAGTTGCCAACCGGTTTAAAGAGTATTTGAGTTCGATTTTAGTCACTTACAGGTCGGCCCTTGGCTGCGGACTGGAGGCGCTCAGTTACGGCACGGAGTTGGTTGGCGAGGGCCTGTGCCCTCTCTGGGGAGACCTTCATCTCCGTTTCTGTCCCGCTCATCACCGTGTATTGGCGGGAGTATATATGGAGTAGATATGAAGCCGGTGCAGAACAAGATACTCGAGGTGGCCAACCAAAAAAAGACAAAGTAGAAAAGGGATTGACCCGATCTAGATGTCAATCGACCAAGTGACTTGTCTAACAAATTATGGCAGTTGTTGCCGTCAGCTCAGATACCTTTTTTTTTTTTTTTTTTTTTTTTTTTTTTTTTTTTTTATTTGTGAATAATTTGGACTGATGAAATCCAGTCATGAACTTCTGAGTGGTGACACTTTCATAAGGGAAGAAGAAGTGGGTAGAAGAAACTAACGGCGTCACCGCGGGGAGGCCCGCCCCAGGTACTGAATTGATCGACCCACCCAGTCTCTAGCATGTATGTGGGGCTGTTAACTTTCGATTTCACAACCCTTCCTGTTGGCGAACAGATCGATGTCAGGTACAACACCGTGACATCTTTACAGCCACTCAACCTGAAATTGAAGCTTCCTACCTCATTCTTAACCCAGGTCTCTTTGGGCATACAAAGGACTTGCGGAGCAACGTCAAACTCACATCTGAAATCATTTTGCTATCTGACGAATATCCATTACAGTCCTCACTAACCCAACCACAATGGCAGCATGGTGTGATTAACAAAAAAAAAACCCCCCGATCAATGTGCGAAATCGAAGCAATATACACATTCGTTCACGTTTGATCTTTCACTGCGCATACAGATCCATTGGACCAAGGCAGTAAAGAATTCCACAAAGACTGATCTGAACTTTGGCACTCATTGTTCGTTGCTAAAATACTGATACAATGTCATTGTCCTCATGGTTTCCAAAATGCGCCCATCACTCCACCGAGGTGATTGTTGATTGTTTGGCTTATTGAAATTGCTTGCTTCATACCGGTATGTGGTCAAAAGATTACTTCTATAAAAAGGGTGATACCTGGCCGTCATGATGCAAACTTGATATTCCCCTCAGCCCAAAGCAAACAACCACAATCGCAACAGCAACACGCATAACAACACAACCCAAAAAAGAAAGATACCCCAGGAGAACATCCAGACACAGGCAGACATAATGCGCCCATTTACGAACCTCGTCAACTCTACCCGTGGCAAGAAGGCTGAAAAGGGTAATCCCGCTGACTATGGCACCCCCAAGACGGTGACATACTGGGATGAAGAGCGCAATGAGAAACGTCCCGAATGCGTCAATTGTCAGGAAATCCTCCACCGGGGACCACCGTGCCGTTGTAATTTGTGTGGAGCTGTTAACCTTGAGGTCTTGGGCCATGACGAAGCCAACCTGGAGAATACAAAGCCCTCCGGCGGAGGCAGTAGTAGCAGCAACAGCAACAAGGACGACAAGAACAAAAAGAAGAACAAGAACGCCAGCAGCAGTAGCAGTGGCAGCGGCAGCAGTGCCACTAAGGAGCAGGGTCAGCTGAATGAGGACTGGCAGCATATCATGGTCTATCGCCCGGGAAAGGATTTTGTTCACAAATCTCAGCAGCAGTAAGTCCAAAAGAACTCGGACAAGGGTCCTAACATCAAGACCCCGGAGAAGAGAATCAAGCATGCGTGAATCTTGAAGGACTGTATAGGCCTCCAAAGTTGATTTGGCCTACGGCTACCTGGGTAAAACTCCTTCAATATCACTTGTGCCTCCAAAGTACATCCCAAGGGGATTTTGGCTTCGTCCTGTGTCTCATGCCAAGCAAATTGGTGTTCCCTCGTCACCCATTCCTAATTTTCACTTTTACTTTGTTCTATGTATATCCCCTGTTCTCCTTCATCGTTGCCATTACCCCCCATCACCATCTTTATGTTTATTCTTTGCGCATCTATCTTCGATAGCTGATGCAGCTGCCTGTGCTTGATCTGTGTCCGTGACCATAACGTCTTCTGGATCCATCTCAATAGAGTCCTTATCTTCAACCTCCTCTTTGTCAATCATTTGCCATCTCATTAGTTCCTCAGACTCCCGCTCATCCCTTGCGCATGGTTCTGGTTTTCGCAGCTGAAGATTCTCTTGGTCTAATTCGTGCGTGAGTTCCTCTTCTTGGTCTTGCCTTTGCTTGCTACGTTCTTCCAATATCCACCGGCCAACCCTCTCAAAGGCAGCGGTGCAAGCACGGTAGGAAGATTGAACAGTCGGCACATCCTGGCGGCTCTGTTGACCACTTGTCTCGCCGGCTCCTGACGAAATCTTCTGGACATCTTCACCGGTTTTCTTCTGCTTTGAATTGCCAGTCAGATAGCTCAGCGCGACCCCAGCAAGTCTATTGCCAATATTATCTAGAACACTTGGGGCGGCATCGGGTTCTGGCACCAGCAGTGGGTAGGCCTGGTCCAGAGCGAGGGGCGCTATGTTGTGCGTCCTGGCGAGCTCTGTTAAGATTCGGACCATGGCATCCTGTCGCTGGCCGTCGAAGACCATGGACGGGATTATTTCGTTCAGGTCAACGGAGAGCTTGCGATGAAGTCGTTCCCGTGCGCCGGGAACAAATTTATGGCCCGACCCGTACTTTAGCGCGTCGACCAATCGTCCTAGACAGCCCGAATATGTGGTCAGTCCATGGCGGCAGGATTTACCATGGTCGGGAATGAAAGCCACCAAGCCTGGGGCCAGAGAAACATCTTTCGGCGCTATTAACTCCTCGACACGCTTGCAATTCGGCGTGACCAGGCTGGAGCAGAGGTGAAAATTCAACATAATCATTGCCAAGTCTGTTGCGTTGAGTCGAGCCCCTTGAGCCCAAACGTGGATGGTATCACAGGCGGTTTGAATTTCTATCAAATCTTCGAGCGAAGGCTTTGCCTGATCGCAAAGCTCGATAAACTCAAAAAGAAGCGCCGCGACATAAGCGAAGCTCCTCGAGCTATTCTCGCCAAGACTATCCAGACTGTTCGGCCGCTTGACACCATAATCGACGCAAAGGAGATACTCAAGGATGTCCCTGAGCTCGTTCGGCTTGAGCCGCCTCGCTAGCGAATGCGCTGATTGCGTAGCTGGCCACCCCAGGACCTCGGAAACTCGTTTTGTGAGACGCTGCCCGGATGGTTTGGCCATCATGATCGGCGAGACCGGCACTCCATATCTGGCCAGGCTCTTGCCGACACATTCCCTCTCATAGAAAAGGATGGCCAAGGTCTGAACGAGGCGCATGTGTCTGATGGGGTCCGTCTCTGCTAGGATTGCAACCTCTTCGAGCGGGAGGGTCGCCTCCATACGAGCGACGGCCCTGTTCCAGAGCGGCCGTGCCTGCTGCTTGGTGAAGCGCGCAAACTCGGCAGTTTCGGGTCGGCATGCCCGGCTTGGTGGTGTCCCTGGGATCACCTCGCCGAGAACCGCGTATAGCTCTCTCGAGCTGCCAGGTACTGACCTAGCTGTAGGCTCGACCGTACCGGGCGATGCCATCTTCTGAGCATATCTAAACATGCTAACGAGGGAGAGAATTGAATTTGAAAATGATTAGAAGGATGAATATAATTCAGACAAAATCGATGGCTTGATTGTGTATGATCAGGAACGAGCCTCTCGGTATTTACAAAGTTGAAGGTGTAACAAAGAAGCATGGGGAGATCCAACAAAAGAGGGAAAGAGACACAGACTCCCCTTTAAATATGATTTAGTGATGGCGGAAAGAGTAGCTTGGACTAGGGCATGGTAAGGGCTACTGAGCATGCGGATATCACAGGTTCGCATGCATGGCTTGAGGGCTCGCCATATAGATATTTCATGGTACTTAAAAGCTTAGATACTTCCAGTCTCGCAGGCATTTTGCCATGGGCATGTGCTTCATGCACACAGAGGTACTTGGTCTACAGATTCCCATGTGACGGATGACATTGACCAGAGCAACTGGCAAGGTCTTCCAGCTCTGGGGGGACAGCACAAGACTTTCCCATTTCATCCACATTTTGGAGCCCATATCTCTCCACAACTGAGCGTCAAGACGCACAGTCCATGTGACTTTTTTTTTTACCCAGATCGATTCTTTGTGAGCCTGTTGTCTCCTTGTGGGCGCGAAATACAGAAACCGAGAGTCCAGATGTTGGCTCTTTGGCTGGTCAGTATGCCACTCTTCGCTGCAAAGAGTAAAAAAAGTAATTTGCAAAAGTCACCAGAAGACCAAGGATAGATATAGTTTCTGCGCCCACAGTTCACGAAGCAAACAGAGAACAATAAGCAGGATCTATGGTTGCCCCAGCCATTAATAGGGGTATAGACCTCAACTAGTCTAGCATGAATCGAATCCTGTAACCCTGAGGTTTCAATCATGTGCGAAAAAAGAGCGAGAAGAATAAATCTTGGTGCCCTTGAAAAGCTAAAAACCCCCCCAAAAAAAAATACCGAACCAAAAAGCGCCTTGGGCGCATATGTCAACTCTGCATACCTATTTGACATGCAGTTGCTGTTTAGTAACAAAGGGTCCTTGTTGGTGTTGATGGGAATTTGAAATGGACTGATCTGACTAGGCAGGTTTAGGGTAGGTAAGGTATTTCCATCGTATGTGGGTAGGTGTCAAGACGGATAGATGTACTTACTTTATATATGTCCTGTGCACGTGCCAGCTCTCGTGTTGTTGGTAAGGCTTAACTCAATGCAACAGTGTGAAAAGGAGTACTCTGTAAAGGGGATAGTGGGGCAACCATACCCCTGACACGATGCGCGGCAGCGGAAGCGGACTGGGTCCAGATGGACGTTATTACGCGTTGGTTGGTTCGAATTGTCTTCTACAGTCTGTCCATTCGTTGCCTGCCTACAGAAATTGAACCTTATCTCGAAATCGAATTGGTCTTCTACGTCCTTACATCTGCTTCCCGAGTCTACGACGGCATTGATTTCTCCAGTCATTGTAGAAATCAGGCAGGACTACGGGGAAGCTGCAAAATTATGCCTCTTCGTTGCACCGCTTAAATAATTCTGTGGTGATTTGTACCCCTTTCGTTGTCTATGCCATAAATTTTTGTCCCACCGTCGTCGTCGTCGCCCTCGATTGCCCACCACCAGCTGCCCCTGCAGCCACCCACTCCTTTTTGAACAAAAAGTTACTCTCCTGAATACTTCAACGCTTACATATCAGCTCTCAAGCAGTCTCGTATGGGCAACTAGCGAGCAAAGCAATATCAGCACAATGCCGAAACAACACGTTATCTTCGGGCGGCCAGTCCCGCAAATCCCTCCTCGAAGGATCGCATTCTTACTCGCGTGCCTGGGTATCTTCGCCGTCGGTTCCCTTCTGTTCACGCTGCCCAGCACCATCGAGACGGGCCCGAACCTTTCCAAGTTCACCGACCTCAGGCCGTCGATACCCAAGAAGATTACCGGCGCCGTGTCGTCATGGAAGAGCCGCTTGAACCCCTTTAAGCCGCCCTCGCACCCCCCGCCTCGCCAGAACAACGACACTTTGGGGGAGTCATCGTGGTACTCGGACTGGAAGTGGCTCTCGTCCCCCTTCTCATCCACCGTGACCCTCGACGAGAACAGATCGATCCTGCCGCCTATGAAGGTACGGACGCCCATATACTGCTACTACGATACAGTCCTGGCCGCGAAGAAGGATACAGCGAGGAGGGAAGCCGAGAGTGCCCTGCTGCTCAGCTGGAGGAGAGCGTGGTGGGCACAGGGCTTCAAGCCTATCATCCTCAGCATTGCTGAGGCTATCAACAATCCCAAGTACGCCGAGGTGCAGGGTCTCAAACTGGAGCCGGAGCTCAAGACGGACTTGATGAAGTGGCTGGCCTGGGAGAACATGGGCGGCGGAGTATTGTCCCACTACCTTGTCTTCCCAATGGCTGCGCGCGAGGACCCCTTGCTGGCGTACTTGCGTCGGGGAGAGTTTCCCGCCTTGACACGGTGGAAGGGGATGGACGACGCTCTTTTCGTAGGACCCAAGATCGAGGTCACAGCTGCTATAAAACAAGTCATAGCAAACCCGAGACTCGAGGGCTTGAAGGATTTTATCACTGCCGTGTCTAACACGGCATCAAAGGATCAAAAGGAAGTATTCAACGTAGATGACCCTCCCAAATCTATTGCATTCTACGACGAAAAGGGTATCAGCGCCACCTATGGCAAGATTGGCGAAGTCAGCGAGAGCAACTACGCCGAATGGCTCTTGAAGCTCGATGCGCTCATCAATGGTCACCTGCAGACTGCATGGCAAAACGTCTTTTACGACGGTATCGCCGTGGTCAAGCCGTACCCAGAGCACACTACGGCCATGGTGGATCCTGCACTGAAGCTCGCGGCCCGTCTGTCAACGTGCCTGGATAGCCCCATCCCAGCCTCATGCCCACCCAACTGGCCCAAGTGCCGCCCGTGCAAGCCCGGCTCGGTCAAGACGACGACGCCATCGCAGTACGCCAACACGACGGCGCTCTACAGCATCGGCACCGTACCACATCCGTACACCCTGCAGAGCATGATCAGCCGCAAACTACGGCTGGATATCCCATGGCTCGTACGGCACTCGAAGCGTGACGCCTGGCTGGACGCAGTGATGAAGGGACTGGTCGATGAAAGGCTCTCGGCCAGCGCGCGCGTGATACGCTTCAAAGAGGCGGTTGCGGGTGATTATGCAGCAGCACACAGCCTGTGGATCCCCGCCGAGAGGGAACTACCCGACGACTTGGCGTGGCGGTTCGGGTTCCCCCTTCCCCCTGCCGATGGCGATGACGCCCAAAAAGACAAAACCGCGCCCAAGCCCGAAGCCATGACGGGAACCGAAACGGGAGACAAGAAACAGGCCCGCGATATGGTCCCCGACCAGACTCTCGATGAAGAGCAGCTGAAATTGGACGAACTCGAGCGTGACCTCAACGCCGGCACCGAGGGTACTCCTGCGGCGCAATTGCGGGAAGACAAGCTTTTGCAAATGGCCAAGGAGATCAGGTTCAGCGAAGACCCCTCGGATATCAAGGTTCGCGAGGCGGCCGAGGCCTGGAACCTGGCCGACACGGAGGCGTGGCGGTTCGTGCGTGCGTTCCTGGCCCGTTCGCGGGTTGAGCGGATGAAGTGGGAGGAGGAGGAAAGGCAGTATGCCGGTGGCGCCGGCGCCGAGAAGGTTAGACAAGACAGCAAAGGCCTCGGGAGGTGGCTAGAAAAGAAGTGATGATTTGCGATCTTTTTAGAAGTAAAAAGAAATACCAGCTGTACACAGAAATCTATAGTAATATTCCGGGCGAAGATTGTGGTATTTTGCTTTTATGAGAATGGGAATGAGATGAGGTTGTTTGTTTGTTTGGCTTTTTTATACTTTTTTCTTTTTTTTTTTTTGTTTTGGGTCCCCTCCGGAGCATGCAGGGTTAGAAATGGTTTGTTTGCGAAGACATATATATAAAAAATCCACTGTGTGATTTATGGTCCGTTTGCACGGCCGAAAATTCAGATTGGTTCGCGGGTGTCTCAAGGCTAACTATATATATATATATGACATGTCCTGATAGCAGGCGAAGACAACCGGTGGTGGGGAGGGACCCAATGATGCAGACTTGCACACTTATGTCCATCCACACCGAGACTCAAGCCTGGGTGGTATCACCCCCCATCTCACCACTAAGCTCACGGGAGGTGGCGCCACTGAATTGTTTGAATGCAAGACAGGTCAGCTATCAGGCTAAATGAGAAAAATCAAGTGCACAACTGGCTGAACCACAGAGACTTACCGTCGGGTTGGTCCTCCATTGAACCCATTCTGATAGCCATTGGCAGGCTGCACGTGTTTACCACCGCCACCGTCGCCGTCGGCGGATTGAGCCTGATAGGACAGCAGAGCAGCCCTGGTGGCCTCGACCACACGTTCGGCCTGGAAGACGGCATCCTGGAGCGCCTTGACAGTCTGAGAGGCCCTTTCCGCCGTCCCGTTACCGTTGACCTTGCCATTGCCGTTGACCTTGGAAGCAGCAGCGGCATCACGCTCCTGGAGCATCTCGCGGATGAAGCCGTTGAGCCAGAGGCCCTCGAGGTCACTGGCCGACATTGCCTCGGCGCCCGAGATGGTGCCGCGGCACGAGGCAGCGCCGCACAGGCAGTCGAAGGGCTGGGCCATGTGCCACTCGGTGGACGGGTAGAAGAAGGTCAGCTCCTCGCCGGCGCGGATACCCTTGGGTCCGACCAGGATCGCAAGGTTGGCCGTGTCGAAAATGAGCGAGGGTTCACACGAATGGTTGATGTACAGCAGGTCGCTATTGAGGTTCAGATGTCGGTCCCGGCTGATCTGCACCGTGGCGTACGTCGGCTTGTCGGCCAGGGTACAGGGCGGGAAGGACATCTTGGCGTAGAGGGCGAAAGGGGGTAGGGTCACGCGGGAGCGGGACATGGAGGTGAATTCGGCATCATTGATGATGACTTCTTGAATCTCGGGGTGCGAGGGGGAAATCCAGTGGGGCTTGAGGGGTGCCATCTTTGTTGCTGTCTTGTGAAAGACGGTATATAGATGTTACAAGTGGATGAATGTGGCAAATAGAACCAGAGAAGAGTGGCAGACAGACGTACAGAGCTTTCTGTGCGAGTTTTTATTTATGTAACGAGGCAATACTGATGATGGTGATGGTGATGATGTAGGGGAAATCGTAGACAAGAGGCTTGGCTAGACAACAAAGAAGAACACCCAATGACCAACAAAGAGGGCATGGATATATGGAACTTTCTCAGGACAACAAAGACTCCATGCGGACCGAATCCACACTTGACCTCGGCTTTTGTGGGATTTGCCTTTGCAAGAGTCACTGCACTGCCTACCCTTCAGGGAACTCACTCCCGGATTTGATCCATTTATTCCCCATAATCAGCGAAAGTCCCCGCGCGCCGTTTGCACGCTAGATGTTTGGCTACGCATAGCGAGTAATTGAGTTGCTCCGCCCGAATCCATGGGCAGTCATACCGGTACATACGGTAGAGAGTGGGTTCAGTCTTTTGGTAGCCCGGTGTGGTTGATAATCACGGTGAGCTCTTCTTTACCGAGATGCCTGCCGCTTGTACGGGTTGGTGCTTGCCACGCTTTGACATGTGTGCACTTGATGGAACCTTGCCGGTTGGCAGACACTAGCTGGAGAGAAACTAGGCCGACTGGCAGTCGGATCTGAGCCGAAATGTCATCATCCGGTGGGCGACCTGGAAAATGATACGCAGTAAACATGTAATGCCGCGCAAAGGTGCAGTCGGGGAAAATACTTCCATCAGTCCGATTCTGATAATTCATTCCATTTGCGTCCTGTTTTGCCAGTTTTGGGTTGTCCCCCCACACCACCCCGCGTTCTTACATTGAAAAGATTGAAGCCACATCAGCCACACCGAATATCGGCAAGCCTCACAAAGACAACCCCAACCCTGATAAGCGACACAACTAAATATCTCCTCCACTTCGTAATTTCTCCAACATGGATGGGGTCTTCATACAGATCATGTGCTGCAATCGTGAATAGCAGGCATACCTACTTAGGTAGTTAATGTCGTTTTGCCCTCGCTTGTTGATAATCGTCAAATCTGCAATGGTCGATGCAGCTCTTGCATACCTGTATCTACCTACCTTGCTACCTGCCTACATATATATGATCGGAGATCAGGGCCGTACCGCTGGTTTGGCAACGGCCCTGTTCTACCGAGTACTAACTGTGCATGCAGTATCTACTCCGTGTTATGGCAGCAACAGCAGCCAAGCCCTAGGCTGGGTCTAGACCTGAACCGACCCATTGACCACCCTTGTACCCCTTGCAATCAGCAGTACACCTGAAGTGGACTTTGGGCTAGTCTAGCCCCATTACAACCTTATTATGCCTCCCACATCTTTCTTCACTCGCCAATCTGTGCGACGGCCCAGTCGTATTTATTTGTTATGCCCGCCAAGAGGCCCGGAGCTTCTTTTCGTTGGTTTGGAAATGCGGGTGAGAGGGACTAGAATACTACAGAGTTTCGCGTTGCTTCCTCGTCATTCTTTTCTCATTAAGGCGCTGGCACAGGTTTGTGGAAGCAATCGGTTGGCAGTTACGGACTGGCCGGGAACGAGCGTGCACATCTCAAAGTCCAGATGCGCCTGCCGCCTTTTCTGAGCTGTCACCCCATGTTGGTGTGGCTTCCTTACCTTAGTTCGGACGGACTAACCCAAGTAAACATGGGTTAGGTACCTACCTGACAAGCGAGGTACCTGGTCTGCAAACTCACCCATGCTACCTTATAAGGAAGGAACGGTACCCAAAAGTAGTCAAATCTCGGTCGCACGCGGCTGATTTCCCATTCCGCGCCTTCTTTTTCTACAGTACTTCTTGGACCTCTTGTCCGACGACTCGCAACTACTTTGGGCTTTTGTGCTCCTTCCACCCGGTTCGCCTTTTGACATTCTGACAGCAACACAGACGGGGAGAAGTCCCGTTTGCAAGCAAATCTGTGCCTGCCATGCCATTCCTCTTAGCTGGCGCGCCTTCCTGACGTCTGAAGGCTCGTTTTCGAAGCCTTTTTTCTCTTTGCCCAGGGCGTAAAAGGATTTCACGAGCTATGTCTCACCTTGTCGTTGGCTGAAGGCACACAGAGAAACGCACATACACTCAACAACTTGAACTTGTCACGTCAATCAATCTTGTCATCAATTGTCACACGTCTTGTAGTGTGATACCCTCATTATCCCGATTGGTTCTTTAGTCTTCTGTTCAATCAAAAGACTCTGCTTTGAGCTCCTCGGGCACGCAATAGCCAGTCAACTCTGAAAAATCTCGCGATTACGATTCTTCCTGCTCAAATTCTTACACACATACACACACAAACGTCATTCCAAGGCTGTTCGAAAAACTGTTTCTTCAACATGCTCCTCAATCCCATTTTCCTCATCGCCGGCCTGGGTGCAGGCGTCAGCTCGGCCTACCACCTGCTTCGCCTACCAAAGTCAATGGGCTACAAGAGAGAGTGGTCACAGCTCTCGCCTTGCAGCAACTTCAACATCAGTCAAGTCATGGTGGGGACCAACTACTCGGTCAATGGTTACCCGTTGGCAGTTACATCCACCAACGCCAACGTCACCTTCACGGTCAGGGTCCGTTTGCTCAATGATTCTGCCGAAGAAAAGTTCCATCAGATCTTGCCACCACTAGTCATGTCCATGTATGGCACCTTGTGCATTCCGTCGGTACCCGTCGACAAGAAGTGGGTTGGCCAGCTTGCCCAGTACCAGGTCATCTCGGACCACGCCTCCATGAGGACCTACCAGGTATGTTGACCCTTGATACTTTGATAAACAGCGGTCTCAGTTGATGGGAACCTGGCTTTCAATACTGACTCTGTTTGCCGAATTCACAGTGTTCTCTCGTCCAGTTTTTGGATACACCCGCTGTGGACGCCTCGTCTTTTGACGTCTGCAAGAACACGACTGGTGTCAATGGTACATTCCAGGAGTGGGGAAGCGAGATTCTCACCACCCCTACCCCGTCCTCCGCGCTCCCAGCTCCGACCGAGGTCGAACCTGAGAATGCGGCTCAGGACCATATGGCCAAGCTCAACCCATGGATGATGGTCGGCGTGCCGGCCATTACTGGTCTTCTTCCGATTCTTGTCACACTTGTCTAGGGGTGTTTTAAAAGCCTCGACGACTTGCTCACCTCGTTTCTCGGTGGTTGATCTTATTTAGCGTCCAGAGGATACGAGATGGGGTGGATATGTGTAAATTGGTGCAGCTGGGGACTCACAAGTCAGGACGAAGCGTGGCGTTTAATGGGATCTGTTATTTCTTTTATGGTGTCGACCGCTGGTTGGCACAGGATCAAAAGTTGATTTTTGGGAGGACATGTGTTGCTTTGTGTTTATGAAGATATCCCGCCAATCTTTTGGTATGCATTGTTAATAGGTAATAGAAACAAGACAAACAATCAACAGAGCCTTTTTTTTCTTCCACTTTTTTCTCCAGTTGCAGTGGTTTTGGCCGATGACCATCAGTAGTATCGATTGATGGGTGTAAGTCTAAAATGGATACTCTTCCCATAACCAAAGCTTCTTAACCAAGCCCAAATTTATACATAACCTAACAACATATAAATAGTTGCCCGAGTTGAATCAACTAGATTTTCTGGGTTTGCTGCAATCCAAATTGATCGAAATATCGAATGGGTAATTGTTATAGGTTTTATTTTGTATGGTTGAGCAGGCCCCTAACCCTCCCAAGCCTCTCCACATGCCTGCTGCATTTCTGCCGATCCACCAGTTTCTTTTAATTCCATTCCTGGCGCGGCACGTATTGCACATATGTAACCTAAGCCCTGATCGTCAAATATGGCCGATATTGCATGCATGTCCGAGTATACGAATGATGGGGCCAAAGACGAGGCGATCCTTTGGGTCACTTCCTATCACCGCCATGACTGGGATTTGGTCGGAATTCACTCTAGCCCACAGGATCACGAAAGGGTCCGGGAATCTATCTTGGAACCTTTCCCCCGGCTCGCGTCATACCAATGTTTTCTTTGCGGATGTTTCGTCCCTCTTCTTCGGCACTGAATCTAACTGATTTCACTCGGAATGTGGCATATTGCTACGCCTAATCTCCATTGGTACCACAGACACACTCATATTGACAATGTTTGTATGTCCACTGTAGTTCTTCCAGGCGCAGATATGTTAGCTCATCAGGTCTTCTAAGATTCCCTCTATCTCCTCTTTTCGAAAAGGCAAGCATAACAGCTCAGTTCCTAGCGCATCTTTCCGACTGGTGATGATTTGGTGATCATGAAATCTGTGTTATGATTGTTGTCAGTCGCCTGAATTATGCACACATGTCAGGTCGGTAGAATTGGAAAGAAGCAGACTTACTCTTTGAGCAGTGTCCTGAAAGCCATCTCAGAGCTGCAAATGAATTCCTCAACCGCCTTGTTGTACATCATCCTGTACTCCACCCCTGGACCATCTCCGCCCGAAAAGTCTCCCATTCCCATGCCGCTGCCCTCGTCCATGGCCACAAGAGCTTCAGTGACGAGCAGACGGAACAGGTTCTTGGCGTTCTCCGGCAGACTACGCAGCACAAATATGACACCGTCCTTGCCACCGACGCGCCGGTCCTTGCGGCCCAGCAGCTCGTGCACCTCGTCGACGACATCAAGCTCCGCGGCACCAAAGGCTGCAAAAGTCGTGCAGTCATGCATGGCAAAATTGAACTGTGACCTCTGGCCCGCGTCCCACAGCAGGGAGAAATCGGGCGTGTCGGCAGAGCAAACAAGACGGATCTGTTTGTGGGAGGCAAGCTGTGCAAGGATGGCCTGCGTCGTATTACTGGAACCACCCTTGCGCATGCCTGGCGCATCGATAGAGTTCACTATTATCGTGAGAACAGTGTCGGGGTGCTCAGCGAGCAGTGACATGAGCCCTTGAGCCATGGTCACAGGGAGTGTTGCTGGGAGTCTAAAAGCCGGATCGACAGCCCGTGCCATCGTGCTCAGGGCCTCCTTGATGCCGCCCGACGTCCGTATATACCCATTGACAACTACTATCCTCTTGTGGCCTCGGTGGTATAGCTCCGTCGCAAACCTCTGGAGGAGAGCGCGTTTAGAGCCGTAGCCATACAGGCAGATGCTGAAACCTTGGGATAACTCGAATGCCCATTGCCGAAAGGAGTCGGCGTGCATGTTTTGTAGAAATTGAACATCACTAGCGTGTGGATCCTTGTAGTCCCGTACCAAGTTGAAGTATTCCTCGTGCGTAAGCAGCTCCAGGTTCAGCCTGTTCCCGGAAGTTTTAAGAGAGCCGGGCTTGTTTTGGAAGAAGTAACGCTCGTACGGAGGAAGATCTCGTGGAGGGGTGGGCGACCTTTTTCTTGCCGGTCCGTTCTTCCCGCTTCCTTTTGGACGACCGGGTCTCCTCTTTGTTGGAGTAGGGGCCACCTCCGACTGTTCCCCTGTTTCCAGATCTTCTGCGGGAGCCTCGACTTCCACGGTTGGTATCTGCTGGCCTTCATCCTCGTCTTCGCTGGACTGATAAATCTCCCTTGCTAAAACATCATCGCCGGCCTCATCGTCGCTCATCATGCCCGAGACCACACGCTCGATCATCGTCCTCACGCTCTTCTTGCGCGCTGACCGATCGGCCAGGTTCCGCCTGCGCGGCGTATCGATCCCGTTGGATCCATTGGTCTTGACTGGGGTTGCCCATTTTCTGCCGCTTTGTGATTTGGATGGTGTTGTGTGAACCCCGTTCAGCGGTGGCTTGGGCAGGTTCTTGCTACCCTTCGGCCTGCCTGGTTTCCTCTTGGTGGGCGTCTGGGCTGGTCCCTCCAGTACATCCACGACCAGGTCGTTGACATTCCTTTTCAGAGGTTGTCCATCCTCCTCTTTGGCCTTGGATTCGGCCAATACTTTGGGCGCAGTCTCTGGTTTAGTTTTGATTTCTTTTGGGGAGTCTCGAAATCTAGTGGGCTTTCGTCTCTTCCGTGGTGTCAGGTCCTTGTCGACCTCGGGTTCATCTTCGGCATGTCCTCTTTTCCTGGCGCTTGTCTGTTCCTCTGAGGGTGATGTCGGCAACTCTCCTAGTGAATTTCTGGTCCGCATATCTCGGTGCCTGCCAGAGGCCTGGTGTGTAATATCGGTCTTTCGTGGGGGTGTTTTCTCCCTCTTAATTTTTTCTGTCGCTGGCGGCTTGGCTTCAATTGATGTTGATGAGATCAAAGGGCTGAGGGTATAATATTTTTGTTGTCAGTTCAACCATGATGCAAGCATGCAGCTGGACGCGTCTCGAATACGCGCTCGCACAGACCAGATGCGACTAGTTGCAGGGGGGTAGGGGTCGCAACAGCAGTCGTCTCTCCCTAGCTACTGTAGGTACCTGGGGTACCTGCAAGGTACCACGCAGCAGTACAGTCCAACATCAAACATGTGCTGAATGACCATGACATGGACGAATCTCATTTTCAGACACTTATTCTATAACGCTTGTCATTCTCGACTAGACCACACTACCAGGCCGCTGTCTTGACCCAGTTCAAATCATCCGAAGTCATAGATTTCTGAATAAGTCAGTGGGGGTTGGACAAAACATTTCGAAAGAATTGCTTGCGGCAATCATGAACCTCAACCTTTCAGCATCGCTGAACATTTTCAAACTGATTGCGAATCCTGCACTGTGCCTGCCTCACGCGACAGTTAATACTTTCAATGACTTGCCGCTGCCTCTGGGGAAAGCATTGAAAGGCGGCAAAGATGGAGCCGAGGTTGACATAAAGGCGGTTGTTCTGGATAAGGATGACTGTTTTGCATACCCAGAAACAAACGGCATACACGAGCCTTATAAGGTAAACAGCATATCGGCTTTTTTTTTTTTTTTTTTTTTTTTTTTTTTTTTTTTACTTCGCCCGAACAGATCCCTTTCACTTCAGTCCCTCCATCTCCATAAAGTTGACCTAACCCTAAATACAACCAGGACCGGTTCGCAGCCCTGAAGGCAGCATACCCCGGCCGCAGGCTGCTCATCGTCTCCAACACTGCGGGCGCGCTGAGCCATGACCCAAAGAGGAAGCTCGCTCAGGAGCTCGAGGAGGTTACGGGGGTTACGGTCCTTTCACACAAGACCAAGAAGCCCGGCTGCGGCGGCGAGATCATGGAGTACTTTCGCGCCCACCCGGACACGGGCGTCACCTCGCCCGCGCAGATCGCCGTCGTCGGAGACCGCCTGTCGACCGACATGATGCTGGCCAACATGATGGGCAGCTGGGGAGTCTGGGTCAAGGACGGGGTGGCACCTATGCAGAAGAAGAGCATTGTAAGTGCCTTCTCCTCTCTTGGTTCATCATGTAAGTCTCTGTGGGTTGAAAGTTCGTTACCTAATTCATCAAACTTTAGTTCTCGCGGCTTGAGCATCGCTTGATGCCATTTCTCCTCAAAAGGGGTTACTCTGCTCCACAACCACAAAGTCCTTTCGAATGAGATGGACTTAGCCAGTCATGAGATATATCTAGACTAATTATTGTTTAACGCAACTGTAGACTTCCCTCTCCTTCATTATGCTGCTGGGTATGCTGCAAGTCTAGTGTCATAATTGTGCATTATGCCTCGAACATCTAACAGAGCCTTTTACTACATCCGCTTCTTCTGGGCTTGATTGTTATCCGAGATCTGTGATTCTGACAGGCGAAAATACTTCACACCACGTGTCTACCCAGCTGGGTCACCTGAACAACTTATTGCTTACGAGCAAGTAAAGTATGAGAACTGATCGTTCCCACGTATGTCAAGATGACAATAAGAGAGTCTTTATCGACTAGTCTAGACGACACCCAATCTACCAAGTGGAAGACACGTTCATGACCTTGAGCGTCCAATATGCTCTGCAGACATGTGGTGACAACGTTTCGCCGTGACTTGTACGAAGGCGAGAGGCCGATAGCACAATCACAGGCTTGTAATACCAATTCCCATTCAAAGCTAATCTCCAACTACAGAGGGTAAGGCTCACCTGCTTATAATGGATAAATCAAGTGTGTCACTTGCCCTGAAGTACATGGCGAAAGGAGAAGCATCTGAAGTGTCGATCCCGGGGGGCTTTCTTCATAACCAAGTTAACCTGATCTGAACTTGTTCTGTACGTTAATCACGCTCATCAGTCTAGTCTCAGTCCCGAAAGAAGCGTGCGTGTGATTAAAGGGCACTTACCTCAGTAGACCAAAAGCGCACAAATCCATCTACTCGATTGAACCTATTCAAAGAGTAGAATCTTTATTCATTTTGCCCGTGGATCCTCTCACCATTAGCTCCCACTGTAAACAGCCGGGACCCCAACTGCACTCATCTCAAAGTCATATTCAGCTTTCGCATGTGGAGCCAGTCTCGGACTCATAGAAACGTCCTCCGTCAATAATTCCCACCAACAAATGGTCGTCTTGACCTTGTTCTCAGAATCGACTCGACAAGCAAGCTAGGAAAATCAAAATAATGGTTGGGGCTCAGTGGTCGTTGGAGGAGGAGCGATGCTTCTGGCAGCGCATCATACCCATATCTCCATCCCGAGCCGGCATCGATGTCGCCACACGCGACGAGAACAAGTGGAGGGAGCTTGTCCCTCTGATGGAGAGGTGGATGGGAGAGGAGGCTCGCAGAAAGTATACTGCTCAGATGCTTTGTGAGTTTGACCAAACATGCTTACCCAAAGGACCAAATTATGCTTGCTGACTTTTCCTGGGCTTTGTTGCCTGTAGATGAGCACTGGTACCAGAATTACCAGCGCAGTTACTCTCCGAATGCCTACCAGTTTGTCCGCACATACTTGCTCAGTATTGGCGGTAAGTACAAAAGAGAGGTTCCACCCGGAACAAAACAACCACAGCCGAGATTCAGTTTCTCGGCAAAAATATTTCAAAATAGATACTTGTACTGACAAAAGACTTTCAGAGGACCCCGAAGCACCGCGCCCAAGCAGGCCAGGCAGCTCTAGCAGGCGTGGTGGCGTAAGGAAGTCGATTAGAGGAACCAGCAGCCGCGGCAACAGAAGCAGTATTCAGTCACTCAGGGAAAGTCGGAGTGGCAGCGGTCGATCGACCATAAGCTCTTTATCACCACACAATGGAGCTAACGATACCAGCATTACACGCTCCGAGACCGAATCTCTAGGTGCTGCCCCGTCGGCCACTATCAGCAACCAAACATATCACATATATTCCACAGCTGGTCCTTCCCACCATCAGGTACCGTTTCCAACTATGAACACAGAGCAATCCGGCGATGGCTTCACTGCCAGGCCGGTGCCGGTGTCGGTATCGGAGCCCTTCTACAACCCTGCCTCGCGCTCCGCAGACAACGACATCCGAGAGGCGGCGCTCCGTCTCACAGAGCTAGCGACCTCGGGCCAGATAATCAGCCCCAGCGCGGACGGTAGCGAGCATAGCGGCAGCTACTTTAGCAGCGGCGGAAGCGGTAGCGTTTACGGCGATTACAGGCATACGGCGAGCGTCCACGGCCACTACCCACAGTTCCGCGAGGCCACAAACGGATATGGAGTCGCTCCCGCTGGGTATTATCCCCACGGCGAGCACTTTGCGTATCCCAACTCCATGCCTGTTGCGGGTGCATACAATTCCTCTCATCAAGGAATGACACCTGGGATCATGGGGCGAGGCCCAGTTCATGGCGGCCCGTACCAACTCCCTCCGCCTCTGCCGCCGCGGCTACTCGCCCATTGTGAACAATACTCTACGATTCAGGGGGTCTTTTCTCGTGGGGGCTTCAATCCCAGCCCGACCGAGGTGCCGCCAAACTCTGGACAAATCCTCCGTATGCGTCCCGAGGTTCCTCAGACGACGGCAGGAATGGGAGAGAATTATGCTCTGGGGAGAAAAGGTAATGAGGATGGACAGTTGGTGCAGAACGATAAGGAAAAGCCCAAAAAAGACGGTACCAGTGGCGATGATTCGGGGCAACGTTGAGACAACCAGGGAAACAAAAGTCGCGCGTTGTTGTTGGTTTGTGAGATGCCTTGGGAACACTTAATGGATTGATGAAAGGATAATGATAAGCCTTGCAATTTCTGTTGTCTGCTTGGGTTAGAGTTTAAATGGTTTATTTACAGAAATGGCACGCCAGAAATTCTTTGTAGCAAAGAACAACTTTTCTCCATTGAAATCGGGGAGATTTTCGACAAGTCTAGGTACTTCTCCACTGCACTGTTAGTCATCAAAGGCAACCAATTGCCCGCTTCAATTAATCGACTGGTCCGTCTCATCTCATTCTACTCTCGCACCTACCCTGTGCTGGTTTTGTTTACACATGTAAAGTACCTACCTACCTATGTGCCTACCTACTTTAGGTACCTACCTTACCTACCTTGCCTGGGATTACAAGAGTAAGATTCACCAGCAGTGCAATATCAATTTTGACACATCAACTCAATGAATCGCCTCGAAGTCCCCGTCTTCTCGCCCTCCTCCGCCCGGCAGGTCGCCGCTCTTGGTGCCCACCGGATCGAGCTCAACGCGGCCGGGTCCTACGATGAAGGCGGCCTCACGCCGTCGTTGGCCGAGCTCTCCGAGTTGCTATCATCGACCACCGCCACATCCGCCACCAGCCACAGCCCCCGGGTCCCCGTCCGCGTCATGATCCGGCCGCGGGGACCCCCACCTCCTCCGTCTGCCGACTTCCTCTACACGGCCCAGGAGATAGACGCCGGGATGCGGGAAGCCATCGTCGCCTTCAAGGAATCCAAACTGCTGGACGCCGAGCTGGGAGACGGCTTCGTCTTTGGGATCCTGAAGCAGCATGCATCATCGTCAGCATCAGCAGCAGACCCAGTCGTCGTCGTCGACGTGGATCGCAACCGGGAGCTCGTGCGCCTCGCCCAACCCTTCACCTGCGTGTTCCACCGCGCCTTTGACGACGTCGTGGGCTCCACCGACAGGCAAGAGGCGTCGCTGGGCCGGGTGCTCGACGACGTCGTCGCGTGCGGCTTCGGCGGCATCCTCACCTCTGGCGGGCCGGGCAACGCGCCAGACAACGTCGAGACGCTGCGCCGCATCGTCGGCCTGGCAAGCGCCAAGGACATCGAGATCATCGCCGGCGGCGGCGTCCGCGCTCGGAATGCTCAGGATGTGATCCGACAGGCGCTCAGGGCGCATAAATCGCGTGACTGCGGCGACGGCGTCGTGCGTTGGCTGCATTCTTCGTGTCTGAACCCGAGCGCAGCGGGAGACGGCGGCGATCGAGATATTGACAAGTCCGAGGTGACCAGCCTGTTGCAAGTGCTGAGACACGGCTGAGTCCATGCACGCGCGATACGCCTGCCTGCCTGTCTTTCTGAATACACACCTAGGTCACCTCTCACTCACTATGCGTATTGGAGTGATGTGTCGATATCTCGCTGCCGCAGCTAGTCTGCATCCCCATTGCCTATCTTGGATTTCCATCTCTATTTCTTGATTCGCTGAAGCGTATCTTTTTTTTTTTAACCAGGCGGCGCATGAGCCTCCTCCGAGTGACCCCGATTATGCCAAGCAAAGGCTGAAAACACCAACCCGCATGTTTCGAGATGCGCCACGCCCACGTATCCATAGCCCGCACTCGCTCCGGCCCGGCCACCCCCCGTCCCAGCGAACTAGTCACTCCAGAAGACGGACGCTAAATCATAGTCTATACTCGTCCTGGGGACCCCTTTAACCACCCAACCACCCACCCCCTCGGCGTGGACGGAGGGAAGCGCCTTGGGTTGGGTAGGGTAGTACCTAGCAACTTTAGCACCGAGGTAAAATAAAAGAAACATATGTGAAAGTCGCCAGGTCGTTTATCACGGCTTGCCCACGGTTAGACATGCGGCAAGAAGCGAAACGGATGATCCGTTGCAAGGTTTTACTTGGGTAGAATACGAGGCTTACAAATGTGTGTTCCAACGGGCTCAGTAACCACCCGCCAACTACCAAACAAAGTAACAGACAGATACGCGAAACGTTGGCCACCGGTCTGGGATCAGCGACATGATGCGGCACCTGTCACGATAACAACCTCCATCTAGGCGTCGTAATGTCACCATGTGCAAGATGTGGCAAGCATGAATTATGACATACTTTAGCTTTAATACTGTATTTTTGCCACCAAAGGCCAAGCGAGCATGGCATGTCAACTGTGCATGACCGTGGTCAAAGGGCCCGTCGATCGTTTCACGGTTTTGGCCAAGACCAAAGACCCCTGTAATTCTTAATACGAATATCAGAAACTACCAAGACGTCATTCAGAAACCCCTTTTCAACACCATGGTGCCATCGTGACGTTCAAATCAAGTGGCGAGCAAATCTGAAAGATATCTGCAAGACTGCATGGGTCGAGGCATAATTCTTTACCCTTAGGTTACGATTGACCTCCATACCTGTCAAAGCTGCTTACGGCAAGTAAAGGATCCCCACTGTGGTGTCATTGCATTAATCACATTTCAAGCAGAGATTCTAAAGTTAGACTGACAGGTGTCATCTGTTACATTATTTATATCTGGGTATCAAAAGCGCACCATACAATTGTAGAGGACAAACACAAAGTGAATGGCAAGGTGAAGGCTGGCCCCCAACCCCAGCCTCATCCGATCATGGATTATATGCCATAGCCACCCACCACTCTGCCTCCCTCCCTCCATCCATCTCGGCCTCAGAAATGATCAGGAACCCCTGCCAGTCCCATGTTTCAACCACGACCATCAACCACGTCATGGATTTCCCTTGAGCAATCCATCTTCCTCCATTTCCATCTCTTGGAAAACTTTGTATAGGGAACCAAATGTTTGTCGGTAGCTAGCCAAAGACTGGGTTCCGCTGTAACCCCAAAACCCTTGCGCAAGCCATATTGCCGACAAACTGCTCCAAAATAGACTTAAAATTTCAATAAAAAAAGACTTAAATTGACGCAAAGAAACAACAACTCCTGGCGCACCAGATCCCTGTATAGGGTCGGGCTGCGCATGCAGAAATGGGAACTGGGGGCTTGCTTTCAAATGATGTATATATAGTAGCAATAAGGAAACAAGTAAACAGAACACAGAATGGAACACTTGACAAAAGAAAGAAAAGGTACAAAGCAAGCAATAAAAAAAAAAAAAAAAAAAAAAAAAAAAAAAAAAGAAAAAAAAAAAAAAAAAAAAAAAAAAAAAAAAAAAGACCAATGCTAAATGGCAAGAATCAAAAGTTTCGTAAAAAAAAAAGTGCCTTGCAATCAACGTGTTGATTGGTGGTGGTTGCATATCAGACCAGCCATAATGAGTGACTTGAAAGTGGTTTTGAAGTGAAAATAGACGCGTATAACGCGTAAGAATAAAAGTTTAAAAATTAAAAATAAAAAAAGGTTGGCGGACTGCAGCAAATTGGCACCAGCTTCAAGGATCAATGCTTGTAATGATTGTATAATGGGTCGGCCGTAAGGATCGTTAAATGAACGTCTTATCGTAAGGACTCTGTGAAGGTGGGCGGCAGAGTTCTGTATGACAGTGTGGAGCGATATGTGGTAGTTTGCAACGTCGTCTTGCCCGAGATCAAGGCTTGAAGACGGCACTGGTGAGGAAGATTTCCCCTTCTGCTGCGGGAAGGGGTGTAAGTTTCGGCGCAATCGAGGACCTACGCTGCTTAAGCGTGGCAGCGGACGGGCGGACGGGTGATGAGGTCTTGATGCTCGAGATGCTATTGTCCGACGACTTCTTGGACAAGCTGTTAAGCATTTCATGGCTGCGAGCACGGTGCACGTTACGAAGTTCATCTTCAGACAGATTTTCATCAGGTTGCTCTTGCTTTTCAGCTGGTGAGCCATCGCTGGTACTCATCTTTGTGAACTCGTTCTCAACGTCTGCCAAGAGTGCATAAACATCATCGCCGGCATATACGCGAATGCTCTCAACAGCACGGCGGTGTGCCTCGACCTCCTCAGCGGTGGCAGTCTCTTCGCCAAGTGGCTGCTCCATGATGGTAGAGGGCACAAAGCGCTTCGGCGAAGGAGATTGCTGAGCCGAGGCAATGTAAATTTGCTGCCGAGTTGGGCTCCTAGGAGGGGTCGAAATGTTACCAGCTCCGTTGCTGGCCAGGCAGTGAGGCGATCTGATGCCAATTGCCATTTGCAAGCTCTCGCTGACACCATGCACACTTCCAGGACTCAAGGGCATCGTGGCAGCGGCGGCAACGTGCTCGAGCAGCTTTTGCCGCACTCGGGTGCGCCTGTTCTCGGCTTGCTCAAGTTTGCCAACCCAATCGTCAATCGAGTTGTCGAGCTCAGCAAGCGCTTCCTCCTGCTTGAGCATCGAGTCATGGCTAAACTTGGCAAAGCGAGGCGATCTGAGATACTGGCAGATTCGGGCATGCAAGTTGCGTCGTCCAGCCCGAAGAGAGTTGTAAGTGCGACGGAGATACTCGGTGCGCTCGTCCAGTTGACGCAGTTCCTGTTGTACAGTTACTCGTTAATCAGGTTTTCCCGTGTCAAATTAAGATTTGGATCGGCACGGATTGGCCAACATGACTTAACTTACCCTGGACAGAGCCTCAACGTCCTCCTTCCTTAGGACCTCGAATCGTGCAGCTTGCTGCAACGCCTGTTTCTGTAGTGCAACTGCCTCGTTGTGCGGCAGGGTGTTGGGCGCTTCTACTGACTTCCAGCCTTGAGGCAGGTTCTCAAACGCGCGCCTGTCGGCACTCCTGCTCCTCTTAGAAATAGATCGACCCACAACAATACCCCCGGGTACTATGTCGCATCTTTTGCGAGGACGACCCCGCTCCATGATGCTTCCTGATGATTCCGACTGGTTCCTCTTGTGTCCATTGGCATTGTGATAAACGGGAGGCCGAGTCTCGGAAGCAAAGGCAATAGGTGTGGAGTTAGTAGTCGAGGAGGCGCCTTTCGGAGTGGCACTCATGTCGAGGAATGACGTTGTTTCCTTGAGCTCAGTCAGAGGCGTCATCGTAGATGAGCTTTCCCATGGCTTCGGCGAGGCTCGGGATTCGATGGGGGCTGTCACAGGAGTTGGCAGCGTCGAGTTCGTGTGGACGGTCGATGCTGATCTTGGGGTTGTCAAACTGGATGACAGGGGGGTGTATGGTGTGCGCATCGCGGGAGACTCGTCCGTTCTAGCTGATCGAGGGGCAGTGTTTGACTCGATTGGGGTACTGCCAGCTCGTGAGCGATTCAGGGACCTCTGTCGGTTGAGTTTTGGTACTGGGACGCCCTGAGTGGGAATGACTAGCGGTGCCAGGCTTTTTGGCGAAAGTGGCGATCGGCTCTTGGGGATGTTGGCTGGGCTTCCAGATTCGCTGCTGCTGTTGATCTCGGTGACTTCCTCGACGAGAGACGGCGTAGGGATCATGACTTCTGCGAGGTGGTGGTGCTTCCAGTTGTGTCCAGGAGCACTGATAGACCTCTCATGTAGAGGTGGGCGGCCTGGAATCGTGGCTGTTACGCGAAGAGCTCATTAGTCCTGTCCAGCACGAAACTTTGCACGCATGGGGTTTTATGTAAGTTGCAGATGGGAAACATACGAGAGTCCATGGGAACCTCCTGCACCGTGGTCATGGGGCCGAGCTCCGGTACGCTGACTTTGCGCCGGCGGTTCAGGTTGTGCTCTTTGATCCTTAGCCTCAGTCCGCTTCCAGGCGGAGACTTTTCAGACTTTTCGTTGTTGTTGTTGTTGTTGTTGGTCTGGTTCATGGCGAGGGCGAAGGCCTGCTCCGGGTCAAGGCCTTTCCCTGGGGCAGCTTGTGGCTGCTCCTTCCGGGGGAAAAGCTGATATTTGCGTTCTGGCTGGTACATTCTCCAGACGTATGCCTTGTCAGGCTTATCTGACGGCTTTAAGCGCAAGGATAGTTGTTAGAAGCTAATTTGGCGTGAATTGGGTGGGAGAGAGATGGACAGAGCAAGTTTAAATACTGCCTGCAGCTAGACCTACAGTTTCAGATCGAGATACGGGAGAGCCAGGCATGGTGGCAGATTTGCTGTGGCTAATGTGGTCCTGATCCGCCTCCAACATGCAGTTGACTATATGAGCCATTGGACCCGTTCGACTGGGCGTTTGGTCCTGTTCCTAGGGGCGCGGCACAGGAATATGCGGCAGAAAGCGGCAGTGATTCTGAAGAGGGGGTGACCGGCAGGAAAGAAGGAAGGTGTACAAGTATTGTATGACCAGTTGAAAGATAGGAAGAGAAGCGAATAAAAACAAAACCTCTTTGCTGAACGAGTTTGTTTTGGCTGTACCGTTGTGGAAGAGGCGGCCCCTGTCAAGCAGGTTTGTATGAATGTATTGGGTGTATGTAAGGTATCTTGGTGGTATCCTTTCCTTCGCCGCAAGATGGGATGGACGGATGACCTCAAGTGCGTGCTGGCCAGAGCGTGTCGAAGGGAATTGGAAGAGGATAGAATGGGATGAGATGCCTCTGAAGTATATGTCTCGTCCCGTGTCTGCTTTCTACCCTTTCGTCACTCGTGCACCGGCATCCGAGACTTATAATTGAAAGTTGCTATGGTGCGTCCGAGGACTGGCACTTTTTAATGAGGGTGATTTTCACTCGCACGCAAGGCTGTCCTGCAAATGACATGAGATGGGCAATGCAGACAGTTTTATTTACCATGGATGCCCTTCCACATTTCTTTCAAAAATAAAATAAATAAAATAAAAAGGGACAGACAAAAAAAAACTGAGGGAAAACGAGTCCGTGTACCATAACCTGGGGCCCTGTCTCGGGTGGCACCCATGGAGCCAGGCACAGAAGAAGGTGAAGAATCAATAACGTCGTAGTGTGCTAGAGACAGGACAAGGGTGGCTCCAGCTTGAATGCAACGGGGGGTTAGCGTTGCTTGCTGGGGGAGTGGGTAATAGAAAGGAAGGTTCTCCCAGCCTACGGGAGTACAGTACAACCTTTTTACCTGACAGAACTTGACCCATGGGAACTCATGCAGGTGCAGCAAAAAAGCTGGGTCTGGGTCGCTCTGGCACGAACCCCACCAAAAGAGTCCACCGTACCTTCCCAGCAAAGCCAGCTTGGCCAGGTACATGAATGGGGGTAAAGGAGTTGGTAGCTAACGAACGAAGCAGTGTGTGTCAAAGTAGAGTTGTATTTGTGAATGTCTTGTCACGTACGGAGTAATAAAAGACAAGACGTTCGGAAAGAGACGGGGACCGCGTTTTAGGAATCTCTGACTTCTCCTGAAGGAGTATCTGCCTACACAAGGTGACTGTCTGGAAACAATCCCGAGGGAGAGGTACGTGGCTGACACTTGAGTACGTAGTAAAAGGGCGCGAAAACGTCGACGTCACGAGTAAGTCTGGATCTGGGTGGGCCAGCATTGACAAACGAAAAGGCTAGCCATAACAAGAATCATGGCCTCTGCTGTCTCGGAAACATTAGCACAGTGAGAGGAATGTGGTTGGCCGAACCATAGTGTGAAAGAAAGGTCGACATGTAGAAACATTCCGTCAACGGTCTAGTCCAGGTATATTTGCAAGGGGTGGGAGAAGGACAAGGAGCGCTCAACATAAAAAAAAAAAATAAAGACAAGAAAAGAAAAATCTACCTAAAAGAGATAAAAAAGACAAGAACATGCTGAAACCCGCTTACCCCCTGCCCCCTGTAGCTATCCCAGAAACAACCCTTCACAGTGCAACGTCGAAGATGCCACCCCAATTGACAGGGGCTGTTTTGAGTATGGGTATGCTAATGCCCCGCTGCGACAGGGGTTGAAAGAGGGGACCCCTCCACGAGCCTTGGGCGCGGGCCGGGTGTCCATGTCAATAGCAGAAACTCGGTTATGGCCTATAGGCATCCGCCCCTGTCCGTTAAGGTCCTGCTAGGTCAATCGGCACCACTCGGACAAAATCCGTCACGTTTTTTCTTTTCTCTGTCATTTTCTGTTGCTCACTAGCTCCTTTCTGGATTAGTGACGACGCAGGTGCATTAGCTCCTTCTTGCCAAGCGGGAGCTTTCAGTATACTGTATGTAGGTTCTCTTTAACTCGAATCGCATTTATGGTGCGGGATAGAAAATCGAAGGCTTTTGGGAATTGAACGGATGAAGTGATTGAATAGACGAAGTCGGATGACTGACTGGTGTGAGGATCAGCTCTGTTGGTTCGCCTCGTTATGACCAGCTATCAGTCCCATCAAGTCCAGCTGTATGATCGGCCAACTGATAGCCTAACCGTCATTGCGGCGACTCTGCCGGAGAACCGGCGAAATCGTGCAAAAATCAGCGGCGAGCCCTACGCCGATAGAAGGCACTCAGCAGAAGACACGGTACTACCGGTAGAAGCTAGTTCTAGATTTTAAACTTCTGTAGTATTCATAGCGAAGAATTCTTTCATCCGTGGCTTTACAGAAGTCGACGTTGATTCGCTAGCTCGGAGGCGCCACATGAGTTAGTACAATATTCCAAAACAAAACTTTTAGGCTACGGATTTCTTGGTTACAAAAAGTTTGGTTACAAAAAGTCGACCACGCCGCACCGTCGCGATTTGAATCTGCAACAACCCAATCTATCTTGAACGTTATCTACGCAGGCCGCTTTGAGATCGATCGTGATGGTGTCGAGAATACCCAGACAGGAAGGTAGATGGGTGGGCTTGGCCAAACTCAAGGAGATGGCTCCCCTTTCTCACTGCAGCAAGGACGCCACCAACGTTTGGGCTGCAGATGAGATGGCAAAGATGCGTGGTTCCAATATCTTTCTCTTTGTTTGTCATTGGACTCTTCATTCTGCACATGACCCGAACCACACAAAGTCAATGCCGAGATGCATTATCTAAACGGAGAAGGGGGGAAGGAATAAACAAATCGGAGATTGTGTCGCTGTGTTTCTCTTCCAATGAAAAAATTTATGTTTCGAGAGAAGAAAGAAACAGGAAATCCCAGAATAAAAATATCACAATGTATATCAAGATACCTAGACAATAATGGATCGCGTGCATGAAGCAAGCTGCACGCATTTTCTCTGCCATGTTTATCCAGGTGCGGGGAAGAGATACATGCATATCTTTACCTTAGGCCCAAACTCAAAGCTAACTAACCCCTTGTGGCCCATCCGAAAACTGACACGATCAAGTACTTGCATTGCCGCCTGCTACAGTAGATTGATGCAGGTACTGTACCCAGAGGTCAATCATATTTGAAAAGGGAAAAAAAAAGGAAAGCAAAAAAATAGACCAAGCCACCATCGAGATGAATATAGCCACTCGATCCTTCTTTTCCTCAGTCCGAGACGGCCTGGTGGTGTCAATGCACTCGCATGCCTGCAATGCTACTCTCTGCTCTTGCCCAACCACATAGAAACAAGGAATTAAAAGTAAGATTCAAGAATAAAAAAAAATACAGAGTAATTAAAAAAAAAATTGACACACACCGTACGGTCAAGGAAATGGGCTGTTTGCCTCACCTGTCTGTCTACCAGGTATCCCAATTATTGTATTCTGGACTATAAAGGGCTAGTTCGGTTCAACTAGCCGTCGTCGACCGAGGTTTTCGCCTAGCTTGCCTTGGTCAGCCTCAGCTCCACGACTAAAAAAAGCAACACAGGGTGCTGCCAGCTCCAAGCTCTTCAAATTTTTAGCCTTGTCACTTTTTTTTTGTTATCCTTTCTTTTTTACAGCTATGATGTCCGTGTGTGCGTGTGCCATTGGGCCGTCAGAAAGTACTTCTGCCAAAGTTCAAGTTCTACTAGCAAAAAGTAACTCCATTCCCAGGATCATGCCAGCACAGACCGCCGAGGCCCAGCTGAACTAACGAGCTAGGTTTATCCATAAGGTACAGCAAGCAGGTAGACAGATGCCTTTAGCCTGGTAGACAGCAGTAACAATTGAGTTGACAAAGGGTTGACAAACCAATCGGCAGCCTAGTGTTAGCGCATCTCAAGCGTTTTCCCAAACTGTATTAGCAACGAGGAGAATTAAGTGTTTCCTATATCGTAGGTACCTACCTTACTACCAGTTAGTTGGTACTTGGCATTAAAGCGGCATGAGACGGTAAACTATTTTTTTTTTGTTCATTTATTTGGGCTTTATGTTGCCAAAGTTGACTATTACTCCAAGGTCGACACACCGTTGCGTGCACATCACACAAAAAGAAAACAGAATCAAGCGAGGTTGAAAGCCCCGAGCACGTCTCATTTCCATGTTCAGATAACCACCAGCGTTTGACTTTACGGATGGGTTCATCGCTGCTTTTGTCTGTGTCTGTGTGGATGCCACTGTCAAGCTTTATTTTTAATATGCTTCCGCATCAGGCATCTGCGACTCTGTGGGATGCCGCCCCTCTGACTCGAGGTGCTGGAGGTTGTGCCGCAAATTTCGAGGTGAGGAGAAATACAGTAGGGTCATGAGGGGTCATGAGGTAGGCACATTATTTCAAAATCCGGCTGGTCTAAGCGGTTGCGTATACTGTCTTGTCGCGGGGAAACTGCCTGTAGACCAAAATAAACGACAATAAACGAGATTGATAGAGACAGAAATAGAAATGGAAATACGAAGGGAACAACACGGCATGTAAAGTATCACAGCGGTATCACCATCTAGGATGCGGTACTCGTGCGGTTTGCATCAACTTCAGCTGTGTGGGGAAATTGACGATCACGTCACAGGTATCATAATCAAGGATGGAGAGACCCCCACGAGCTGGTTTGATAAGGCACTTCGTTCGATTCATACTGCAAATTCCCAGCTGAAAGCATATCAGGGTCCAACCCAGCAGCTCACCTGTCATGAACGCTGTTAAAACCTAACAACACACAAAGACGTCATTCCTTGTTACGTACGTATAGAGCAATTACTAACATACGTAGTAGGTCCATAGGTACAACGAGTATTGCAAAACCCGTGTGGACCACTCCTCTTGACCAATGTCATCGAACGCCACCCTCTGCCGTTTTGCCCGGCCTCAATGCTTTGGGGCATCATTGGAGGCCCTCAGCTTTACTTTTACGGTACTGTAAATCTGTAAATTACTATACAGTAATTACTTTACTGGATGTAGCGGACTTTCTCGGGACGGGGTGGCGGTAGTACATGGAAGAAGAGTGCATGAACTCTGCATGAACTACTTGGACCACCGAGGGACAAAGGCAACCTACCCCTGACCTAGAACTCCCCCTCCAATCCGACTATGGGACTTTTTGTTCCTTTTAGGACTCACCTCGCATGAATGATCGCACCCAGGATGCAAAGTCAGCCATCGCCTCTTGCCGACGTCAACGTGGCAAACATTTATGCGATCTCTCACAATACGGAAAAAAAAAAAAAGATTACTGGGGAAATCCCCATGAAATAGCTGGGAGGAGTTCAAACCAACAGATAACGCAGTAGGACGTAATCTTAACATCGTAAGTCAATTTATCCTCACTTGTCTCAGGTGAGAGTGACATGAGAGCAGAGCAATGCATATCCCATCAACTGCCCTTTTCCCTCCCGTCATTATTAATGTCAATTCTTTTTATCCATATTTTACAGGGAGAAACCGTTGAAGATTTCCCTGACCAGCACACCGACTCATTAAAAGGGGTTAGCTTTTTTGCCTTCTTAGCCACTGCTGACTTGCGTTTGTGGCGCGGCGGTCGCGGGAGGGTTCAACCGGTGAAGAGAAGAGACGACGGATTTATCCGGCGCCAGAACTTGTACTCAAAGACATCTTTATTTTATTTTACACGCCAAGTTTTTTTTTGCTTGATTATGCCTGTCTCCTTTAAGGAGCGGGAGGGAGGTTGGACGAGGTACTGAAAAGGGGTCTCAGGCAAAGTCCAAAAATAATACTTTGATGCAAGCTGCCATGCCATGCTCTACATAATTTTCACTATATACATTGTTTTTATCGGACAGTTATTCGGGTACGGGCATATTTGCCTTTGATGAAGCGGAAGGATACAGACGCACGAGCCCTTTTTCCCGCACGGCATACGATGTGTGTTTAAAATGCGGCTTTTTTTCTATCACTTTCTTTTCCCCTCCCAAAAGGACTGATCAGATGCCAGCTTTTTAATGGTACCGAAGAGCGCAAACGAAATAATCACGGATCATTAATTCGGAGATTGTTGGGCAAAGCCGCATGTCAAACAAAACCTACAAGCCAAACATCGCCGGTATTACTACAAATATACGTACTGTATAGTAAGACAAGTTCGGAACCCCAACCCGGAACGACGATCACTGCGGTGAGTTATTTGGTGACAGCGGTCTAGTCCGTACGAAGACTTTTCTTTTTTTTCCCTCTCTTCTCCTTGGAATTCCAGCTCACTGTAGCCTACTGGCCCCACTGGCTTCCCACGCGCACGGATACATGACTCCTTAGCGAGCGGGGGATCAACAACGGCACACACTGTTCTGGACCTCTTCCAGCCACATGGTCATACAGTACAGTAAAGTAGTTCAGTCAACACGCAGTAGAAGACAAAGAACAAAAAGCCCCATAAGTTCGTAGCTCCTCCGTTTCTCGGCAAGCCCCTTTCACGCTATTGCTGGAAATTACTTGTATGGAAAAAAAAAAAAAAAAAAAAAAAAAAAAAGCTACACTAGGACACTTGAACCTGCCAGCGCACTGACCTCCCTCACGGCGTTGTGAACGTATTAGGACTAGTTCCAGAGTGACCGCATGCCGGGTGGGACACTACACCACACACCATCCATCTCTTTGAACCAAAAACAACTTCGGAGTAATTGGGGAAAAGATGACAATGGAAACAACCACCACATAATTGATTATCTGGGACGCCACACGAAACTTCAAACAAGCTTAACCAGCCTCAATCATCCTATGGCGGTCTTTCGGTTATTAGTATGACTGCAGCTTGATAACTTTCATCCCCCTTTCTGGGAGGCTTGGTAATTGCAGTATTACTGTGATGGGTAAGCAAAGACCCCACAACAAAGCTTCCGGGATCCGGCCTCCCTGGTTAGACCCGGGGTTTTCAGGAACACCGTGACAGTCGGGTAACTGTCAAATAAAATTTCCAGGTATTCCCACAAAAAAGCCACCACATATGAGGCTACTACAACAGACCAGGTCGTTGCGCTAATTATTTACACCTTAGGGGTGTTGATGATAACAAGGACGATTATGGTTAAGAGGCAGGTTGGCTTTGAAGTTTTAGCGGTTCTTTTTTTTTCTGCTCATCACTACTAATTTCATCCACTCCGGTCGTGCAAGGCTGGAAAGCACAAATCACAAGCCCAACAAGAATGTCGGTCTCCCGCTGCCGCTTCGCCCCGCTACCGGAAGCGATTGGCACGTCGGCCTTTGTTATCTCTGTCAAAGCAGGCTAGCAGCCATGGCTTTGCTAGGATCATCATTCCAAGTTTAAGGTATTGTGGCAGATGCCATGTTCGCATAGGAGGGTCTGTACCACAAGTAAATTGTCTTAACAGGTCGGTGATCTGCGTCCTCAGCCTTCCAGAATTTGGATTATACCACTTTTTTTTTGTTTATACCCCCTTTCTTGTCAACCCAAGGCTTGGCGCAATATTAAGAGGTTTCGACGATCATTCAGGTCAAGTGCCGGACCAACCGCGTTTCCGACCTTGTCTCACCTAATCACCGCGACCTATTGCTTTGTAGAGCAGATTGCATATTAGTGAACAATACCTGGCAGATATTACTGATGTTTTTGATATTGCTGATCAGACCGTTGAAACCGTTCAACCCGAGCCGTGCCGTTTCCCCGCAATGCCAGACTCGTGTCGGAATAGCCGTTAGACTTGTCTCGGCTAGTCCAGCAGTAGTCTGCATGGTGGCTGGAGCACTCTAGTCTATACCGGTCAGTGAGTCCAGGTCTACTATAGTAAATATGTTACTTAACTGGGCCGCGTGAAACTTGGAAGAATGGCTTGATGGGTTGGGCTGTACCGAACCGGTATTTCACCCCAGAAAACACAGACCTCTACCGATTCCCAAAGACCCTCTTTCTTTTCGATAGACAAGTTGCGACTGGTTCGGAAGCACTGGGGCGGTGTACATTCGCAATAGGTCCCTTATTTTTTCTTTATTTCTTTCCACAATAGACATCTCGAGCACGGACTACCACGGTTGCAATCACGTTGTGATCTACCAGACTTTGATATGCATGAATGACAACCAAAAATGAAGAGAGCGGTACATGCGGTGTGATAATGGCCCGCAAAATGGATCCTGGGATTCTCAGTGGGCAGGACCACAGCATATATGTAGCAAGGTAGGTATGTAGTTAGTTATCACTTGCTTTACTTTCCTATAAGAGGCAGCAGAGTGATTATCACCGGACCCCTAGTCCAAGGGGCAGGACTCATGCATGAAGGCCTGTTTGGGAGGTTCTCCCGCAAAACCCAATCTACCACTGTAGCAACTGCGACAGGAAGCCTCTACTTCGTAAACTTTTGGTTCGGGACCTCGCAAAAGTGACGCGATATTTCCCGTGTGCCGCTTAATACCTTGATACTACGGTATACTTTTTGCAATGCCAATTTTGTGGCCCATTGGCATTGTGACAGTAGCAGTTCCTCGCGCTATAATTCTCCTCAGGGTAGATTTGATTGAGGGCAGCCACAGAAATGAGACAGAAATAAGTGGTTCCTTTCTACCTTTTCCCCTCTTTTGGGATGTTAGCATACTCTAGTCTAGTCCTGCAGCATGCCTACCTATCTTTTGGTCTGCGGATAGCCGATAAAGAAAGGTCATAGCGCAATCAAGAAATCACCAAAAAAAAAGAGAGAGGTCGCACCCGCACAGTTTCCATCAATAAGATAAATTAATTTCTTGCGCAAAAAAGCATTGTACCTCTATGCCAAGGTTTTGCTTCGCCGAGAAAGCTCACGTTGTGTTTCTTTTTTTAACACATTCTCCTTCTCCTTCGTTGACACTCGCTCTGATCGATCGCTCTCGCACCGACGATGTACTTGTACGTTTGTAGTAAGCCTCCTACGATAGTACACCCGTTTTAGGTCACTTGTCCTCCCTCACACCACACCAGGGAGAAAATCCACCACCCCCAACACCGTGTAAGTATTACTCGCCAGAAACCCCCCTCTTCCCCTGTTCCCAGCAAGCAGTAACCAGCCGCGATCTCCCCGATCCATCCTCAGGGGTCCGAGCCTTAACACATTCGCCATTATCGACATGGGGGTAGGGGGTTAAGAGGGGATGAAGGCCCAGTTTGTCAGGACTTGGAAGCACACGCCGGATGCATGCAAAAGGGCCTCAATTTTAAACCCCCTTGTCGTCATCCAGCAAAATGGAGGAGTGAGCCAGGATGTACCCTGGGCTGTCTTGGTGGAAATAAAAAAATGATCCACACACAAAGAACCCCACTGCCACGTTATGGTGGGAATCCGGACTATGGATCCGGAGCGGACCTGGCTTCCCTGCCCTGTCCGGGCTCCATGCCTCTGTCCCTGGTCCTAGTTCTTGCTAATCCCAGGGCCAGTATTTGGATAGGTTCGAAACGGAGCTTTTTTTCTTTTTTTTTTTCTGTGTGTGCGTGTGTCTTTGCTCCATCTCCATCGTCCCTGTCGTCGATGTCGTTATTGCGATTAAATTGTGATTATCATCGTCGTTTAAAAAACTCGCCTCAGGTTTGAGTAGATAGTTCTCTTCGCTTAGATCAGTTTTACGGGATTTTCTCATAGTTTCGTCGCTAAGATGATGTTTTTAAGTAATGATAGACATACGAAGTATTGCGTAAAGCACTGACTGTTTTTTTTTTTTTTTTTTTTTTTTTTTTTTTTTTTTCAACAGATGTTTACTCCGTAGCTCACTTTTCTCCAGATACAAATGCCTGCTCATCTTTTACCCGGGCCATGACATGATACAATTTTCTACTATAGTACTTCTATTGCACAGTAGCAAGTCTCCACAAACTCGGGTCGACCGTTAGATATTATAGTACCGATCCCTGGTAAATTTATCACGTACCCGAAAGCCAATTTATCCTGACAGGTTCAGCTCAGGTCATTAGCACACAAATGACAAGCTTTAAAAGGAAAAGAGAGAAAAAGAAAAGAAAAGAAAAAGCGAGGCACGGAAGTCTGAGCGTGTGAGGGGAACTGAATTGCGACTTTGATATTACCTACGCAAGGTAATTTTGATTTGATTTGGGTGGGCATCCATCTACCGTAAGGTCAGGTAAACCCAGTTTGGTGTGATAGTCCAGTACAGTACTATTCCTATACTTGATGCTGTATACTCAGGTAATATAGGTGCGGGGTCGAAACAACGTTTCAGCATGCCAGATTTGGTTCGGTCCAACCCTATTTAGCCAATCGGTGTGCAGCGCTTCAAGACAGCTAGCTACACCTAGTCACCTCCCTACCTACCTACCTACCTTACCTATACACCTACATTACAGTAAAAGCCGTTATAATTATAATAATTGTTACTGCTTCAACATGACTGTAGTGTGACAGGAACACAGTATGCTTGTGAATAATGGGTTCGGTCGTCTTTCCTATAACGTTAAAATTACGAGCTACCAACTGGCATGATTGTGCTCCAAGCGAGATATGAAAATTGGATAATTATTAATGATCCCAGTGCAACTGCACTTTGGCAATCGGTTGTCAGGCACGGCACCTTGGAGCTGGTCAGAGCTTTGAGCAGGTAGGTAAGGTAAGGTAGGTACCTACCTAGGTAAGCATCGGTTGGGCAAGTTGGATCGGTCTTTGATAAAACCGTACGGCTAGCCGGAGGGCCAAATGCCAAGCCAAAGCTAATCCCGCTAACTCAACCAAGCTCTTTTGTTCGACAACTGTACAGTACAGTACAGCAAACGATACCGCCTTACAACCTTGCTACGTGCAAGGGCGGCTGTTCAAATTCAAACGGTGCATCACTTATGGAGGTGGTCTGGTCTATGGTAGGATCGACGACCTGTTATCCGCACCATCAATCAATTCAGAGCTGAAGCCCACACAAGGTCTCAACTCCCGCCCACTATGGATGCTTCGCTGGGGTTCAATATTTGGGATGGACGGGATCGCACGCACCCATCTCATCAGACGACGAAGCATTGGGGGGGGCACCTTTGTTCTCGAAGGGCAATCCCAGTCTCGGTTCCCGTTCGCTTCCAACTTTCATTTGGTATTATCACCACCATGTACGGACTACCGGTTCTTTCTCCTGAGACTCGGTAGGTTCAATCCCACTGTACCATGACCAACCGGCCCCCAATTTCCTTTTTGTGTGTACGGCTCTTTTCGCTTCATTGTCGCTTCATTGTCGCTTCATCGTCGCTTGACCTTCCATCGTCCGTCGTGTCCTCGGAAGAACTTCTGGAAACGGCTTTGTTATGGTTCTTTCCCTTTAGAAATCAATATTTCGTAAATCTCAGATTATTTTATTCTCCGCAGCCGAGATGGAAAAGTTGATTTGCGAAGCTAGCGGGCGTGAATACCGACAGATTTCCGCAGCTCCAACTTGCCCCAGAGACTGACTCGACGATATTTTCTTCTCGACGAATGACTTTCCTGACTTTCCCAGCACGGGCCCTCTTTCGGCGCGTTCACCAACAAGTAAAAAGTAAACATGTTGTTTCGTCGCGTGCACATCTACTACCAGGCCCTCTTTTTATTTTAGTTTGCGAGTCTGCCCCTTCCCTTCTCATACACATAACACCAAAGCGCAGCACCACCAAGCAAAATTAAAAAAAAAGTAAACAACAAGGTCGACGACTCGCAAAGAAAACAAACCAGGGCTTTGTTGTTGATGTATCGAAAGCTCTGGATTTAGCTATTCCACACTCTACCACAAACCCCCCCAACCCACGGGGGTTAGATAGAGCCCACCGGGAAAGACGGTGTTCTGCGCCGAAACTGGCCCAAAATCCACGTGTGCAAGCCCCTTCCGGCAGAGGCAGCAACACGTGGCCTACCGGTGCATCCGCCGTATCGTCTGCAGTAGTCTTGTTTACTTTTTGCTTCACTTACGACTTGATATGGGGCCTCTCATGTCCCATTCCCCCACATAGCTCTGTCACAAAGTTCTGTCAGGCTCCAGCGATGTCCGTCTGTCTGCTTGATCTTCATCTCTTGTGTCTTCCTTTATCTCTCTCACAGGGTTTTGATGATTTGAAGCTGACTGTGGGGAGGGGGGGCTGGTTGAATCTCAAACCCATCAGGTGCCTACTTTCTGCATAACTATAATAGAAGTGATCGTCATCGCTTGGTTCAGCCTTGGACCTTAAACGTATCCTGCATGAATGGCATATCTCAAATCTCTGGCTCAACGACCAGGACACCGCCTGTTCCCGTCATCAGCTGCTTGCGGGTAAGGGGTCTCGCGCAACAAGTATCCCAACAATCTTCACATTATTACGCCCGAGGAAATGTTGTATTTGTGATGCCTGCCGGGCCTGCTGGTGTTCAGACATGTCCAGACCCTCAACGTGGGGTGGGGGGTTTTTTTCCCCTACCCGCTCTTGAGCAGCAAGCAGAGGGCGGAGATGGGCTAGACTCGCAGAGATGTGGCAATTTGCTCGAGGGCCTTGATTTCTTCAACGGCATTAAAGGCCAAGATTGATCCATTCTTGTTTATTTTGCATGCTTGTGGTATAACCCGGTCTAGTATAACCCCGCCGGTATGGAGGGCGACCTTAATTGAACCGTGGATTTGAGGGTAACAGTGCGCCCGGCTGCTGCGCTTTGACTTGGGCACGAACCTCAACCGACTCTGTAAGATGGCGGCATATATGCACCCTACCTGATATATGCTCCCATGGTATGTATGCATGAAAGACTGCTACCTGCCATAACCAATGGACCACCGGTCTGGCTCGCGGGGCTGAACTAGGTCTATGTCTTAGGTCTAGTATCAGTGATGGAGTTGACCATATAATAGTACCATTCGACGGTGCTTTGTGGCGAAATATGAACACATACTGCATGTTAAATCAAGGACCTTGTTTGTGATAGTAATCATCACAATGTGATGTTCGCAACCCCCCAATCCTGCAATTACTTAGCGTTAGTTTTTGATGAATGAGTCTTGCGCCTATTGTTGTGAAGGCGCCGGATGTTTGCCGTCAAGACTCCATAGGAAAACAGTAATACTGAAGACATGATCTTAGCATGAAGGAAATCCTGAAGGGTGCGCATAAGCCAGGAGCTGTGAGGGACTTGATATCGTAGTGTCGATGTATATTTGCGGCAGACCCATTGACACCCGGTCCGTCCCTAGGAGGCATACCAGACTTTCTCCCTGTCCCATACCATGCTGGAGGTCTTGCAGGCCTGATACAGCAGACGGGAAGATGCCATCTTAGATTCTGATTCCCGGCATAGCGGAGTTGAGGGGTATCCGGAATTGGCAAGAATATCCCGAATGCCAACAAATGCATAACATAATATTGACAAAACATACGACAAATATCTTCCAATGGCGAGGTCCTAGCTATCATCCCGACCCATCAAAGCAAAGCCCGGGAATCTACTAGGGGAAAAACTAGCCGCGATATGCAATGTTTGTCTGACTTCCTAACTATGCACGCTGCCCTTGCCTCGGACGCAAGTTCGTGAAGAGATGGATATGAAACCGACCCAGAGAGAGAGAGAGAGAGAGAGAAGTAGGGTGTGTGTTTTGTCCTCAACCTTTGGTTGTGTTTATTTTTACTGAGAGTTGCCATTACGAGTTTGAACAGGCGAGAGGCGTAGGGTATTCACTGGACTAAACACACTAGACTTGCCTCCGTAAGCCATGACTGAGCAGGAAAAACCCAGGGATATAGATGGTACGGGAATCATCCCGGACAGTGTGAAAGTCTCAACTAGATAGAAAAGTGCGGGGGAAGAAACAGAGAGAGGGGGTCGCGAATTGTTTTGTTTATTCGTCTGATCCTTGAGCCAACCGCAAAAAGCACGCCACGGTGGTACAAGATCTGTGTGGGTGGCACTGGCAGGGAAGAAAGCGGATGAAAAAGAAAAAAAGAAAGAAGAAAAAAAAACTCCCAAAGAATATCAGACGGAAACAATGCAAGAACAGGGGGGAAGAATGTATGAAGAGCCCCGTCTGTGGTACAGGACAGTTTTCGTCCCATGAAATATGTGCCTGTTATTGTTGTAAATGTCGGCAGTCGAACTCCGGACGTTAAGAAAATACTAAGTCTAAAATGCAAACGGGGGTCCTTGTTCGCAGCCACGGTTTCAGTGTGCGCAAGGGCATCCCGCCTCTCAAAAAGTTGCTGGTTCTCGACGGCTTCTGCCATGGAAGTGCCAAATGCTTCTCTAGTGCATAGACGGGCCGGGAACGCCTTCCGTGCTGTGTGACAGGTTGTTTATATTGGGTTGAAACAAGCTAAAAAAAAATTGAATGAGAAAAAGGAAGCTTTGGGAGTGGTAGTTTATCTTGTTTTGGTCGCAGCCTAGCTTGCCCAGAAAAGGCTGCCAGGTAGGGAGCTTGACAAAGTGAGAAATAAAAATAAAACAGGGCCAGAAACGTACAACGTATATAATGCTGGTTCGAACCAGCGGGCATGCAATATAACCCAAACTGATCGGTATAACAGGAAATAGAACAATTGGTTGAGAGAAATACACTCTGGTTTCACAGGACGTTACAAAGTAGAAAGCATCAAGCTAAAACTAAGTATAGTAGTAAGGTAGAGGGTAGGTAGGGTAAGGTAGTACCGGTAGCCAGTATTAAACCCTGGCTTCCATGACGGCCTAGACCAGCCCCTCGTTCCACCCCGCCAGTACCGTACAACAAAGGAAGCTTCGACGGATGCTGACAAGTCACGTGCGATGTTTCACCGTGCCAAGCCAGCCATTGCCTGTTCAGGAAGACAGCTAACGAATGACTGGACTTTTTTTTTTCCCCGCTGCTGCAGCAAAAAGATGGGATAGCACTATTAGAGCTTAGCTACTTTTGTGTCAGGTTGTTTAAGTGCTGTAAAGGAACCTAAAACTAGCTGTAGCCCTGCCTGAAGTTACGGTACAGTTGGAGGTACAGTACCTCCACTGCCTAAGGTAGCTAACGTACCTACCTTACCTAGGTACCTACGTAGGGTAAGGTAAGGTGGTAGAGGCAGATAAGGTACTACTGCAGGTCGGGTTCGACCGATTTCAATTCGCCACTACTCCAACAAAAACGACATTGGGCCAGGCCAGTTAGCTACCTCGTAATGCGGGGCCTAGCATTTTCCACCTCGAGGGTCCAGGTCAATTGCCGACGATTCCTCACTGCTCCAGCCTTTGCTGTCACCACGCCACACCACAAAACCGTTCGTTTCGTCCAGTTGGTTCGCTTCTTTTACACTCCAAACATGGCCGCCCGCGATCCCAGCACGGCTTCCAACTACGACGCCTGGAAGACCAAGCACACCACGGCCAACCTCCGCATAGACTTTGAGGACAAGTGCCTTCGCGGTTCGGTCGTGTTGGAGCTCGAGTCGCGCACCGCCAAGGAGAGCAAGGAGATCGTCCTGGATTCGAGCTACGTCTCAGTTGAGTCTATTAAGCTCAACGACGTTCAGACCAAATGGGAGATCAAGGACCGCAACGGCCCCATGGGGTCGCCGCTTCACATCTCGGTGCCGGAAGGTGCCGATAGCGGTGAGGTGGTCCGGCTCGAGATGGCCGTCAAGACCACGCCGCAGTGCACTGCTCTCCAGTGGCTGACCCCGGCCCAGACTTCTAACAAGAAGGCTCCCTTTATGTTTTCCCAAGCACAGGCTTGCCATGCCCGGTCTCTGTTCCCCTGCCAGGACACTCCGGATGTCAAGTCGACTTACAGCTTCAACATCACATCCCCTCACGTCGTTGTAGCCAGTGGAGTTGCCACTGATGGCGATAAGTCTCAAGCGGATGGTGGTGACAAGATATACAAGTTCGAGCAGAAGGTTCCTATCCCCTCGTACCTCTTTGCACTGGCGTCTGGCGATATTGCCATGGCACCCATAGGCCCACGCTCATCCGTAGCCACGGGACCGGATGAGGTCAAGGAATGCCAGTGGGAGCTCGAGGAGGACATGGGCAAGTTTATGGATGCAGCCGAGAAGCTTGTGTTTCCGTACAAGTGGGGAGAATACAACGTTTTGGTCCTGCCGCCCAGTTTCCCCTACGGAGGTGAGTTTTTTCAGATGAATTTATCATGATACCTATCATCTGGCCCAGGTCCAGGCAGTATAATAATGCTGACATGCTTGCTCGTTCCTCAAGGCATGGAGAACCCCATTTACACTTTTGCAACCCCTACCATCATTTCAGGCGACAGGCAGAACACCGATGTCATTGCACACGAGCTGAGCCACAGCTGGTCTGGCAACCTCGTGACCAGCTGTAGCTGGGAGCACTATTGGCTCAATGAAGGATGGACAATGTACCTGGAGCGTAGGATTATTGCTGCCGTCCGCGGGCCTGCGTACTTTGATTTCTCGGCCCTCTTGGGCTGGAAGCACCTGGGTAAGTACTGCAACATCTCTATGGGCATTGAAGAATTTCATCACTGACACCACGAAAGAGGATGCGATTGAGGAGTTTGGGGCCGAACACAAGTTTACTCAACTCTGTATCAACCACAAGGGCATCGACCCGGATGATGCCTTCAGCACGGTACCGTACGAGAAAGGATTCCACATGGTGTACTACCTCGACCGCCTCGTGGGCCGGGAGAACTTTGACAAGTTCATCCCCTATTACTTCACAAAGTGGGCGAACAAGTCACTGGACTCTTACGAGTTCAAGGACACGTTCCTCGAGTTCTTTGACAAGCCCGAATATGCCAACTTGAATGATAAGATCGCTGGTATCGACTGGGAGGGCCGATTTTACACCCCGGGCCTCCCGCCCAAGCCAGAGTTCGATACCTCACTCGTTGATGTGTGCTACGCTTTGGCAGAGAAGTGGAAGAAGGTAATTTATTTTTTCACAAAAACCTCCCAGATGGGCCTTAAGTCTAGCATAGAAACTAATCATTTGAAATAGGGAGATTACACCGCCTCGAGCAAGGATGTCGAGGGCTGGACTGGCAACCAGAAGCTCGTCTTCCTTGGCAGCGTCCAAGACTTTGAGCAGCCGCTCGCTGCCGAGCAAGCGCAGCAGCTCGGCAAGGCCTACGACCTCATCGATACCAAGAACGTCGAGCTCAAGACGGCGTACTACCTGATCGCGCTGCGCGCCCAGGACTCGACGGCCTACCAGGGGGTCGCAGACCTGCTCGGCCAGGTCGGCAGGATGAAGTTTGTCAGGCCGCTCTTCCGTGCCCTCAACAAGGTCGACCGGCCGCTGGCCCTCGAGACGTTTGAGAAGAACAAGGACTTTTACCATCCCATCTGCCGCGCCATGGCCGAGAAGGACCTCGGTCTGGCCGAGGAGGCAAAGAAGGAATAATGTTCTTTGTACAAACGTCGGCCTGACGTTTTTGGCATATATTCAAGCTTTAGTCGCCGTTGACTGTATATAACATGTCTGTAGTATATTGACCATTTGCGGTCCATATGCCCTAATATGACAAAGTTTAACCCAGCTTCTGAAGAAAGTCACTAGAAGGTGCATCGAACACATTTCCCTTGGGAGGAATTGATTAGTCTAGATGTAGATCTGTCTCACTTGGAAACCGATATTGCAATCAAAGTCATTCTCAACTGCGGAGGAAGAAACTAAAACCACCATTGTCACATAGATCAACCCCAGTCGGCAAATGCTCACATCTAAGATCTTGATTCCCATTGAAGTCTAAAATGGCTCTCTTTTTTTACATTGTACAAGGTAGATATACATAGGGAAACGGAAGACCTCCATTTAAACAAGGTAGAGAAGAAACATGAGAGCCGTATAGAAAGATGACCACCTAAAGCCATCTAGACACCGAAATTGCCATTATACATCCATGTACAACAGCATCGTACACGGGACCGATAAACAATGCAGCGCTGATACTCTCGTGACCAACGAACAAAAACAGCATACACAGCTCACAATCGGGGGTTTGAGCCTTTTTTTTTTCTTCTTTTTTCTTTTTTTTTTTGGGCATGCGTTTTGATGTTGGAATAGAGCTGTTGTCCATCAACATTGCCTCGCTTCTTTTCACCCCCTCCTCCTCTACTGCAATTCACCCCGGTACAGCATCTCCGTCCTCTTGTACCGGTCAGCCCTCGCCTTGGCCTTCCTGGGACCCCAGCGGGCCCTGAGCTTTTCGAGCTGCCTCTCCATGCGCTTCTTGTGGTCCGTCATCTCCTTGCTGCCGGTGGCGATCATGACGAAGAGCTTGGTGCAGTTGAACTTGACCGCGAGCCGGTGGACGCTGTTCTCGATAGGGTTCTCGGCCCTCAGCCTCCGCATCTCGGCCACCTCCTCGGTCGTGAGCTTGCTCTTCTTGGTGCCCAGGTTGACTGTCGGCAGGTGCTTGGGCTGCACTCCCGAAGCTGCGGTGCTGGCGGTAGTCCCGTCGGCAGCCTCCTGGGCTCCCTCGGGGAACTTGATTGTGGCTGAGGACTCAAAGAGCGCGGCCATGTTGGCGCGCCGCCGCGGGTCGCTCTTGGGCAGGAACGTGAAGGGCGTGTGGTACACCGAGGCCTCGGACGATGGCGGGTTGAAGATTACGACGTCCTCGCCGGCGTCGTTGCTCGTGCCCAGGAAGGATGGGTGTGGGGGGATGTTGAGGGCGCGCTTGGTCCGGTTCGCCGTGGCTTTTGTTCGCCTCTGCTGCATCGCCTGGGTCGAGCTCGGTAGGGCGGCGAGTGCCGGCCGGCTTAATCGACCGGCGAGGGTTGTCTGGTGACAAAAAGGCCGAGGGGCTGCCGCCGCCGCCCGGAGCAGAAGTCTGGAGTCCATGGCGTGTGTATGTATGTGTGTGTGTGTGTTCTATTACGGAAAAGACTCTGGCAGGCGCGCAGCTGAGGCCTTGGACTGGTGCTCGGGGCCTAGCAAGCTCCCCAGTGTTTTAAATAAGACTCTTGAAGTATCCGGTTTTTTGTTTTCTATTCTTCCGACCGCCTTGTGCCCTCTATACAGACAGTTGGCGAAAACGTGGACAGGCCGGGTCTGGGACGGCCTGAATGCGTGGTTGCTTCGACTGTTGGGTCCAACGATGGATGTCGCGTGTGGAATAGAAGCTCGAGAAAAAAAGGATGCTTGTCGGCAGTGGCCAATCGGAAAAGGGGTCCTGCCCCACCCAAGCACCATGGGTTCACTCGCCAGGTAACTACAAGCATCACGCTCGCAGTCACGTGAGTAGATGTAGACGAGAACAGTTTACAGTAGATATTTACCTTAGTTATTAACTCATGTGCTGTTCCAGTTATTAGCTCCTCTTGCATCTCCTCATCCTGATATGAGAATAACAATATTGATAGTAGGTAGTGCGGTAGTGCTGAGGCTCGACATGTTTCTTTTGTTCTTCATTTTGCCTGCTGTGACAACAGGATTAACCATCGTCTTGAGGGATATTGTATTACTAGTTAGCCTTGTGCCATCAATGCATAAATAAAATTGTGTTGATTCGTAGAAAGCTGTTAGGGAAAGGAAAAAAAAAAACAAAAAAAAAACAAGGAAAGCATTTTACTCGATCATGGTATTGAATACGTGTCAAATCTGTTCCCAAGCTATATACATACTCTAGAAATAAAAAAAGATAAAAAATAAAAACGTTATCAGAGACTGTCTCCAATAAACTTGTGCGGGTTTACGCTCCCAGTAAACCGCCATTGCATGCCGCGTAATATGCATTTCAAATCGTCCCAAGAAAGTACTGAATATCTACAAAGAATCGCCACAATTAAAAACGGCCAGAACTGAAAAAATCACAAGGTGAGTACCCTAGGACTTTTGTTTTGGAAATGTGAGGAAACGCCCCCCCAAATGCTGTTTTAGTCCACCCAGATCAAACCCCAAGACTTTTGACACAAGTCCACAAAACAACCGGAACAATCACATTATCATTTCCACCCGTGAGCACAGCCTCCGTCAGGCTCGCCATAGAGCCGCAGACTGCCGCTCCCCGTAGCGACCTCACCCAGCCACGTAGATGGTCCTGGACCAGCCACCGCCACGAACATGGCCAGATGCCAAGGGTGCACTCGTCCCTGAGGCTCTCACCAGTGATCGACCACCCACCGATGCGCAGCCAAAGGCCCGCAGTAGCCAAACCCAGGAAGACGGCGACCGCAAAGGCAAGACTACCCTCTAGGGACTTGCCGCCACCCCAGACCCATTTCCGGTGTCCCCATCGTCTCCCTATTAGGGATGCTGCAGCATCGCCGAGCCCAACACAAACCACACCAGATACCATGCTGACGTCTCGTGTGGGCAACTCCCAACCTGCTATAAGGGGACTCTGGTGGCGCTCGTCATCAGCAGCGTCATCACTCCCTAGAGCTGCCAGCGACAGCCACAAAGGGATAGAACAGCCGATCAGCAAAAAAATGTGGGAGATGACCACCGGGCCTCTGAGGTCTCTTCCATCGACATATGGGGTCAAAAACGACGCGATCGGTTTCGAAAGTGGTGGAAGCTGGCTCGCACGGATGAGATCAAGGAGTAGAAAGATGGCGAGAACGAGGGCAAGAGCGAGTGCGACATATGATGGATCAACATATGTGGCGGGGAGCAGCATCCCCACCATCATGAAGTGGAAGACCTTGCGCCGCGTATCCACCTCATAGATGGGCGTCAACTTGAACACCACCCCTAAACCGACAACAATGATCACCAACCAGTAGGCACTGAGTAGCAGACGGGTATTGGCCTCGCCAAGAACAGCATGTCGTAGATGCTCAGCCCAACCCTGCCGACAAAAGGCCGACGAGCATTGCTCAATGGCATCTTCATCCCAGCGAGGTGGTAGACAGATCCATCGTTCTAGGTTTGCCTTAACCACCTGAAGCCTGAACCATGGCAGGTCGCCAAAGAGATAGCCCAGAGCCCAGCCGACGGGCTCCTCCCCTTGAAGAGCATACTTGCTCACGTATGCACGAACACCGCCCAGTATGATACCGACTATACAAATGTACATCCAGATGGCGTATGCCCATTTCCTTGCCGTGGCCTGCGCGTATGTGAGTGAAAAGAAGGCGCGGATGCTCGACGAAGCCGATCTCTTCCGACGGCCCGATGGTGTATGTGTCTTGGAACGAGGACCCGGGCCTGTAAGTGTTGGTAAGGTATGGCGCCTGGGCTTGAGCCTATTGGTGGATAGAATTGAAAAACCTTCTGTGGGACCAACCGACGATTCCAAACGCATACCGTCATCCTCTTGGTCCGGAGAAAGAGTAAAGCTCTTCAACAGACTGAAAGGACCTTCATGGCTCCCGTCCATATTCATATCACCTCCTACCATGTCGGACGAGTATCGGCCTTCGTGATTGCCTGCATCTGATAAGGCACAATATTCATCATCGCTGTAATCTGCACCAAAAAGCTCATATCTGAAGCCGCGAACAGTGATAAGGTTGAACAAGTGGCGTAACAACGTAGACGCTTGCTTCGCGTTGGGTCCACTGGCATGAGATGGTCTCTTAAAGCGCCACTTCGGAACACGCGCAAGAGTGATCCCCCACCTGATTACATGCCCGCACAGCACAAGGAGGGCCAGTCCGCCGCCCCAGATAAGGGTCGTCAAGATGACCATTTGTGGGGAGGTCGAGAACAGTAAGATGTTGACCAAAAGTATCGACAATAGCTGCAGTTCAGCTGGAAGCAGACTCGTAGTCGTCAACTGCTGGAGCAGCACGCAAAGGTTCTGGTGCAGTGGATACAACAGGACGGCCGTCTCCGTGATTGGCACAGTCCCCAGCCGTCCAAGTTCCCAGTCTTGATCCCTCAGTCCACTGGCAATCAGCGGAACGGTGGACAAAAGCCAGTGCGCAGGATCGCAAAGCTCCCCGCTCCTCGCAAGGGGGACTAGAGCTCTAGGTAGCGATGCTAGACTCAGAATGAGATTTGGCAAAATGACTGCCTGGTTGTTAGGTGATAAAAGGAGCGCGACGTATATCGGTATCGTCGGCGGATAAAAAAGAGGCCCTGGGTCGAAAGAGGTCGGCACAGCCAGCGGGAACTGCCTTGAGGGAGTGCCTTGTGTGTAAGCCCATATCGCGACTCGGAAAGGGTAAACGGTAACCAGTACGGCAGCGAGTAGACCCTGTATGGTTAATTCTGATCCATATGTTAGAATAAAGGCACACATGTTCAAGAGAGTAGTTCAGGGGAGGGTTGCCATCAGAGCAGCATACCTTTTCTCCATGTGTTCACTATAGGCTTAACATTGCGGTTAGAGTAAAGGATGGCACCCAAAGAGAACAAGATGAGAGCTTCCGCTGCCCGCCGGATGATCTCCTTTTTGCGCCTCGTCTTCTCTGCTTTCACACGCCTGTCGCGAACAGATACATCCTGTCTCGGGCCTGGCGGAGCTTTGCGCCCTTCCTCCTCCAACAGGTCCGGTGGGAGCAATGGAGTGGATGCACCAGACAGCGGCTCGTTTCGCCCACGCAGCCCTTTGTGTTGTCTCGTCCGTGGTGCCGGCAGTCCTTTGAGGAAGTGCTCATCGTCGGCGTCTGTACCGCTGTCGCTCGTCGGCGTCGACTCCTTGACGAAGGGAGAACTCAGGGCGGAGGGCGGATTTAGCCGAGAGGATCCAGGGGCACTGCGCGAAGGTGAGGAGCTACTGGTGCTGCTCCTGCAGCTCTGTGGGGCGAGCTTGTCGGAGGGATGAAGCAGCTCGAATTTTTGTCGGTGATACGGGTGAGGCGACCGGGCGAAGTAGCGCAATTGCCCGCCGTCTTGATCGTAATCCTCGTGACCGTCAGCGGCGGGGATCTGAGGCGCTGCGAGTGAAGGTGGAGGTATTTCATCTTTGTCGGACATAGCGCAAATTTAGCGACGATGGGAGCGGTCGACAGGTCGACTTTGCTCAGTAGGGTAGCATGGACGAAGGCTGGGGCTCAAATGATGGACGGCCGATCGATCTTGCAGCGTGAGAAAAGCGGCGATCGACGTCAACTGATTGCCAGCGGACCGGGATTCGATTTTGGGAGCTCGGGGTCGAAGATTTTCGGGGATGGGGACGGTCGATGTCGGTTGCCGCAATTGTGTCGTGTCTGTTGGAATCTGTGAGCACGTCTGGCAATCGGGCAATATTTTGGTTGGTGGTATGTTTTAATTGACTGTTGGAATCACATGTAGGTTGGCTTGGCGGCTTTTGATCCTTTCATAGCGTGCGAGATTAGTGGCTATAGGCAGGACTCCACCTCAGGTGAGGAGGTACCTTACATGATGGGATACTTTGGAAAGTACCTATTTAAAGCTACACTGCGTCATAGTGGACCATAAGAGCCTAGCAGATGGCTGAACTACAGCGCGCGACGGAACCAAAAAGGCAAGATTTCAGAGAGCTGATCATTCTTGACATTGGATTTCGTAGTAAATGCAAGTCTAAGCTCATCACAAACACAGTGTGCAGGGCTGTGTACGATCCGTAGAGATGAGATCCGGTTGTGATTGACCAATCCTATCAGTCAAACCACGCTCATCTGAGCCAACTTCAAACTCAACATAGGGGTTTGATACAGGGTGCAGCTTGTTGGATGAAGGCGTTGCTGAATGCATCAGACCAACTAGAGGTAGGGGACCTGCCGCAGCATCTTCTGTACATATTTCGTACCTTACCTAGCAGCTAGGTAGGTACCTAGGTAGTTAAAGGTAGGTTTTAAGGTCCGTAGTATCTGACAAACAGATGCCTCATACTGCACAGCAAACAAAGTATCTTAAGTACCTTGGTAGGTACCCTACCTATACCTAGCTTAGGCTGACTAGCATATTCCCCAGCCTTACAGCTGAATGAACTACCGATATGTGGCTAGAGGTGCCGATTATACAGTACTACGTAAAAATCGCTACTTAAGCCAATCTTTGCCAATCAAAAAAGCACGGCTATCCCATGTGTGCCTACTCGACAGTGCTCTCTCATTTATCAATGCGCTCGCTAGGCGCCTCAAATTTGAGAATTTTGATGATCTGCAGCCTCCTTTAATCAAAACAGGCGCGTATCCTATATACCTATGTGGTGCTGTAGCAGACCAGGGTGATTTTGACTTTCCAAAATTTCTACGGGACTCACTGGGATCTGTTCACTATGAATGTGTGAGCTGAATCGGATAGAACCTAGATAGGTGCCGGGCTCCAATAGTGGAGGTGAATCAAATGAAAAAATGACAATGATCGTCCCTTTTTGATGAAGCTCATGATTTTGGTGGGTGTCTGATTCATGACAAACATCGATTCGGACTCTCGCCGTCAGCAAGCCGCGGGTTTCCTATTTGGTAATGACTGGGAATTCCCGAGAAGGAATTGTGCAATGCCACCTAATCTAGTTGCTATGCTGGCTCCGTGATGTGGGTGTGCTCTGCTGGACAAGGATTGAAAAGGGAGACTGGCAAAGGGGACAGAAAAAGCCAAACACCAAAGTGTGTAAGCAAACAACCACTTTGAAATGAAGAGAAAAATAAATGTAGCAACCTAGGGAATATGGAGAGAGAGGTCGTCGGAGAAGAAGGAGAAGAAGGAGAAAAAAAAGTTGCAGTTGCCCGATGTTTTTTTTTGTCCCTTTCTTCCCTCTCTTGCATTGAAGGTATATATGGAGTGTTTGGCCAAATTTGGCGTCTCGCTTTTTATCCTCCACTTTGACTGTATTTATTGGGTTCAACAATGAGGTATCAATGGATCTTATTGATCAACCGGGAGGCATGTTTGTAAGTTATGCTGTTGGTTCAGGCAGGCAGAAACAAGCTTGAGTTGACTGGCTGGAATCCATGCAAAGGTGACGTGTGTGTCGCTCTCGTTTGCTCCCGCATTCCCGATTATACCATAATGCTACTGTATATTTCGGTGTGAGACAACAGTACACGGTCGGAGAAAATAAACAACTGCAGAGAATGCATCGGCAATTGATCGACTCTTCATGAAGTGCTGCCTGCCGCATTCCGTAATTTTGTCTCGCATCATCGTCGGCACTCGGCCGTGATTAGATGGGTCTTCAATTGGCTAAGCTCCAGAAGACTCTGCTAAACAAGTTTTTTCTAGGCATATTGGCACTGTCGTATAAGCGGCCCCTACGGTCCTTCTCCCTTTCACGGAAGGCCAACCGAGAACAGACCGGGGGAGGAAATAAAAAAACAAAACAAATCAAGGTTTTCAAACGAACACGATTTGGTTTGGTATCCTGTCATGCAACGACTGCTTGGCTGTGCCGTAAGATAAGGTGGCTAGGGAGGTCGTGTTTTTCAAAAAGTTCATCCATGTCATCCGAACTTTGGGGTCACGAAAGGGCACGGATCAAGTCTCCAAGTACGAGGTTGTAAGCAGTTTAGTCGTTAAACTGCTGGGTGGTTGATTGATACGAATGACCTGAAACTATCTCGAGGTTGTGTTCTGCGCAGAGCCCACTTCAATGGCCACTCACTCAAAACCCTCGCATACGTTGTGTATCAAAATGATGTGTTTTCTTTGGTTTACGAATAATAATGATGCGAGTGCTAGACAGCCTTGACAACCTGCAACAGCCCAATTGGCAATTGTTGGTGCGCCAATTTTGAACATCGTTTGGTCGTCCATGGGACCGCGCAATATACTAAACACAAATACGTCACTATTATATGCAATCTTCAGCCATCGAAGCTTGGGAGCAAGGAAAACTGGTATTTATATTGCATGATACTTTTCTATAGGTCGGCATCTTTTTGTGGCAAGACCGGAATTTTGTGTACTTTGGTAACCTGGAGCAGACTTTTCGGAGGCGATGCAGATCCATACAGACACGAGGCGGCTCAGCTGTTTGTGGTTCCGTTTGCAGAATCCAATAGGGAGGAAGAGGCCCGAAATGCGTCGTCGATTCGGCTACCGCGGAAGTTCTTATTCCAGCCTCTGGTATGAAGGACTTGGCACTGACGACGCACAGAAGGTGGGGAGCTACAGACTCTCAAAAACGAGGGGGCCTGATCCTTGCAATCGCAGACTCCCAGCCGCCGGGTCCCACCTGTTCCCACTCACGATCCTTGTCAATTGAGGTCATGGACGCGAAGGCAGAAGAAGGACCTGATAAACCTCGAGGGCGGATAAGAACAACAAACACAGAAAACACGACAGACGTAGATTCGCAAGCAAGCAAGACAAGCAAGCTAACGTTGCTTCAAACTACCGTACCAATTAGCTTTCCACCATCAACACTTTTCCTTCATCGCTGTCAAGATCGCCATTGTCTAACCTTGCAAGTCAGCTCTGCAGCCAAGCTGAGATCCTTGCATATCGCACTGCATCGAGCTTGCAGCTACTCCGCAGCAAAGAAGGACGGCGAAAAACCACTTGGTTGCTGAGTACAGTACTGCCGCGTACCGGAAACACTCGCCACCTCTTTCTCACCTTTAAGCGTAGGCAACGTCAGCCACTAAAAGTTACACTTGCCCTTCACGACCTTCTAAGCCCATGTGTTTCGTCTTAACGTTTATCGAACTAGTTTAGACGGAGGCCAACGCGGCTCGCTAGTCTCAGCACCAAGGGAAATCTTAAGACGAAAATAACGAAAGGGGTGAAGGCGCCTGTGAATATCGGATCGCACACTCCAATTCGCCTCCTCCTAAGCCCGACGGCGAGGGAGCCCAACGTTTACGCCAACGCTGTGCTTCAAATACGCGCTAGTCAAAGCAAACGTTTTTTTTTTGTTGTTGTTTCTTTCCAGGCATATTTGTCTTGCCCAGCCCCTGTTGCGCCCGACTTTTAGAGTTTGGGACGACTGCAGCTGTCACCTGCAACCTGATAGAAATAGACGAGCCCTTCGTCTGATCTGTTTCAGGGTACTCTTCCTCAACTCCACCCTCACATTCCAGGTGTCTGTCTTTCGTCACATTTTATAACGCCATCCCACCTCCTCTGTCTTCACAATGGATGCACCACAGCTTGAGGCTGGCTTGCCCACCGCAAACCAGGAAAAACAGTCCCTAGCGGCAGCCTACTCGCCCAGCACACCACACAACGGGCCCCAGCCACAGCATCGCAGGAAGATGCAGTCTTCGAGGCGTGTTATTTTCGCCATACTGGCCTTGGTCCTCGTCACTCTGGGAGTGGCATCAGCAGTACCGGCACGGTCATGGCGTCACGGCCCTTGCGACGCTCAGGAAGTCGAAGGTGTCCGTGTTCAGGCCGAAGGAGGCAATGAGGAGTCGGGCAGCTTTCCGTGCCTGTTGAACGCTGTATCGAGCGAGGCTCTGCATGATGTTCTGCACCGGTACTTCCCCAACCGCTTCAAGGATGGCATCTATGAGTCCGATAAGAATGCGATGGAGGCCGTCCATCGAGAAGACGCCTCTCTGGCAACATCCCTGGTGAAGATTGCCAAGCGTCAAGGAGGTGGCGGCAACAACACCACCAGCGCCGCGCCCACGACCCCGCAGTCGACGACGCCGACTACCAGACCGGCTTCTACAACTCCCACCACCACTCCGGCTGAGACCACCCCGACAAGCCAATCACCCACGACCGGGCCTGCTTCTACCACTCCTTCGACAAGGCAAACCACCTCTAGTACGTCACCTCCAACCACGTCGGCTGAGCCGACGACCAGTCAGGGTATGCTGATCTCAGTATCGCATTCTCTATCACTCACTCCACCCCCAATCACCCTAGGCTGAATAAGCCCATAGTCAAGTGGCTATCTGATTCTCGAATTAGTAACACGAAACTAACAATGCACTCTGCTTAGGCACAACGACACCTACAAGCACGTCTTCTACCACGCGCGTGCGGTCCTCAAGGCCTGTGACGTCTACCTTCACATCGACTGCCTCTAATGGTGGACTGGTTATTGTTACCCAGACCTCTTACGTGGATGCCGACCCGGGCGAGGCTACCAGTACCAACCCCGGTGGGAGCTTGCAGACCAACGCAGCGATGCCGCGCACTCGCAACGTTGCCGTGGAGGCTTTCGCCGGTGTCTTGTTGGGTGGGTTGATCCTCGTATAAACATCGATTTGAAAATTAAATCCACATGGGCGGAGCAAACAGAGCATATTGAGCATATTTTGTGGGCGATTCTTTAATTCGTACATTGCTCTTTTTATATTTCATTTGCATAGCATAATTGACCGGCGCGGGTTTTATTAAGAGTTGAGCGGACTCTAGACATTCATTCAGCATTCCCGGCGCATTTGGCTTTTGGCTGTTTCATATGGGCGTTTCGGTATCATCAACAGGATAGAATACCATTTGGTACATAGGCGGGTATCTGTCGGAATTAGCAATAATCAGTAAACAAAATTGACAACAATAGAATTAAAGATATGCAAACTTTGCTGTCGAAACTCTGGCTAATTCTAAGTAATTTGGTCGTAAGTTTCATGTTGGTCCTGTTTTGCAAACTATCATACTAGCCGAACCCATCTGCTGTCAGCTCCAAACTCCAGAATAACGCCGCGTCCAACCTTGCACATGTAATATCGCAATACAATAATAATGATAATAATAATAACAAAAAAAGCAACACTGATCCATTTTATCCAGGGCCGATCTTTGGCATATCGTGATGTTCGCTAAGTTTGGAGAGATATGTGTTGAGCTCCTCGACTCGTTCCTTGTGTGTTTTCAGCAGTTCTGGCTTCGCGGCCGCGGACTGTGCCATTTCGAGGAGCTATACATTTTGGGGAAAGAGAGCAACCATGTCAGCAAAAGAACAAACAATCCCCATGGAAGGGAAATAGATTTGGGCATACAACAGCCAGCGAAAGGCGACGGGCGGCTGTGGCGACGCATGTATGCACATACCTTCTTCCTCTTTGCTTCCTCAAAGCGTTGCTCCGTCTCGGTCTTCCGGCGCAACGGCGCGTGGTCTTCGTCTTCACGAGCGCGTGCCTGTTCGTCATCTCCGTCCGCTGCGTCGGCATCCTTGTCGCTGCGCTTGTCGGCCGAGAGCGCCTTGTCCAGCTCGGTCACCTTGTCGGCTGCCTTGCTGCCTTCGGCCTTCTTCTTCTTGTTCTTCTTGACCTTTGCGCCCTTGAGGCGTAGGCCTTTGCCGCCTGCTACTGTGTAGTCGTCGTCCCCCATGTTTGTGAAGTATCATGCGGTTCTGGCGGAGTGAGGTCAACTCGGGGGTGTGGTGTCTGGCGGTTATCCCTGCTCCGGCAAATTCGATCGATTCGCGACGAAGCGGCAATGATGCACAGGTCCGGGTTAGGGTTACAGATGTCCGACTGAGAAAGCCCCCCCCCCCCCGACTCGTACAAGTGAATGGAAATGTCACGTGCAAATGGCGGGCTGCCCCACCAAGAAACTTTCCATATCTTGACGCGGCGCGAGAGAAAATTCTTTTGACCTTTCTTCTTCCTCCCTTTCTCTCCTCAGATCAAAAAGTATTCACAGAGACTGCCACGACCGCCACCACGATTTCCTCACGGTGGATTTGGTTGCCTGCCCTCGTATGAGGGCACTCTCTGGAGATGGACATTTCCTTGGATATAGGAAGTCTCTTGCCTCGGAACTTTTCAGTTATGGGCATGAGATGCTGTTTGATGAGGAGACATTTCGCGACTTGACAATCTTGTTGATTGTTTGTTTGCCTGTGACATGTAAAAAATTGCTGCGCTACTGAGAAGCAAAAACCTTGATTGATACTAGCTGGTTTGGTCAGCACCGACGCGCGGCATCCTTTCCCGACATTCCTTCGCGTTGGAGCTTGATCCGGTTGCCAGCGTCAAGGCTTAGCTGTCGGCGTGTCTCGCCTTTGTAGTAGACTACGTCTTGTATCCAAATGCGGAGCGTGTTTGCCAAGACTGGACAGTGGTAACGCGGAATTTGAACGATCACGGTATCAGGCGAAAAAAAAAAAAAAAAAAAAGAAGGAAAACATCGCTTGCCACCGTATATGTATGCGCGGGCCTTTACCAACCTAACTGTTCACGAGGAGCTTCAAGTTACCTATCGCATATTATATTTATTTTTTGTGCAAAACAACTATTACCAAAATCGGGAACACCCGCAAGGCCCACAGCGTTGTGCTGTCTGTTCAGGGATGGGGATTTTTACCCCTACCACAATAGTAAGCGTGAAATCGCAAACAGTCGGGAGTTGGTGCTCTTGCACAAGGCTGAAGGCTCTAATGTCCGCACTACATGCCGCACTGTTGACAATTATAACACATTATATTCACGGATCGCATGAACAAGTCCATAGACATGAAAGACGCAATGCAAATCAAAATTAGTTCAAATCCTAGGCGTGTATACCCGACCCCCTTAGTAAGTTTGCATGTGGATAGGTACTCGAACTTGCCCTGTAAATACACCCAAACTGTAAAGCCCCATTTCGTACCTCCCATCCTTCTCCAATGAGGCTGTATCAAACACAAATTACCTTGTCCAGCAGTACTTCCCACGCTAAAAAGCCCCGTTATTACCTCGGCATTCACATTCATACAGGGGGACTACTGTACACCCAAATTGTAAAGCCCCGTTTGGTACCTCCATTGTTTCCCAACCCAGGGCTGTATTAAGAATACTTTCACTTACCCTGTAACCAAATACGATTTTGCAAGCCAGTTTGTACTTCCCTTGGTGCTTAATCTCGCTTATTGTCCTATCTGGGTTTGTCCATTGGCCGATAACTTGCAAGGAGCCCTGACGTTGATATTAATTGTACGTAGATCAGGTGTATTTACATGAAAATAGATGAGTATCATGTATATATATTCCGTGCTAAGTATAACTTAACTAATACAAAAGGGCATCTTGTACTGTCGTGGTGTCTTCAAAATTAGATCAAGTTTATGGTATCAACGATATAAATTTATGATGTGAGCGTTGTACTTCCGTTCTTCTACCTGCAATCTCTTCACTCATATGTCTTACCGTGGCATAAATTGTACTGGTCACTTTTATCTAAATTTCTTACCTTCATTGTGCTTTCCTTCCCGTTTGCATTTTTGTTCTTTTTACTTCATTTTTCAGCAGCCGCACACACTGATAATTTTAAGATTCTTAAACATGTCGCCGATAAGGCAGGTGCTCACCTAGACCTGACTGGGAAACGATCGTATGCCATGTACGAGCACTGGCATCCAACACATCTCCTCCAGCAAATTATCCCGAGTTACCACCATATGCGGCTGATAAACGGTTACGTCGAATGCAAGGATGAAAATAATTGCGACTTTATTGCGTATGCATTTGATATACATAGTAACCCCAACACATGTTCCTCTTCTAGCATCCCTACTACATCTCAGCCTTCGAAACTAAGAGCTTGGATTCGCAATAATCACGATAAATGTTACTCAACCATCCCTAAAATCCCTAAAACCATTCAGACTTCGAAACGCAGACCTTGGATTCACGATCAATATTTCGACAAGAAAACCAGAAACTACGTAAAGTTAGACAAGCCAAACAAGTACAGCTGGGCTGGCCCGACTAAAAAACTAAGCTTCGAGGAAATATACGATATTGGTATGCGTATAACCCTATAACAGCCATTTTCTTCAGGACAAGGCCCGATATTTTTAATACTTCATAATATTGACTGACATTTACTTCCCAATTATTCTAGGAGAGGAATGGTGTAAAAAACATTCCAAGTTTTATCTTGTCTATAACAACTGCCACGATTTTGCCTACGATCTATACCAAAAAATAAAGCAATAAGAGTATAAGAAATCAGGATACAGGTCTCGATTCTGGTAGAGAAGAGGGTTGACACAGGATTTGGGAGGCAAATGCCCATACGGACAGTCTGCCTGATCAGTTGGGAGCGCCAAGCACGAGACAGAACGACTCATTGTCTCCTCACTTTCCTACTTGAGGTCTGACCACCAATCTGCGAGATCGTGAGCATGTAAGCTTATATAAAATAAATAAATTGACTGCGGGACCGCGGCGTAAAGTCTTGGACCGCGATACAAAGATAAGCACGCAAGTATATAAGACATGGTATTCTGTTTCACAAGAGGTGAATTATATTTGTTTTGACTACTCGATTACGCTGCCATAACGTACAGCAGTCATTTCAACATGAAGCTCCTCGCTCCGGTACTCCTCCTACTGCAATCTGCTGGCCTCGTCCAGGGCTGCGTGCGTGTCCACGCCTATCTAAGCAACACCCCCATCGGCAACGACGTCATGAGCATCGAGCTCTGGGACGATGACAACTTTTATCAGCGATGCGGCACCTGCTCGTGGGCCTTTGCCAGCAACGAGAGCCGCTGCCGCAAGGAGTGCGGCAAGTTCACCGTCGAGGTTTGGAATAACGGCCGGTCCGCCTGGGTCCGCAACAACGGCAACAACGGGCTCGTGTACACCATGCGGCATACCAACAGCAATACAGATCACTATTGCTGCCTCTTCACCGACAACGGCTGCCGCGGATGGTGCAGCAACTGGGAGTCCTGCCACAAGAGCCAGCACGCCAACTGCAACAGATATGCCTGCAACCTGTGCGACGGTATACGGTACTGCGGCGTTCGAGACCGGCTGCTTGCCGAGTCGGCGGATAACTCAACGGCAACTGAGGAATGATTGGGAGAATACTTTAACCATTGCCTGGTCGTTTAAGAGCCGAAGTAGGACTAAAGCCGGAGGGACGATGACAACCTGGGACAAATGCACAATGCTCTCTAGTTAGATATAGAAGAATAAGCCCCTCTTTATGATTAAACCATACTTTAAACGCGTGCAACAGGGGGGGGGGGCGGGACGTATGGAGTGAAAGCGTTGGATGGACCAAGGGCTTATCTTGGGGCTATGCTGGATTACATGTGCGGCTGACATGATGGATAGCCAAGACTGATCTAGTCAGTCACATGTACAAAAAAGACACCTAACAGTTGATGTTAAGATGCCAAGCCATATGACAGACGGAACCGTCCCATAAACGTATCTCTGTCCTTGCACTTCGATACCATTCTCTACCAGCTTGGGTTGGAGTTTGGATGCTTGGACTTGGTTATGGCACGATACCCTTACGGGGATTCGCGCGCAACAAAGACGTAACCAATAGGAGTGTTTCTGTTCGGTAGTTTCCAGCTAGACTACTACTACCTAGACTCAGTTCTAGCTCTAGCTCTTCCGCGCTCCCGTTGCATGCGTGTGATGAACCATCCATTGACAAGCTAACTTAGTCTCCTTCAAAAGAGGGACCAGCTGTTTCAGTTGACATGAATGTGCAATCGTACATTTTCGTTTCGTCTTGCCCTTATTGAACTTTGGCATCCTCCAGATCTTGGGTCCTGCTTCTGTGCTGATCCCGGACGAACTCCTCTATTTGGATGTCATGTACAGGCCTCTCTGGAGGGCCAGGGATCTGTTCGGGAGCTGGGTCAGGCTTTTTGACCTCGTTTTTCTCGCCTCCGAGTAGCTTCCCAACTACTGGGATGTATTGTGCCACTAAGTTTTTTTTTGGGGTACAGACGACGCATCAGCTTCCGGAACGGAAAGAACGAAAAACAAAACAATAACAAAAATCATGTCATGGGGCATGCCAACTATACCTTTTTCTACGACTGGGTTCGCAGGGGGAGTGGGCGATTTTTTTAATTCACTCGGGGACTTTAGTGCATCTTTGGCTGCCTGGTCAAGCTGAAGCTTGTAGTTTGAGCTCCGGCCAAGGTCTTGTTCGGCAGCTTCATGTTGGAGGTTTGGTTCGTTGGTCGGCATGGTTGCGTGTGCGTGATGAAACAAAAACGCCTGAATGTATGCGATGGAGGTTTTGAGCAACAGACACAAGAAAGAGTAGTATTTATCACGGATATTTAAATCAAACAAACTGTCGTTTGACTTTGAGACTAGAGAGCGTCATATAAAAAATAAATGGCTTTCCTGCAAAATTATGCATCTAATACCCGCCAAACTTCTTGGTATCTCGAAGGAGGCATGTCACTGTTTGTACTCCGTCTGTGCCTACCAGCTGATAACATCCAGCAAATGACGTCACCTATGCTCGACAAGACGCCTCGGTCAGCCCTGACTCTGGGCGACACTTCTTTGTGCCGATAACCGAAATAATCGCCTGTGTTTTTTTTTTTTGTTTATGGGACCTGCTTGGTCTTGTCAAAACTCGAAAAAAAACACATGAGATTTTGGATATGTTGGAATGACATTGTTGGTACAAAACACAGTAACTGTTGGATCTCGAGATCGCAATGATGTTCGTAATAACTTGAGGAAATAAGCTCCTGTGAAAAAATTGCCGAGATCGGAAGACTGGGGCATCACCTTGTCATTTATGCAAGACACATCTCAAGTGGCAAGCAAGGGTAACAGAACGGGAAGGCGGTGGGAAATCGCATATCTTTCTTGTTCGTTCCTTCCTCCACATAGAAGTTGAGAAAACAGTGAGAAGACGAGAGAATAGGCTGGGCAAAATAGATTTTCTCTTTATTTTCGAATATTGATATCAAGTATCGAATTTGTTCTCCACCAATTTTCAAAAAAAAGAACATAGGAGCGGGGGGAAAAAAATCAACAAAAAATGGGAGACTCGGGGCAACCACAGCAACATCAGGTGGACCAACCATCGACCTCCCCGATCCCCATCACGATCGTGACAGGGTTCCTCGGGTCGGGAAAAACGACCCTGATCCTGAACCTTGTCCCGCAGCTTCGCAAGACCAACCCGGACTACAAGCTCGCGCTGCTCAAGAACGAGTTTGGCGACCTGGCCGTGGACTCGCAGCTGGCATCGTCGGGGGCCGTGGCCGGCGTCCAGGAGCTGCTCAACGGCTGCATCTGCTGCAACATGGTCGGCCAGCTGAGCGACGCCCTGTCGGAGCTGCGCGCCTCGGTCCGCCCGCACCGCATCGTCATCGAGACCTCGGGTTCCGCCTTTCCCGCCACCCTGGCCCTCGAGGTGAACCGCCTGGCCCGCGAGACGCGCGGCGCCTACGTGCTCGACGGCGTCGTCAGCGTCGTGGACGTCGAGAACTGGCAGGGATACGAGGACACGAGCTACACGGCCAAGATTCAGGCCCGCTACACGGACCTCGTCGTCTTCAACAAGTGGGAGCTCTGTAGCGAGCGCCGCTTCGACGAATGTCTGGACCGCCTTGGTGACCTCGAGGTCGACGTCGCCTGGGTCAAGAGTGACAAGGGTTGGGTTTCCATGGACCTCGTATTTGGTGTCGATGGCGGGCTGGCGCAGAGCTTGACTGAGGATATGGCTCAGGGTCACGGACATGACCATGGTGGGGAGGGCCACGAGCATGATCACCAGTCCGAGGTTGAGGTCCTTAGTATCTCGCTCAAGAGCGCAGGGCCCAGTCCATCCGTAAATCCCGAGAGTCTGCAGAAACTCCTCAAGGCTGCACCAAAGGATGAAGTCTACCGCATCAAGGCTGTGATGTCGGCCTCGTCTGCGTCTCCCGTGTGGCGAGGCTCTGATGCGGATGCAGCCCCGGAAGTGCCGAGTGAAGCGGCGGCCAAGTCACAGAGGTATATCCTCAACTGGGCCTTTGGCAGGTGGACTTTTACTCCCGTGACGGAGGGCATATCAGAGCACGAGTCCAGCAGTGGTGTTGCGCTGCGTATGACCATGATCTTAGCCCGTTACGAGAGCACCAAGTGGAAGAAGAAGCTCGAGGCGGGAGGATTTATAGAGCTAGAGGGAGAAGATAAAGGGGAGCTCACGATTACAAAGATTGCATAGACATCACCAAGAGATAGATGAGAAGGTGAGACGAAGCTACGAACCAGCATTGATGATTGATTCCATGAATTATAAAGGACTGGACAAAGGAAAGTGATATAGAACGGTAAAGTGAATGCCAGTTTCCTTCCTGTTACAATTACAGATAAAACGAAAACATGTGCTATACATTAATCATGCCGCTTTCAAACGTGCGGTCGATATTAGGGTGCCTCAGAAGAAAGCAGGCTCTGGTGACCTGAAGAAGCGAACCGGCGGCTGATCCGATCTCGGCGTCCTCGTCTGCTCCCTGCCATGCAGTTTACTTAGAATTGGCGAGATGGGCGAGGGTTCAAGAGCAGGCACCTGATCTTCACTCTCTGATCCGCTGCTTCCCTCGTCGACGTTGGGTAATTGTCTCTGGAATGCGGCAGCGAGATTCCCCTCGTTGCGCTCAGAAGTCTCTTTCGGTTCGAAGTAGTAGTCGAAACCATCCCAATCATCTGTCCAGTCGTCAAGAGTTGTTGCGTCTTCGCCTTGCGCCTCCCCCTGTGGCGTGTCTCGCTGCAACGGATCCAACGCTTCGCCGAACCGAAGTGGGCTAGCTAGTCCAGCCTTGAGCATGGCGCTAGCGTCGCGACCGGGCGACCACTTTCCAGCACCACCACTGTCGCCCGGCGTCCTCGGAAATCCAGGAAAACCTCCAGGCCGAAAGCCAGGGCTCACCAGCTGGATCTTTTTGGGCGACATGGCGGCCTTGATGCTGATGCCGCGCGCGATTCCCACCCTGGCCGGCGTCGGAGACACCTCCCTGCTGTTGTCGTTCCGCTGCCCTCGCGGCCCGCGCGGCGACGCCTTCGCCGTCCTACCCAACCCCCTTCGGCGCGGTGGGGGCGGACCGAGACTGAACGGCTTTTCTTGCACGTTGTCGTTGTCGTCCTGCCTCCTCCTGACCCTGCCTCTCTCCTGATCGCTGTCTGGCGAGGCGTGGGTGTTGTCGCCAAAAACGCCGCTCGTCACGGGCAGGTAGCTGTTTTCGCACAGCAGGCAGAGGGCTCCGCCGCTCATCATTCCCTGCTTCCGGCAGAGTCTGCAAACTTGTTCGCCGCTGGTCGAGCAGGCGATCTGCGTCTGGTTCGACGGTCTGGGTGGGACGGCGGCGGGCGGGGCGCGCCCCGTGAAAGGAGGTGCTGACCTGGGGCCGTTTTGGTCCATGTTCCAACGAGTCGGCGTCAGTGCGTCCGGATAGACGGACTCACGATTATACAATGACAACGCCTGCCTGCTGAGCGTTATTGGAACGGGAGGTATCGAGATAGACTGGGCCGGGCTGGGCAGCATACCCGAATGGTCGCGGTAGTTTATTGCGGTTCCTTGGAAAGACCAAGTCTGCTGTTCAGCTTGATCCGCTGGACACTCCGATTCAGGAGGTGACGGTGAAAAATGCTGCCGCATGCGTTGAAATGTGTTTGCAGCAGCACTTCCTGGCCACGCTGTGACTTCCGGCGGCATCCGATACGTGCTTTCCGGAGACACGGGGATAATAGATGAGAAATCACTATCGGTAGTGCTTCTGGGTGAAGGTTCAACCTTTGGATTTTGCCGACTTTCGAAACTGTTCATAATATCATTGATGCCGACCGTGTTTCCTGACGAGGATTCCGTGGAGACGGCCCTCCTCTGGACTGGCGGACTCAGCGTCGGGCTCCCTGCATGGGGCAAAGCCGACTCGCCGCTCACACTCCAAGTCGCCACCCTGTTTTCTGCGCATGAATCCCGGCTCTGCCCCTGAATGTTGTGTGCCTGAATCCCCGAGAGAATGGCATAACACTCCTCGTCCGATGGTATGTCGGTGACTGGGTGCGTCGGCCGGTCGGGCGTGTGCACGGGGACAAACTCCCTGAGCTTCGATGTTTGGCGACTACTGCTGCTCCTGTCTCGACGACCGCTGGATGCGGACCTGCTGGTGTTGTTGCTGCTCCTGCTCCTGCTACTTCCGCTGCCGCCTCTGCTGTAAAACCCCCTCGGTTTGCTTTTAATCTCCATGACCGCTCGCTGTGCGCAGTGTGACGAGGACGTAAAGAATAACAGCGGGAGGTCGATTCGTATCTCGTCGTCATGGCGTTGCAGGCGCGCACATCCCCTTTGGGTTCGAGAACAAACGTGATGGCGTAGCTTGCACAAAGACCGGAATGTGAGCTCGTCCATGTGGACGGCAGATCTATCATTTTGTCTGTATTCGGGTAGAGACAAGGTAAGGTAGTTTAGATAGCTGAAATGACGTTCCTTTGTTCTCCCTGTGTGGCTGAGCTCGGATAAAGATCGAGTTTTTTTTTTTTTTTTTCGTCTTGGGGAGACAAGAAGCAATCAATCATGGAATTGCGGCTGCGCGATGGAGGGTGGCAACTCGCATTCGAAACGAGCCACACCATGTGCAAGCAATGCGGAATTCAATAGCATCTCCGTAAGAGATACTTAATCTTTCCGAACGTAATCATGATGAACGTCCTCCCTTGACTTGGCAACGCGACAAAATGTCTTAGACTTCAGCGGCGAGTAATAGAAAGAACACCCAAAGCGTTTTCACTAGCTCAGAATGTGAGACAGGGAGAATTCAATCAACTTGGTAGGTAGGTACATTCCTGGGCTCGATCAAGTATTATTATGAACAAAAGGAAATAAATACCAACCTAAGTAGGCAAGGTAAGTAGGTACCTATTACAGACTGGTTGTGACTGTCAAATTATTGGAAAGGACCATCAGAGTTGGCGGCAATTCATGACAAAGCACCTCCACGTCCGACAGGTATTGCACACTAGCCCCCTCACTCTCACATATACCTTCCTCGGGAATAGGAAGTGTGGTAAACAATACGGCCGTGTCCTCGCTTTGCTGCCTCATCAGCTCGTTGATGATCAGGTGCTGCGCACGGCTTGGCAGGTCGTTGAAGGAGAGTTTGACCGCAGCCTGGCTTCCTTGGTGCGACTCGCTTCCTCCACCCGCCTCGTCGTTGTGATGACTATCAGAACGGCTTCTCCCCCCATCACCTTTTTGCTGAGCTGCGAGTAGCTCCGGTATGTCGATTTTCACATCATCTGTCGCATCCCCTCCTGTTTCCGCCAAGGTTGCCTTAAATTGACCAGCTGACTCGCTTTCCGGAGAAGCAAAACCAAGGCTGGGTCCAGCTGCACCTCCGACATCGATGATCTTGGTTTCCGGTACCAAAGAGCTGACGAATCGATTAGATGAGTTTGCCCTCGTGAACCCGGGACGCCGGGCCGGCCCCTCTTCTGGTTTGAGGGTTTGAGATCCTGATGTGGGCGATCTAGCTCGGGATGGTGGTTGGGTTACTGCTAGGGTGTCTTCTCTCGATATCGAACCATCTCGTCCTTCGAATGATTTTGTAGTCGCGATACCGCCGCTCGCAGGAGACAAATGATCAGTAGGCATGGCTCCATATGATCGCGCTGACGCGGATGCCCGAAGAAGTGGTTGGCGCTCAATTTCTAATATGCGCTGTGTTGCCGGGCCGATAGAGCGCAAGCTTCCGTAACTGCTCCGCTGCAATCTGTCATTGCCGAGCGAAATCCTTGATCTAGGTGACCCCATGATTCCTGATATGTTTCCATCGTGTTCAGGCTCGTTGAAATCCGCGTCGACTTCATCGTCCGAGCTACTGCTTTCACTACCTGAATCGTTAGGTGTTCTGGAGCTGGAACGGAAAATCTTTCGAGGAAGATTTTGCGCATGTATTCCCAGATTAAAGCCCATCTGCGAGAGAAGGGATACGGTAGGCCTCCGGCGAGACCTTCCCGACACATATGAGACGGTCGACCGTCTCCTGGGAACCTCCGACCCGGACTCGTCATCTTGGTTATCAACCTCTGAGCCTTGGCGCTGGGAGAGTCGAATTACTTTCAGCTCATCCCACCAGTCGGAATCTAGGGCTCTGTTGAGCATGTTCTCTATTTGCGGATCCTTGAACTCTCCGTGGACGATGCCCTGGTAGGTGTGCAGCTTATCGGAATCCAGTGAGAATGCATGCACGTCGGCATCGATCCTCAACTTTTCTAGTAATGCCGACACCCTTTGCTTTTCCTCTTGAACTTCCGATGCGTACTCGACGAATACCATAACTCGCAGTTGGAAGACACGCCTCCAAGTTTGACAGGTACGTAAAATGTAACCAAGCTGTAAGATTAGCGTATCTGTGAGGAATATGATTCAGGAGTGAGTAAGCCAAAACTGTTGTCACCGCAGAGTAGAGAACCGACTACATCTCAACTGCCACTTACATGTGTCAAAGTTACTAGTTATAACGCTTTTCCCGTCAGCGTGCACTCGGGCAGACATCTGAATTGGCCAGAGATCAATATATTTCTTGGAATTCTTGCCATCACGTCGCGGCGTCTCCAGGCGATCAAATCCTTTGGCAACAGCAACATTGAGTCTGTGCTTGAAGGCAAGATCCTCCAAGATGGTGAGGTAACTAGTGACCGACATGTTGCCTTCCCTCTTGATCACATCTGTGGGCAAGTCTCCATCCAGGAGCCTTGCAGAAGTATCGCGCCGCCGTCGCATGGTTGGGCGTACCTCGTCCTCGGAGGAATCATCAACCACCATGTTAGCAGGTGCAGACGCAGCTCGGGGAAGTTCTGAGACACCTTGTAAGCCACCCTTTGCCTGCAGCTTTCGGAGCTCGTCCGTATTGAAGAAACCAATCACGGCGATGTTGGGCCGCATGCCGCCAAGTCCCGCGGAGAGGATGAGATTCCTGATACCCCAAGTTATGGTGGGCGACATGTTTAGCTGTACAAAAGCCTTGATGCGGGAATACTCCGAGATGTACTTTGTCCAGGCCGACTGCTGTAGTTTAGCCTCTTGAACGCCAGTCTCAAAATCGTCTGTAACAATGACATGCCCCAGTATGTAGAGAGAGCCTTTCTTCATCGAATTACAAAATTGTACCAGGCGTGTTTGCCGCCGAGGGTCACCGACGAGAAGAATGATTTGTGGGCGCCAAAACTTGATGTGTTCGGGTCGTAGCCGAAGAAGGTACTTCCGAACCTGATGGTAGATGAGGTTCTGAGACACATCGCCCCAATGCTTTGGAGGGGACAAGTAGTGGATCAGGAGGAAAAGGAACACGAGCAAAATGACAGCCATGGTCGCATAAGTCTCGTCGATGAAGAACATTGCAAAGGCCGACAAAAGACTTCCAGCGAATGCAGTATGCCAACTGAAGAACTTGAATGCAGGACGAAAGTTGGGTGCCGAGCCAATCTTGAGTAAAAAGCAGGCCAAGTTCATGGTGAAGAAAGTCAGCTGCGCATGATGTTTCTTAGCTTGGATTCCCATAAGTGATATGGCACTGTCATGGCCTTGGAGATCATCATACCTGGTATCCCATAGAAATAAAAGTTGCAATCTGATCCAAATCAGCAAACAAGGACAGCTGTGCAATCATGTAGGTTAGGAAAATGGCAAGTACAGGCTCATCGCCTTTCTTGGTCCCTAAACCAAACGGAGACAGGCCAGGGATCAGCTTGTCTCGCGCCAATGCCTGGAGGAGTTTCGCGGAACCTATGAGACCCATAAGCGCCGAGAAAAATGTTGTAGCGCATTCTCCAGCAAGAATGAGAGGAGCAGAGAGGGTAGTGTCCTGTAGGATATTGGCATCTCGGAGAAGAGACGTCTGTGTGATTGCAGAGGCCATAGAGACAATGACCAGAAGGTATATCACAAATGTCGACAACATAGCCCAAAGTGTTCCCTTAGGAATGGCCTTGCTCGGATTGCGCAGGTCACCCGACATAGAAGCTCCGGCAAAGATGCCAGAAGTGGCCGGGAAAAGAATACCAAAGAGCTCGCGGAAAGTCGAAAGGCCCTGGAACTGACTATCGCTGCCAGTATCTGGGAAAAGGTTCGTCTTCAACGTGGCCATGCTCATTCCAGTGAACTCAATCCCAAGGCTTGGGTTACTGAAGGGACGCAGGAACATAGCCGATACGGGGATGCTGAACGTAGACACCAAGAGGATCACAAGCAGAGCGTTGCTTGCCTTGGCAAACATGCCACTCCCGGCAAGACACATGGCCGTACATCCCACAAGAGCAGCTGTCTCGAGCAAGTATATGCCCCAGAATCCATGAAGCATCTGGTCGGCAAAATAAAGCTCCAGGCAGCTGATGAGACCAACTACATTGAGGGCAGTGTTGAGTACCTGTGAAAGGTAGAACAGAATGCCAATAGAGCCGCCGAACTCGGGGCCTAACGACCTGGAGATGAGATAATAGGCGCCTCCTCCCTTTACCTCGCCATTAGAGGCAACGGCAGAGAGCGAGAGCGCGGTCACCAGATCGATAAGATACGAGACCACAAGAAGCCCTGGTTCAAGATAAGCGGTAAGGTTAGCAACACAGTGCTCTTACTGGCTGGCCTTGCGACGTGCTTGAAAAGAAAGTGTATATCAAACCCACCTAGCATCCCCAAAACTCCAATGTGACCGAGGATCGAACCGAACCGCAGAAACATAAGAATACTAACAATGTTGAGGCAAACCGGGATGTAGACGCCATTAGCCACACCCAGTTTGCCGGACTTGTGTGAGTTGTCGGAAGCCATGATTGCTGTTGCTTGACCGACGTGTTTTTACTGCATTTCCTTTTGTTGGCTGCTTGGGTTTGCTTGAATGCCCTTGGCGAAAAAAAGAAAAAAAAAGAAAGAGAAAAAAAAAATGAACCCAGGCTGTCCTGCCTACTTGAATCTCAAAAGACTGCCTGCCGGTAGTTGCTGTAGGAGTCTGGAGGCGAATATAGTCTTTTTCTTTTTGCTTGTCAAGACTGGCTGAAGTCTGGCTGCTATAAAAAGCAGCAGCAATTGTGTCACCGTTGCACAAGTCTCAGACACTGGGGGACTGTCTCCACGCGTGCACTACTGCCCAGCGTTCAATTGAGGCTGACCGTGATTTGATTGGAAGTAGGTTCGTTATCACAGATCAACTGTGTTTAACTAAGCCTGGCTGGTCCAATCTATCTTGGATGGGTGTGACAAATTACCTGACTACACTTTACCTAGAACTATGGAGAACTGGATTCGAAGGTGCTGGGCGAAAGCCAAACTCGTTCCACCATTAGGGAAAAAAAAAAAAAAATCATGTGTCAGATCGCACAGTAGGACAGGGATGTCAGTATTGAATGAGTACGACGCTTTCTTGGCGATCTGCAAATTGACACCAAGGCGACCTACGTCACATAGCCCAGGTGATGAGTGTAAAACCCCAGTGAGGGGTCCATTGTTGACGGAAAGAACCCCCACGCTGCCATGCAAGATGACCATCTAGCAGTGGAGGAACATGTAGGTCGAATGGAATATGTTTGCTATATTCAACAAATCTCGCTCGACGAGATAGTTTAAGAAATGAGAAAGATGATTTGCCGAAAGACTTTTAACCCGGCCCCGGATCTAATATCCCAAGTGCATCTGGTCATGCTGACTTCAATATTTAACTCCGCGACTAAAGAAGCAGTTGGAGGCGTGGTTTAGAATAAATGATGGATTCACTGGTCGCCGCACTGCAGCCGAACCAAGTTGCGGGGCTCCCGCACGATGTTGAACCTCGCTTGACCCTGTATGCATTGCTGATATTTCCACCGTGGTGATGCAATAGAATAAAAATCGATATCGCCCTTCAAGTCAACAAAGGCTAGGTGAGTTACTCAGATATCTTGGGTAGATAGAATATTGTCATGGGTTTGCAAACGCTCCCTCCTTCATGTCGCGTGCCCATGCCTGAAAACTCCTTTTGTTTCCCTAAACAAATTGTAGCCGCTCTCTTTGCTATCTCCTACCTGCCCCCAGTCTAGCCCAAACAAGACAATTGATTGAATAAGGTGCCTGTACCTTGCCTGTGCCTTACTCAACAACAATTTATTAGCATAGACCGTCCAGTAAGACCCCTGCCCTGGCACCCCTCGTCTACCCTACCTTACCTTACCTTACCGTACTTTCGTACATGGCCTTACCGTGCCGCCAACGCCCAGCATTTATTTCCTAAGCTTTCCTCAAGGTGTCAAATGCCAATTAATTTGTACCCAGCGGCAACGTACTAAACGCCACTTTCGGGGACCAGTTCTCAAGAGCTATATATAATTTCTAAAAACTACGAGGATCTCAACACTGCAACTGAGTTGTAGGTTTTCTTTTTCGTTTCTTGGCCACACCTTGGCATTGCACTCTGGGAAAAAGACCAATCAATGTGTCCGATCCACCTGCCTGGATCCGACCCAAAAACCAACTCAAAAACCGGCAGCCACCCTTCGGACACACTGAAATTCAACCCAACTTCCCTTATGCAAATAGCTTGCCTTGCCCTGCCACTCAACATTAGCTGACACAGGTTCGCCTTTTGACATCTTCTCACCCTAGGAACTTCCAATTAAACCACCACCTGCTCTCGATACAGTTACTGGCAACAAACCACAAGATTGCCATCGCCAACTGCGCTTGACCTTCCCCGTCACCGACTCGTCAGCACCTGTTCCCATTAGAACCAGAAACCTCAACCCCAAAGCTCTACCTACCGAATCGAAATCATTCATCATGAGTGAAGTTCCTCAGGCCCGTCGGGTAGGGTCTGTGGACGACCACAGCGTCTACGACGATGCAAAGACGTACTATACATCCGAGGAGCGGCACAACAACTCGAGGAGCGGTCCTAGGCAGAGGACCTACTCGCAGGTATGATTGCCGGCCAAGAACATGGATCACACACCATTTCATTGTCTAGATTGATTCTAAAACACCCTATTCTGGTAAACAGAACAGCTTGCTTGGTCAGATGGAGCGATTGGGTCTGAAGGAACCATTCCGGAGAGGCAGCCATGGTAAGCCGGACACCCACCCAGCTAGCTAGCTTGACCTTCACTTCCACCTTCACTTGACACTGACGACACATCCAGACGAGTCCAACCACAACAGACGTTTCCTCATCCAGGTTGACCCCACTCTTGAAAGCCTGAAATCCCAAGAGGATACCGATGGAAATATGCAAATTACCATCGAGGACAATGGGCCCAAGGTATGACGTCTCAGGCCGCTTCTCGGCACTTGTGCCCCGCCACGGACCCACCAAGCACTAACAACAACAACGAATGTCAGGTTCTCACTCTTCGCACTGCAGGGTCCAACGGCCACAATAGATTCGACATTCGGGGTACTTACATGCTTTCGAACCTCCTCCAAGAGTTGACACTGGCGCAAGAATATGGACGCAAACAAGTCATCCTTGATGAGGCACGCCTCAACGAAAACCCTGTCAATCGTCTGTCCAGATTGATTCGGGACCACTTTTGGGATGCCCTCACCCGTCGCATTGATGCATCCAGTATCGAGGTAGCTGCCAAGGACCCCAAAGACTGGACTGACGACCCTCGGCCGCGCATCTACGTGCCGAAGGGTGCCCCTGAGCAGCTTGAATACTACAAGAAGTTGGCTGCGGATAAGCCCGACATACGATTGGATGTCGTTGAGCTTCCCGAGACTATTACTCCCGAGTATGTCGTCGGTATCAACAAAGCCCCGGGTCTTCTTGCCGTGGATATGGAAGAGACTGTGGACCCCAAGACTGGCGAGAGGGTCATGAGCGGTCGTCCATTCGTCGTCCCTGGCGGCCGTTTCAACGAGCTGTACGGCTGGGACAGCTACATGGAGTCTCTCGGTCTCCTTGTTAACGACAAGGTGTACCTGGCCAAGTCTATGGTTTTGAACTTCTGCTTCTGTATCAAGCACTATGGAAAAATCCTGAACGCCACTAGGTCTTACTATTTGTGCCGATCCCAGCCGCCATTCCTCACTGACATGGCTCTGCGCGTCTACGACAAGATTCGACACGAGCCTGACGCAACCGAGTTTCTTCGGACCGCCATCCTTGCTGCGATCAAGGAGTACCACAGTGTCTGGGTGGCTGAGCCCCGTCTGGACCCAGTGACTGGGCTCTCACGATACAGGCCTGAGGGAACCGGTGTGCCGCCGGAGACCGAGGCTGATCACTTCTTGCACATCTTGGAGCCTTACTACAAGAAGCACAACATGACCTTCAAGGAGTTTGTCGAAGCGTACAACTTTGGGCACATCAAGGAACCGGAGCTGGACAAGTACTTCCTGCACGACCGAGCCGTGCGAGAGTCTGGCCACGACACTTCATACCGTCTAGAGGGTGTATGTGCAGACCTGGCGACCGTCGACCTCAACACCTTGCTGTTCAAGTATGAAACAGACATTGCTCGTACCATTCGCAACGTGTTTGGAGACAAGCTCGTCATCCCAGCCGAGTACTGCGTCGGCTCCCTCCAGCCAGGTCAGGTTGAAACGTCGGCAATTTGGGACCGGCGATCCAAGCGGAGAAAGCTCGCCATTGACAAGTATCTGTGGAACGAGGAGGCGGGTATGTACTTCGACTATAACACTGCTAAGCGCGAACAGTGCAACTACGAGAGCTGCACGACCTTTTGGGCGCTGTGGGCGGGTGTTGCAAGCCCCAAGCAAGCGGCTATTATGGTCACGCGGGCACTGCCCAAGTTCGAGGCGTACGGAGGTTTGCTTTCAGGCACAGAGGAGTCAAGGGGCCAGATAGGACTGGATCGCCCCAACCGTCAATGGGACTACCCATATGGCTGGGCGCCACAGCAGATGCTTGCATGGACGGGCCTGTATCGCTACAGTTTCACCGAGGAGGCTGAAAGGCTAGCATACAAGTGGCTTTTCATGATCACCAAGGCCTTCAGCGACTTCAACGGTGTCGTGGTAGAGAAGTATGACGTAACACGCCCTGTGGACCCGCACCGCGTCGATGCGGAGTATGGAAACCAGGGTCTTGGGTTCAAGGGAGTTGCGAAGGAAGGGTAAGTCCTACACCATGCCGACCGAAGGTTGACAAGATGCCGCTGACACTAGAAACGAACAGATTTGGCTGGGTCAACGCCAGTTACATCTACGGACTTCAGATCATCAATGCCCACATGCGTCGTGCGCTGGGAACCCTCACCCCTTACGACACCTTCATCAAGGCACTCGAGGATAACCGTAACCGAGCTCTGTCAGAGATGGTCTGAGTTAAGCTTGAAAGACAAGATTCCAAGACGCTCAAGTAAGAGATATGACGCCACAGGATATCGTCCTACATAACGTAGCGTGCTCGCCTCTTACCTCGTGCCGCGGCGTGTTGCAGGCGTAACAACTACCTCCCAAGATCAGCAGGACGAGAAAGGTTATGTCCGTATTGGTCTCTCCAGTCTCGTTCCTGGACCAGCATTTCTTAACTTGCATAAGTTCTTATGGTAGTGGTTACTTGCATTTATAGAGGCTATAGTAGTGACAGGAGAGGAAACGGGTGGTTTGTGTGTAGATTCACTACCCCACAGGGCCCAACTTTGATAAACAGGTTAATAGAAGGTTTCTTTGTCCGAGAAAAGTAAGCATGTTTGCTGCATTGCCGATCATGGTCCAAATAACGCTATGGTAGGGTTGATAAAGCTGAAAAAGATCGTGAGGAACTAAAGACATTTTATAGTTCAAAGATGGGAGGAGGGGTAGCGGTGGGAGTTGGTTAACGAAAGTGGAGCTCAACGTTTGGTTGCCCCGGCATTCGCAGAGCCAAGCCAAACCCTGCGAAATCCAATGGAGGCACAGACCAAGTCTGCAAATTGACAACCGCCCCAAAGCAACACAACGAGTAGGAGGGAGCCAGTGGAGGGTCAATTTCCAGCGTTTCGAAAGGGCGGTCTTGTTCCATTTCCTTTCTCCCTGCAAACTTAGACTTGTCCCTCTCGAAAACTCGCGATAATCTGCTCATTGCTTCCGTCAACAGTATTGCCAAGCACTTCACACCATTCAATCCGACTTGTCTTGATCCAAAAAAAATAATTATGGTGAGTCAAATACTCAAATGCACAGGCTCGGCTTCTATTACCCGCTGGCCGCCCCTCATGTGTTGTTTACTTTGCAAGTGCCGGAGTAAACAACAACACAAAACCGAAAAAAAAAAGTTTGCTCCATAGCCAGTGGCGGCAAGACACACAAAAGACATGCGGCCCATCGTTCCACTAGCAACTGGTGGGAAGGCCACACCTCTCGCCTAGCGCACACGGACATGCTGCAGCAAACGCGCCGTCACCACACCACCACTCAAATCGTCAATCCGATCCGACGCGTGCCTCTGATTTGCTTGTTGGATTGAAGTTCAATTGCTCTCCACTCCGACCTCAAAAACATCATCCTTCCGCATCAGCCCGCATCGATAAACATTCAATCTACAATCACCAACAATATCACACTCAAGTTGCAGTTTTTGCAACGAAAAACGTAAATATGGCTTCTAACCACTTTGACTCTCAGGCTTCCACCAACTACAAGGAGGCGTTTTCGCTGTTTGACAAGCGCGGTAATGGCCGCGTTGCGCTCGACAGCCTCGGTGACCTGCTGCGTGCCTGTGGTCAGAACCCGACCCTGACGGAGATCCGCGACCTAGAGAAGAACGTGGGAGGTGACTGTGAGTAGGAACGCATATTCTGCTGAGGACGATGCAGTCTTTGGCTCCAGTCTGCTGGATGAAAGGGTAATGTACAATTAGCCGTTGCTGACATGGGCCAACTTTGCAGTCGATTTCGAGACCTTCCAGCGCGTGCTCAACAGGCCAGGCGGCTTCCGTGACCCCGGCGAGCCCGAGGAGTACTGTCGTGGTTTCCAGGTGTTTGACAAGGACATGACGGGCTTCATCGGCGTCGGGCAGCTCAAGTACATCCTGACGAACCTTGGCGAGAAGATGACGGATGAGGAGGTTGATGAGCTGCTCAAGTCGGTCGACACCAGTTCGGGACAGGTCAACTACACCGGTAAGCCAGAATTTAAAAATCTGCTGGAGGCCACAATGGCCGGGATATAGCCTCCATTTGCAGGTGACTAACTTGTTCCCTTGTTCATCCTTGCAGAGCTTGTTCGGACCATCTTGGCCAACTAGAGCCAATACATCCGATTAGGAAGCCGGTTGATAGAGGGAAGCGGAACGATTACGATACACATTTCTAAAGGAGACATATCATGAGGACAGCATTCGGGTAGATCATGGGGACACATACTCCCCTGGTTGTCTGTTCTTGCTGGGATACGGCAAACGGGACGGCGTTGGACGGGTTGTTTGATAAACATTTGGAATTTGATAACACGAATTTTTTTGCCCCTCTTGTGTTCACTCGCCATAAAACAAAGTCATGTTGCGTTGCCTACTCGAAGGCAGCGAGCTGCTGCCTTTACGAGTGCGGCTCTTTCATGTTTGACGCCACGCGTACAAAGGACTAATGAATACTAAGACAATTAGTTCGGTAAGCCCCTATCTATGATCCTTCCTTGACATCTAACAAAGCGGTGTAATACCTGTTGTTTGTTCAGATCAAGGCCAGAACAGAATAAGAGAAACAAGATATCCGACATGGAGGACTCCCCAGCGGTTACCTGTATCGTAAGTTTGCAGCTCTACACTCAGAGCCTATACCATTGCGGACGGCATAGGTTAATAATAATCTCTCTATATTGGCTTGCAATCGCCGAAAGTGCCGCGTGACAAGATCAATATTCAATAATTTGGGCTTTGTAGCATTACGTATCCAAGGTAACCAACAATAGCCATCTCGATTGATAATCTCTTCGTGTGGCTGCTGACAGCATGGAAAAAAAAAAAATGTTTACCCTTGCCTTAAAACTACCTCAGCGTCAGCTCTAGCAGTCCTGGTACAGCTAAACGGCAACTAGGTACCTACTTTGGCACAATTCTCGGGTTGCGGAGAAATTTGGAGATCGGGCTTGGCACACTACACAGTTTGGGTTTCTTCTAGCCAAGACCGACATAACCAGAAGGTGCCAACGTTGTCGCTTGCCACGGGCCGGGCGGGCATGGTATATCGCCAAGAGGTGTGATTTAGGCCAAGACGTCTACCCAGAAGGCACGGAAACGACCTGCCACTTCCGCAATGGTGATATTTTTCCAGAGGCCATGGTATCCAATGAAAGATCCAAATGAGGACTTATCCTTCCCTGAGCAAAGCTCCGCAGAAGGGAAGCGGCAACAACCCTTGACGGGGCATGCATATAATGGAAAAGAAACACCTACAGAAAGACTTTGTAAGCCTTCGTCCAAGATTCAGCTTCAACGTCTGTCCATATAAACGAGCCTTTTGCCCCTCCTCGTTGGGGGGGGGGGGGGGGGGGTTTATACCTCTTGAGGTTCTTTTCCCCCTACCTCCAGGCTGGTCTCAACTTTGCTAGAGCTGCTCGTCTTGGTTGCCAAATCTAGACAGAATTATTTGGCAGCAACTCGTGCACTGCCTATGATGGTTCGTCACTTGCTATCTCTCGGTGCCGCCCTTGGCCTCCTCGCTTCGGCGACGATGGCCAAGGAGATGCCGGTTAACGAGGAGTTGGCCGCCATCTGGTACGACTCTGGTCTGGCCCACGAGGAGTCCATGCACCACAAGTCAGAGCTGTGGAGGATGGAGAGGGAGATGGGTCTCATGGACAGCGAAAACTACCCCGAGCTTGGATATCATGCCTGCACCAATGGGTGGATCGAGGCAATCCCAGGGGACCGCATGCATACATTCCGCTGCGACCAGGTATGATACGGCCTACCTTGTCATGAGCTGATGAGAATTGTTGGGTTTGGGGATCTGGGCATGAGCTAACGAGTGATATACAGATGGATTTATACCATTTCTTGTCGCACGGTGCCCTGAACAGCTCTGGCCAGGGATCCGGAACCTGGGGCTGGGTGTCTGACGATGGGCGCGAGTTTGCGGCCATTGGACAGGAGGACGGTGCAGCCTTTGTCGAGATCAAGGATGGGAAACTCGTGCTTGTGGCGAGGCTTCTCAGCCGCCTACGGCTTTGGTTAGCAACTGGAGAGAGATGGTACGTGTTTGTGGCGGTCTGGATGTTCTGGATGAGGACTGTCACGGAGATTCTAGCTAACTCTCTCGCTGTAGAAATCCTACAAAAACTACATGGTCATTGGATCCGAAGCCGTTGCACACGGCATTCAGATCTTTGACATGACCAAGCTTTTGGACATTGACGTTGAGGCCGCCGGCCCAGTCATCTTTGATCCCATAGCGGACCTCTCGGGCTACACAAACGACCTACCTATCGGCCGAAGCCACAACGTGGTTGTGAATGAAGAGAGGGACTACATGGTGGCGGTTGGCTCCCAGCCCAGAAACGACAGCTGCCGTGCGGGCCTCATCTTCTTTGACATTACCGATGTCGCCAACCCTGTTCGTCAGGGCTGTGCTGCGGATGACGGCTATGTTCACGACGCTCACTGTCTCGTCTACCGCGGCCCCGACAAAAGGTACGATGGCAAGGACATTTGCTACGGATATAACGAGGACTCTTTGACTATTTACGACGTCTCCGACAAGACGACGACCAACCTCATCTCCCGTACCTCATATGAGGGTGTCAACTATACCCACCAAGGCTGGGTTACCGATGTCAACAACCAAGAGTTTTTGCTTATGAACGACGAGCGTGATGAGCGCTACAGAGCAGGACCCGCCTCGGACGGATTCCCCGTCGTCTACGTCTGGGATATCCGCGATTTGGAGAATCCCAAGCAGACAGGGACGTACGAATACCCAACCAGAGCCATCGACCACAACCTGTACATCAAGGACGGCATCATGTTCCAGAGCAACTACGGTAACGGCTACCAGCTGATGGACGTCTCCTCGATTGGCCCTTCAGACCCCACGGGCTCTGGGATCTGCCGCGCCGCCTTTATCGACATTTACCCAGAGGACGACAACGTCGCTGGCGGTGGCATTATCGAGTTTGTGGGTACATGGTCTTCGTGGGGTTGGTTTCCTTCAGGTTACCACGTCGTCAACACCATCGAGCGTGGCGTCTTCCTGGTCAAGCCGACGTCCCTCAAGTGCCCACCGGCACCCACTTGCAATGCAGACAACTGCCTACGTGCCATGCGTGCGGAGAGTGTTGGAGGTCGCCTCGAGGAGAGCCAGGAGTTCTGCGCAACTTACACGGCGAACCTCGTGACCGAGGTCAGCGTGCTGCCGGAATATGCCACCAAGGCCTGCACCGGTGACGCCATCTCGCGTGTCAGCAGTGCTTGCGCTTGCATTCCTACCGTTGCTCCGACGAACTAGGGCTTCTAATAGGTACTTGTGGGACAGATATACCATTGCTCAAGAAAATCTTCAAGGTCCCGCAATGCCCAAAGATAAAATAGAATCAAACGGCTCAGCTGAAATCAGCCGAGGGCTTGACATATGTCTTGCTAAGATTAAGTTCTTATAGCCTCTATATACATCTAGTCCAGTTCTTCCAACTATGTACACAAAAGTCGTAATTACGTTTAAAAAGATTTGTAATTGTATCTGGCACTAAAAGGGCCTAGAATTGCTGGGAGATGCAGCCGAAAAAAAAAAAAAAAGAAAAGAAAAAAAAAACCATCATGGCTGGCTGGCTTTTTTTTCAGACTCAAACAGACTGGATCCACTTGCTCACCAACTTCTGGATATCGTCGCTGTTGCGCTCCATGAAGAACATGTGGCCGTTGCCATGGATGCCGACATCGCCCAACTCGACGTGCTTGGTCTTTTCGCACCCGGCCTGCACGAGGAATTTTGCGGTGCAGTAGTCGTATGGGGCGTGGTACGAGGCTTCGGCCGTGACCAGGAGTATGTCCTTGGAGGCGAGTTTGGTCAGCTTGCGCGGGGCCGGGTCGCTCTCCTTTTGCATCACGCAGTCGACCGACGAGCCGTTGACGCCGCCGTCGGCCCTCGCGGGGAACACCTGCTGCACCAGGTCCTTCTTGGGGTCCGAAACGGCCGGGTCGAACGTCAAGGGAATGTCGGTGAGCCCGTAGGGTCGCGCGGCCTTCTCACTGAAGATGGCCTCGCGGAACGGCGGGCCCGTCGGCTCCAGCATGATCAAGCCTGCCGTCAAGTCGGGCTTGGCGTCGGCGATGACGAGAGGCAGGATTCCGCCCTGAGAGTGCCCGACCAGGATGGCGGGGCGGCCGATGAGCTCCAACAGCTTGGCGCCGGCGTCGCGGACCGTCTCCTGCTGGTACGTGGCGTTGCTGACAAACTGCACGTTGGAAGAGTAAAAGGCGTCAAATACGGCGTCGCCCATCTCGCCGCTGCCGGGCCACTGGGTGTGGTTGACGGCCTGGGGCCAGAGATTGTACTTTTGCACGGCGGTGAAGCGCTTCGAGATGAGCTCGGCCGAGTAGGTCGACTGCTTATCGGCGTTGTGACCGGGCTGCCAGGCGGAGCGGCCGCGGAGCGTCTGGTCGACCACGTAGACCTCGTAACCCTCGTTGACAAACAGCGACGCCCACCCGCGCCCGCCGTCGGGCTTGTTGAGGAAGTTGGTGCCCGTCTGCGCCTGGCCGTGGATCAGGACCAAGGGGTGCTTTTGCTTGACGCCGTCGGTGGGCATGAGCTTCTCCACGTACATTTGGTCGCGGAATATGTGCTCCCCCGTACCCGTCCCGTCGTCCACGTACTGTCCGCCCACCATGAAGTAAGTCCGGACGGCGGAGATCTCGTCGCCGCCCCCGGCCGTTTGAGATGCTGCCGAGGTGGTCAAGCCACCCAGGCTAAGTACGGCCACGAGGACGGCGACCTTGGGAACCTGCATGACGGATTTTGACTTCCCCTCGGTGAATGCTTTTAGAAAGGCTTTTTCCTCCTTCTTTTCTGTCCCCTTGAACAAGGGAGCCTGGGATTTTTTCCACGCCGGAATAGGGTTTGTAACGGTGGGTAACGGGTTTTAACGAGTGGACGGGAATGGGTCAAAAAGTCCGTAATGGTAAATACGCGATTCTCGAGAATGAACGTAACGAGCTCTTTCGATCAAGGCTCTGAAAGGGCTCAAAAAAAAAAAAAAAAGAATGGATGCAACTCTATGGTGCAGTTGGCGTTAATTTCTCCCCCACGATGTTGTAGGTTGCAAAAGGAAAGAAAAAAAAAAAAAAGAAAAAAAAAAAAAAAAAAAACCAACGTGAGCCGGAATAGAAAAGACAAAAAAAGGACCTCGACCCGTAAAGAGGCAGTGCGTCCGAGACACCCCCAAATTACTCTAGACAAAAAGGTATGGCTCTGCCAATGAAACGCTTTTTTTGAACTTGGCGTGGGATAAAAATGCTACATGGGCATCATCTTGACTCGCTACCCACCTTGTCTGGTACCGTGAGAAGTATGATTTTGAACGGGGTTTGGGTAGTATGTATGTAGTTAGGTAGGTAGGTAAGGTAGGTACCTTGGTTTACTTTGATAGCACTTGCTCAGAAAACAGGTAAATGCTCGAGTTGTAACGTACGTGATCAATTCTTGTCCCTTTATGCGGAGTGACTGCGCAAAAGAAAAAAAACGAACCCCGAGGGAGGAGGACAGGGTCCTACTCTGCTATATGACTATGGGTAATGCCTCGACCTCCCTCCTGTTCGGCAATAAGCAGTCTTCGGTTACATAAATTTTCGGTAAAGACAAATATATTAAAGAAGAGAAAAAAAAAAAAACTTTTCGGCAAACATGCAATAGTCAAAACACTTATGTATTTGTTGCTGTAACTACTCATGCTCTGTCTTTTTCTGATGACAAAATTACTATACAAGTCGATGATGTGGAGCAAAATGCCAAATTTGGAAGAAAAATACTCTCTGATAATACCTGGTAGCCCTAGAAAGAATTCAGAATTCAGGGATCATGTCTGCATGAAACCTGCTCGGAGCTTTGTTTGCATAACCCGCTTGTCTTGGAAGAGGAAAGGCTCATGTTATGAATAGCCGTTGGCAGTGAAGAAACAGAGCCGCATGAAACTGGAAACGACAGTCTGTCACTACCTTAGTCAAGGTAGCCATCAATGTGCCTGCCCATATGTTGCAACCATCAGCTCATTTAAGCACAACTATTCAGTCCTACGATTTTCTTTTTCTTGGTTTTGTCACTTTTGTTTGTTCGCTCCTTGATTCTTGGTCAAAGTAGGGAAGCTTTTTTCCTTGTCCCGGGATTGCATTCAAAGAAAATAATTTATTTATTTTTTAAATAAGAAAAATCAAAAAGAAGGAAAAGAAAAATAAAAAAGAAGAAGAAGAGACAAAAGATGACCTTCCAGGAAACGAAAATAGCGTCTCATGCCACTCACCTCGCTCACGACTCGCCGAATGTTTTAAATAGTACCCCTGGGAAACTCGGTGGGTACATACACGGCTGTCTGTCATCGACTCCCTTGTTCATGCAGCGAGCTAATAGTGTCCACCTTCGATTCGGGTTGACCACCCGGAGCGAGCGACTGATCGATCACAAGGCAAAAAGAGAGTCCTTCCCAAGAAGGTATCTTGTTCCAAAAAAAGGTTGGCAGTGTTGGCAATGATCAGCAAAGGTATAAAATAAAAACCTCGTTAAGCCTTATGATAGTGCGCCCGTATTGCATTTATATATAGAGCATGTCACTTATATAGCCACCTGAACAGAGCACATCCATAAGGCTGGGCATTGACTTGTGAGGCGCAGGTCGACAGATGTTGCCGATGTGCGATGATTAAAAAAAAAACCATGTCTACATTCTTTTGTCTGCAGGTACGGCGGAGGAAGGTTCTTTTGCATACTGCTACGTATTGTAGAGTACACTTTAACAAACCCTGGTTAGAAATTAGCTGTCAACGGTACCATAGACTCACAGCAGGAGGGCCCAGAAACTTGCAATACAACCAGTCAACGACCAGGCCAGGGATCACCTCATGCGAAGTGACTAGCATACCTTGTAACGTCGGGGATCGTATACTCGACCAAATTTCTGGGAAAAGCACCAGGTAATAGCTTGAACGCATTATTTGTACAGTAGATTTCCCCATAATTGCGTCCTCAACCCCCCCTTGTTTAAGCTTCCTTTTCTTTCTCCCCATTATTTGTCTTGTTTTTTTCTTCTTTTCTTTTTGGTAGTCTACCGAATCCAAGTCCTCGACAACTGCTAAGCGCACTCTTCACCGGCAACGCTCGCGAGGGGCGTCAGCATCCATCCTCTCGACTATTTTATTGATGAAGGGTCTAAACCATTAGGTGCAGCTGCTCATAGCGGCACCCCTACCGGATAAAGATGGCCCACGTTGACTACCCAACACTGCTGGTACACTGGCTCTTCAGTTTCTTAGCGGCTGCTATCATAGTCGCACGGGTTGTAGGGCGCAAAATCGTCTGGCGTAAGCTGAACCTGGGCGACTGGCTCAGCATAGCAGCGGTTGTCTGCATCATAATCCGCCTTATTATGATTCATTTTGTCTTGACGTTGGGAACGAGCAACGTACCAGCAGATTATAGGAGGTCACATCAGTTTACTCCTCAAGAGATTGCCGAACGCGAGATTGGGGGCAAGCTGGCCCTCGCCAACCGTGTCTTTTACAACACCTAGTATGTAATTTTTTTTTTCTCTCCTTGATTCCTTCAGCATTTGAAAAAAAAGCCCGTGTTAATAGCCTTCAAGTTTGTGGTTGCAAAAGCTTGTCCTCTTGGATGTCTACCGCAGACTGTACCAGAACCTGCGATTCGAAAAGATAGTCGTCACCAGCATACTGGTGATATTCTTTGGCACGTATGCTGCCTGCCAAATTACAACCTTTATCGAGTGTAAACCGATACAGCTGTACTGGCAAGTGGTGCCAGATCCTGGTAAGTTCTCTTTCTCTCGCTTTTTTTCTTCATTGTTCTTTGTTGCAAATGTGCAGTCCCAGACACTTGGTAGAGTCACGGTCCAGAACACAGGCTGACTTTAAGGGCGGGCGACTTTCTTTTAGGCTCTTGCGTCAAGGCACAATTGCAGCTCATGGTGGTTGGTGTGACAAACATCGTGACCGACTTCATCCTCCTCGTCCTACCGCTGCCAATTGTCCACCAGATGCTCTCGGCGACGTTGCAACGCAAGGTTCAGCTCGTTGCCCTCTTCATGCTGGGAATCTTTATCATCGTCATCACCGCCGTCCGCCTCCCTATCAACTACAACAACGCCGAAAGCCAGCTCAGTCGAACCACATGGGCCAGCACCGAGCTGGTCGTGGCTGCCTTTGTGGTCAACGCCCCGACCATGTACGGGCTCTGGAACAAGCGGCGACAAGATAGCAAGAACAGTGCTTCGTCCCACTTCACGGGCTCGGGAATGTACGGCCTCGGGACGAGCAGGACCCATCGGAAGCTCCGCGATGAGGAGAGTAGCGGCAGCGATTCGTACGAGATGGACAGCCCTAGGGGGTCTTCGGGGCCTCAGAGTCCCAAGAATGCCATCACTCTCACCAGAGAAGTGATTGTACGGTCGGACACGATACCACGGGCGGAGCGGGACAATGATCGTGCCATGCAACCTAATCCACAGGCAGCTTGGGATAGCAGGAAGTAAGCCACAGCTGTTGAATGCAACAAACAGACTGTGCATGTTTTGGTTTGATTTGATCTGATTTGATTTGATTTTCATTTGGTAGCAAACACTATATTCCCCTATTGTTAGACATGCAATGATGAATGTAATTAGCATTATTTTGAATGACATGTAATGCCTTTTCATTTGACGATTGCTGGATGAAGCATCAGTACGAGAACCAAGATCGAAGTGTACTGTACACACCTATGAGAAGATCTCGATCAAATGTCAATTGGTTTGAAGCTAATCTGGATCTTGATTCCAGAACTAGATCTATAATTTTTTTTCTAGATAGAGCTTCCTTGTCGACATCATCTCTGTTATTGACAGTTTAATCGGTTCAAAAGACTGTTGGGAAAGAGTATTTTTTTTTTCGGTATCGGAAAACTTGGGTCCGACAGAATGCACATGGTAAAAGAGTATATTATACACGCATGCATGCATCAAGCCTGAATTGGAAATGGTAGGTAGAGAACGATTGGCCAACGCATCGTCGTGATTTTTTTTTTTTTTCCTTTCTCCCCTGCTGTCGGGTAGGTAGCCGAATGATTGAAAAGCAAGCCATGATGTCACGCGCATGTGGGCGTGTGCAGACTTTTGACAGCGATACTGTAGGTCCGTGCTAGCCAACAAAGTCAATCCGTATCTTCGAGCCAATGGTCCTGTCCTTCTTCAGTGTAGTCCACCTATGGAACAAAATGATCAGACCCTCCGCATCCCGAAAGTTGGGCATCTAATGCTAAGGTACCTGACCTGATCTACTGTACAGCTTCTGGCTGCATTGTATGCCCAACCAAGCAAGAAGATAGCTGCTAAATACGATGCACTCTTCATTAACAGGTACCGTAACTTGCTGAGTTGGGTCGAGATGGCAATGAGGGGTTCCAGCACTCCCTCAACGTCAAAAGATTACTTGATATTTCTGGTTCTTCAGTGCGGGAAAGATTCATGAAAGTAGATAAATAAATAAAACCACCCCAAATGATTATTTGGTAGTTCGTTTTTATACGTCGTAAGTCTGGTGCATGTATGATTTACCCGATTGTCGTCTGATCCCCCCAGATCAGTTCAGTTCAGCCCAGCAAACCCAGCTACAATGCACGCACTTACTTGATGTAAGTGAACGAACCCCACCCCACCAATGCATGAGGCTTCCAGCCACCCCAACTTCAAGTGCCAATCAACTCAATGCCGGGCTCGTTGACGAGGTTGCAGCTCTGCCCAAGTCTTTTTTAATCCATTCCTACAAAGCAAAGTGCAAGTCGGACGAGCGGGACAGTCCTTTCCTTCGAGATTGTTCTCCATCCTTTAAACACCATCCTTTTTACAGAGCGACCCGTTTGACCAGTTCATCGATTTAATTACCTACCTACCTTTTACCAACCTACCTAATACCGATACAGTCCATTGTGCAACCTTCACTACCTGATTGTTGTGAGCTCAACCCTGCCGAAAACCCCCTCAAAACAAAAATTCCTTTCTCATAAACCATCATGGCTACAATCATGTCGACGAGTCCCGTGCCGCATTCCCCTCCCGGCAACGATGCCAAACGACCCAAAGGTACGTCACTAGGAATATAGCTTTATATATTTTCACCATGCAACATGATTGAATAAATCTGTCTCCCACACATAAACTAAATCACAATACTAATAAAAAAAAATCGCTCTCTTTGTTAGGCATCCTCAAGAATTCTTTCCGGGGCACACCACCCGTCTCCCCCACAGCCCAGCAGCCCAGCGCCACACCAGATGCGCAATCGCAGCACACCACTCCGCAGAGCCCCCGCCTGACGGACAAGGAGGTGACGATCCAGAACACGCAGCGCAATGCCGGCCACAGGCGCTCTTCGTCGGCGGCGCGCCCATCCGGTCCCAGGCGGCAGTCAAGCCGCACCCCTTCGCACTCGGGCGAGGCCGATGGCGAGGAGGAGGCCGACAGGCAGCGGCTCAAGTGGGACGAGGCGAACCTGTACCTGACGGAGCAGGAGCGCACCAGCACCATGAAGATCGACGAGCCCAAGACGCCCTACGCCAAGCACTACGACCCGACCGAGGACCCCAGCGACGACGAGATGGAGAACGGCGACGGCAGCGGTGGTAGCGGTCGTCGCGCCGGCGCCGGTCAAGACGAAATACCGGGCCTTTCGCTCGGTGAGCCCGAGGAGGCGGTGCCGGACGACGCCGGCAGGACGCGCGCGGTGCACGTCGACGAGATCCAGGGCAGCGGTCACGATAACGATGAGGACGGCATGGCTGGTTTGAGCGCAGAGGAGCGCGAGAAGCACCGCAAGTTTGAGGAGATGCGCAAGAAGCACTACGAGATGAGGGACGCGGCCCAGCTGCTGGGCCACCCGGAGGACCTGGACGATATGGACGAGGACGAGGACGAGGGTGTGCCTCCGGTGCCACCCATGCCTAATGGTCGTGCGTGAGGCTTAGGATTGCCTGTGGGGGGTGGGGGTTTCTCGACTTTTGTCTTTTTGGCGGATCTCGATCTTCCGACTTTTGATGCTTCCTTTTGCTCTTTGGGACGGCAACACATGATTACGGAACTACAATCCGAACACGAATTAAACGTTATGATTGCAAAGTGTTTTAATTTCTTTACTGGTGCATGGTATGGGAGAGGACGGTACTGTCTCGTCATTTGGTGCTTTTCAGGGGTGGTGAGCAAATACGGAACGGAGTATGACGGGGGTGTTCGCATGGGATTGATGATATGGTTTTTGTGTTTGAGTTCATCAAGGCCGGATGGGGGTTAATCGCATCGTTAGGTTTCGTAAGGTTTCGTGAGAACACGGATAGGCCCAGCCAAGATTGTTGGTTTATGCAGCTACTGGCATGCAAGGTAATCGTCAACGACCCAACACCCTCTAGTTCAACAGAAAACATGTCTCGGTCTACCGTTTAGAGGAGACCCTTCCTAGCCAGCTCCACCTTCCTAGCCGCCTCGCCCGCCTTGAAACCTCCGCGCGACACACATATCCTCTGACCTTCGGCCAGCTCGAACTTGTCTTCGTGGTCCGGGAAGGGACACGGGCAGTGGTGAGGGAAATGGACACAGGCTTAAAAATAATTTGAAAATTGGTTGTTAGCATTCCCATGCATCATCATAAAGAGTATATCCAAGACAACACATTTCCGCATCCGGCCCGGATGTGCGGTAATATGCGACGCTGGAATGCACGCAGGGGCTGTCGGGCGACCGATAGACGTGACGGAAAAGGAAACGCACCAAGAGTGTCGGGGCAGAGATAGTTGCTGCACACGGCCGCGTCAACGTTGCTGCGATACCAGGCCGAGTCGCTGGGGACGTTTTGCTCTTGTCTTTGTTGCTGCCCGCCGCCGCCGCCGCCGCCGCCAAACATCTGGTCAAAAAAGCCGCCGAATTGGGCGCTGACCGTGCCCATGAGCGCTAGCAAGAGGAGCTGGAGGACCACCGGGGACTGCATTTTTGGCATGTTCAATGAAGGAAGAAGAAAAGGCTAGCGATGTCAGCCGAATAAATGCGATAAAGAAAAAAATCGAAATTCTCGGGTGTTGTGGTCAAAGAATTAACAAAGTAGCTACGTATTTGGTAGTCCCATTGTGCCTGGAATCCTTGCTGTAAGTGGGATCCAAGGGTGCTTCGTGGCATGACAGGGATGTGCTCTTATCGCTATCGGACTTGGATGACTAAGCAGTAAAACTTCATCCCCGGCAACATCATCGTGGAGCGTGGAGCTATTAGGGGCAGAAAGCGAATCACGATAGCTTCGAAAGGTCGTTTTTTTTCGACAATCCGCCGCCCGATTGACTTTCGTGGGAGCTTCCACAGCGTCCCAAAAACCTCCCTTCGCTTATCCGATGAAGCTAATACCGCTGCAGCAGCCCCTCCGGGCAGTGGCTGCTGCCGGCGGCTTTCGGCCAGCCGCGACGGCCGCCTTCACATTCTCCAGGGCACAGCGAAGACCGGAGCTGTTATTATGCGCGCGCCAGAACCTTGAGGACAGCAGCAGGCTTGTGGAGGGTCGTCGTACTGCCGCTGTCAAGTCGGCCGGTGCCTACCGGATTCCGAACAAGAAGACGCTCATGAAGAAGATGGGCGCCAAGAAGAGTGGTGGTAGGTGAACTGGCTCTACTAGTTTCACGCGTGCATTTAATGTGCCAATGGATGCACCGAGGCGAAAGAGCTACAAAAGGAAGCTTGTAACCATGATCGCTAATCCCCCCAAATCACTTCCTTCAAAACAAAACAGACCAATATGTAATTCCAGGCAACATCATCTTCAAGCAACGCGGCACAATATGGCACCCGGGCGAGAACGTCATCATGGGCCGCGACCACACGATCCACGCCGCCGTGACGGGCTACGTGAAATTCTACCGGGACCCCGAGCTTCACCCGCACCGGCAGTTCATCGGCGTCGCCTTCAACCGCGACGACACGCTCCCGTACCCAAAGCACGGCGTGCGCCGCCGCAAGCTCAACATGGTGGCCGTGAAGCGCAAGGAGCCCACGCCGAGGGTCGAAGTCAGCCCCAGCGGCCTCCCGACGCGCGTCATCCGCAGGTTGGGCCAGGAGCCCACGCCCGAGGAGATTGCCGAGCCCGGCAAGGGCAAGCGCCCTCTGCAAAAGGTACAGCACAACATCCGCGTCCTGCGTGAGAACCGCATCCTGCTGCTGCACGACGACTACAGCTACCGCGAGTCCAACGTCGCCATCGGTCGCCTCATGGGTCGCTGGAAGGGCAAGACGCCCGGCTCCGTCCGCGCCGGAAGCAAGAAGGCCGTCTACCGCGCCAAGTACCGCGAGAGCCTCAAGCGCAAGGAGGTCTTTAGGCTCATGCGCGAGGAGGACGCAAAGAAGAAAAAGGAGGCCGAGGAGAGGGCCAAGAAGGCCGCCGCCGATCTCGAGGCAAAGAAGGCCGCTGCGGCGAAGAAGGCCGCCGAGGCCATGGAGAGGGCCAAGCAGCGCGAGGCCGAGGCCCTCGCCAAGAGCAAGGCCAAGGAGGCCGAAGAGAAGAAGGCATCAAAGTCTTGATCGAGGAACCCTGGCAGGAACTTTTGCGTGTGGGGGGTTGCCACTTCTCTTGTATTAATTTTATGTCTGTTCGACCTCTGTACAACAATACACTCGAAGATGCATCTGAGTCTGGTTTCTCTTGTTTTTTTTTTCCTTTATGGCCGTCTAGATTATTATTGTTAGCCTTTTTTGCTGTATAGGTATGGAGCTGTGCATTCGGGAAAATATGATGCTGAAAAGAGTATTTACGATTTTCTACAATGGCGGAACTCCGTTTCAATTACGGAAGATTTTTTTTCACGCATTTATGGCCGCTTATCATTATATATGGCACATTGAATGCCCTGCTACGCTCTATACAGCTGGCTCATGGTTCATGCATTGTGTAAATGCCACGCGACTTCAGGTGCAGATGGTATTTCCAACGATTATGTAGGCAGAACTTCCTATCAACATAAGTGGTATCTCGATCTTGATAGTGGCAACGTAAAAAAAAAAAAAAAAAAAAAAAAAAAAAAAAAAAAAAAAAAAAGAGAAAGCCTCGGCAGACAACAATAATTAGCCTCCCCTCCATGCCATAATTATACAACTCCAGGCCCATCCTAAAAGAACAGTTTGACGGTGGGCATCGTATACACCCAAGCGTCGTGTGACTATTTATGTGTGCTTGTAATCGAGGTCGGGGATTGCGTCAACCCCCCTTTTTTTTCAGATTACTCGCCTCGTATATCATTGTTTTTTTTTTCTTCTTCTTTTCGTCACGGCTCGGCTCGCTTATCGGATCCTCCTTGAATTATGACAAAAGAATAATGGTAAGCAAAAAGATCAATCGCCTTGGGAAATCCCTATCCCTTGTGGCGGTTGTCCCCAGAATAGCCCCAATCAGGCAGTCTTTTCGACATGGTGAGCGGTACCCAACTGCTGTTTCTTGTGTTTGTCCATCAGCGCCCCGTCGACGTCGGCGTCGAAAACGTCGACCTCAGTCGACTGGAACTTCCTCGCGCTGATGCCCTTCTGGAAGAGCAAGTCGAGCTCGGCAAAGCTGCGACCGGTCGGTTCCGGCACACGGAAGTACGTGTATACGATGCAGCAGAAGCAAATGCCGCCCCCTAAATGAAGGGAAAAGAGAACACTGGTTAGTCACGGTGGTCGCATAAAAGAATGTAAAAACTGAAAAAAGAAATTCTTGTCCACTTACAGAAGAAGCCGGCATAGTTGCTCCAGTTCCATTCACCCGGGTTCAGCATATAAGGTGTAAGGACACTGGTGATGATGCCCACGATGATGTAGAGGCACCTCCCGAGCACCACAGTCTTGATTTGGAGTCTACGTGTGGAGATCTCGGCAACGAGCGAGTAGCAGACTGTACCAACGGTGAGCTGATACACGAGCGCCCAGCAAAGCATGATGCTGCCGGTAGCGATCGCACCCGCCCTTCGATGTTCTTCGGGTACGAGACCAAGAAAACCAAGGATCATGAGCATCGAGCACAGGCCGCATAGTCCGTAAAGGTATAGAGTCCTGTCGTGTTTTCGGTGTCAGTTTGGAGAGCCTTACCTCACAGTCTTGGCATGTTGAATACGTACCTGCGTCCAATTCCAAGACTCATAAGCCACCAGGCACCGAAAACACCAACCATGTTCATTGCATATTGTCCAAGTGCAAAGCTATACGAGGCGTTGGAGTCAAGGCCAGCCTGGGTCAGGAAGTATGTCGAGTAATTAGAGAAAGAGTTACCACTGAGGTTCTGAATCGCCCAGACCATGCAGACGATCTCGGTGCGCCGAAGATCGTGCCCCTTGAAGCAGTCAAGATAGGAAGCTCCTGCAGTGGTCTTTTCCTCGAGGGCCGTGGTGTGAACCATCATCGCGAGTGTCTCATCCGCATCGAAATCAGTTTCCTTGTTGAGACTTGTCAGTCTAAGCAGTGAGTTCTTGGCCTCGTCGATCTTCTTGTGACGGACGAGCCACCAAGGAGACTCTGGGGCAAAGTAAATGCCAATGATCAAGGGCGTGGGCCACATCCATTGGAGTGCATATGGGATGCGGTACGACCATTCGTCGTTCCTCTTCAGCATGGAGAGTAGAACGCCGATGGCGATTTCTTGACCGGCACCCCAGCAAAAGTTGACGTAGGTGGTCAGGTAGCCTCTCATGGCTACCGGGCACACCTCGGAGGCATATGTGATGCACACTTGCTTAAGGTTAGCGACAGAGTTTTGTACCTTGAATCTGAAGCCAAGGGCCAGATGGTCCCAGGTCTGTTCTGATGAACTTACATGTTTGGAAGACTCCCCATGGCTGTTCGGTTTGAACGTAATTAGTGACTGGTTCTATAAAAAGCAGATGTTACTGACGAAATAGGAAACCCGTCGAGACTTACAATACCGCACAGAATCTCTGCGACCAGCAACGACTGCACATTCTGCGCAGTAAAGAAAATAGCAGTCCAAGCATTTATGAGTACAAGGCAGCCAATGACGGTCCATCGGTAACCAAAGCGCTCTGAGAACCAGCCGTTGATGAGTAGGCCGATCAGCTCGCCGATATTTGCACCCTGTAAGGCTCTTGAAATTAGCCTCTAGATCTGGCGTGCATATTGATTGCCTCGGCACGGTTAACATACATTACTCAGTCCGGATTGCCATGCGGCCGGGACTTCCCAGTCACCACTAGGTAATTGCTCGCCATACTTTTTCTTGAACTCGGGGAAGGCGTCTGCATGTTGTTGTTAGCGAGGAGAAAGGCAATCCAGGAAGAAGAGGAAGAAGAAAAAAAAAGCTGGCAATGATTCAAGGATGCATTTCTTACAAAAGTTGTTAATCAAAGCCACATCATATCCTTCCTGTTATTTTTATTTTATTGTATTTACTCAGTCAATGGCTTTAACAGGAAGAAATTCCGACGGACCATTCCCTGGTGTTTGGTGTCATACCATGATAATGCAGGCACTGATCAACACACTCCAGGCGATGGCCTTGGGGTAGAGTCGGATACCTTGCATAAGCGTCATCGAACGCTCCTTTTCCGTAGCCAACCGAGCATCGTTGATGATCTTCTGATGGGCCTTCTCATGGCTCGTGACGTTGGCGTCCTCGTCCTGCGCATCCGGGACAGTAGTGGGAACACCCGTATCCCGAATTTCTTGTTTTTCTTCCACCATTTTTCTCGCGCTCTTCTCCTTCTCACACCTAGGGGTGTTCATTCAAGAGAGAAAATAAAGATGAAAAAAAAAAAAAAAACTTTGGCACAGTAAAGGATGATAAACAGAAGAGACCCGGGAGAAGGACCATCGGACGAAGAACTGGTTGCAAACGGGTGGTTATTGTACTCAATATACCACGAGACATCGGACTACCCAATGTGGGCGCGTGCGGAGCCGAAAAAAAACCAAAGGGCCTTGGAAGCCGAACTGACCCATCTTATTATTCGAGCACCTTCCAATGATGTTGCTTCGATATAATGGCGGGGGAGGTGACGGTACCTGGCGAGTGGAACCAACAGGTCAAAATGCGGTGCGGGGAATTGCAACCATCAAGGAATGTCCCTGTGTTGGATAGGTATAGTGGATCTCGGATGAGGTTGCAGGGGACGATGGGCAACGTGACTACCACGACCAGCTCCAAAAAAATTGGCTTTTTCCCCGCATCAAACTTCGGCAGGCATCAAGCAAGACTCAGCAGATGAGGTAAAGTAAAGTGGGAGGCTATCTGATCCGAAACTGTTTGAACAGACGATAGGCAGGACAGAAGCGTTGATAATGATTTACCCGTTTCTTTTGACTATTACTAGAAAGTGCAAAAAAGGTGGTGAATGAGCCTGGGGTATGCTCTGTCTAGGGGTCCGAATTGAATACGTAGTACCTAACCTACAGAGTAGTTTTGGAGATATCCACTAGACACCCGTGACTTGCCTACGCGTCTTTGTAGCAGACTTCTTGATTATATGATACGTACCTCCCCATGTATCACTTGATATGTGTCACAATGTAATTACAGGTACCTACCTAGGACGCTTAGGCACGTCATGGGCGTCTAGTGGAGATCTCCAAAACTACTCTGTAGGTTAGGCACTACTACGTATTCAATTCGGACCGCTACAAAGTCTTTTTTTTTTTTTTTTTCTCTCTCTCTCTCCTTCGCCGCCTCGGGACTTTCTGATTTTCATTCTGACCTTGAACAAGATTGTCATTCACCTAGGTAGATATATCACCTACCTGAGGTTGGCAGGTTTCTGACTAGGGCACAAGATTAATTCGACTAGGTAGATAATAAGTTTGTTCCAATCAACATTTGTAAACTTCCGGCCGAAATAACTGTCCATGGTATACCGAAGCTTGCTATTAAAAATAGAAGTCATAAACTTGCCATCTGTCGTCTAGCCTCTAGGTACCGAGGTATCCTCGAGCTCAAGTTAACAATTACCTCCAATTCACTGACGTTGGTCTAGACTCAGTATGGTATCTACCCGCCTAAGGTAGGTTCGTATGTAGGTAGATATCGGAATATCCTATCTAGGTTAACATGCATGAATGGGGCTGGCCACGCCCTCTCCCCTGGTTTGGAACATGCAGTACCGCTTTTTCAGAAAATAAGATATTATACTTTCATTCTTGGCGTCTTACCTATCACTTTAACTCGATTTGGTGTAGTGAAACTCGTTGAAATTGTTTGTTGCCCACGTTGTGATGATGGGCATCATTCACCGGGCTTTGATCGTGTAAGGTCGGTCTAGTTCTAGGTTTACCTGGAATAGTCCAATGTACCTTGTGTACTTGAGCCGACCAATATTTACTTTAATATTTACTACTACTAACTTGGGATAGTGTCCGATTGTTTAGTCTGGGTAAGGTTGACAAAATGTTAGGCCTGCATAATGAAATGCCGCAGCTAATTTGCCGAACCATCTCTTCTTCTTTTTGCGTCCTTTTGTTGTTTCAAACACCGACGGGAAAAAAAAATAAACTTTTTATACTCGGTCCCAGTCTGTTGGTAACAACTTTACTCTAGATTAGACCTCGTAGATACACCCCCAGCTATTATGCATGCAGATATCTCACCAAAGCATTGCGCGCGACCATTCCGCGACTGTTCCCCGCGACTATTCCGCGACTTGGATCTAGAATACTGGCCATTATCCATTTACAACAGGGGTTTATCTAACAACATAAGCTCCAATAGTCAATCTGGTAGGTTTTACAATCTTCATGCAATGCCATGTGCATGTGACCAGGTTTATTTGACGTGGAGAAGATTGAAAGTGTACCCGAAATCGCTTGAAAAGTTTACAGACAGAACAGATAGTCAGGTAAGGTACTTTGGTAAACCCTAGATCTAATACATAAGACAGCTAAGGCACGGTAGAGCAGACTACTTAGATATCTACTCGAACGTGCGACCGAGCTGTTCTTTGTCTCTTTTTCTTGGTCTTTGCTTTCTTTTTCTTTTTTCTTTTTTCTTTCTTTTTTTCTTCTTCTTGTTGGTACTTACCTCACTACGCGGTGGTACCTACCTACCTTACTGGCAAGAAGCCTGTTCACCCCCACTTGGTCATTCAAGGTATCCACCAAACAATTCTATTGCCATCCAATATTATTACCAATACGGTCTCCGATCGATTTCAATGTACCTATTTCAGATCTTCCATCTTGCCGGCGCACCAAAAATACCAACCATCAACGCCGTCCTTCATTTCGGCAGCTGGACTGACGCTCGTTATCTCAACTGCATATACCGAATTTGCGGCTGCTGGCTTTGAACCGTGCTAGAGGATTCGTGGCAAATGCCCGCAAATGGGTCGCGCAGGCTCACAAACCCTTATCCAAATCATCAAGTGGCATCAGTCGGGTGGTACGAGTTGATTCAGTTCTTATTTACCATTCGCTCTGTTTCTTAGTCGTTCCCCTGTCATTTCGAATAATACTCAGCCCCATCACATTTTTCGCTGCTCTTCCATCCACGACTATGCATACAATATTATCATGCACCAAATAAAACCAGGAGACTGACCGCGTCCCCACAGTCAAAGCTGCCGTGAACAACACCTCAAATGTAAGTTTTCTTCCATGGACTTCCATCCGAATCGTACATACATGATATGGCCTTGCTTGCATCACGTCTATTTTCTTATCAGTTCCATTTACAAAGACAAAAACTGACGCTCTCAATCTCCCCAACTACAGGCGACAGAGCTACGCCAATATGTGGCCGGTGCTCTAACACGGGCCGTGAATGCCGAAGAGGCTTCAAATTCCGGCTTATTAAAGGTGTGTGTGAACTTGCCCAAATGGTCTCAACTCAAATAAAAGAATAAAAATACTCCATGTCAGTTACCCGCTGAAATATTCAGACCAAGCTAACGCGATTGAATCCAGCATCTTTTTCACGTAGTCAGCCATGGGTGTGCTCGCCCGATCACAGTTAGTTCAAAACTCGTCCAAGTTTTAAAACATATTCAGTCGACAGCTTTTCTGCCACAGCTAATCGCGCCTCGCTGACATTCTTACACCAAATTTCTTGCATCAGTCACATATGTGGATGAGACAGAGCTCACAGCAAATGGTTACAATGCCCAAATAGGCTCTGCATCTCAGTTGTTGTCCCAAGAGAGTTCACCATCCCAAGAAAGTGTCGAGTACGATACAGTCAGTGACTGCCGTCTCTATCACTCAACTCCAGATGGCTTATCGTCTATCGTCTCCGCCCCCTTAGCCAGCCATCAGCAATATGCTGCTGCTGTATCGCCATCGAATAAGTTACTCGTCCATGGAGACGATGCACTTCAATCTGAGGTTTTACCCATAGACACCAGTCACTCATCATCAGATGGCAGAGAATCGTCGTCGAATGCCGCTGATGCTGGTTCGGATGTTGGATCCACCGGCGGCGCGTCGCTCCAGCTCCCAAGCCTCTATCTCCCCGAGCCTGTCTGGCCGCTAAATTCGGCATCGGAGGCCATGCTATTCCGACATTTTACTCATAGCCTTGCTCCATGGGTATGTCGTGCCGGTTGACTCCCTCTGTCAGTTCTGCCCCCTCTGATAATTTTTTTTACTTACAAACGAGAGGCAGCTCGACCTCTGCGATCCTCTTAGTGTCTTCCAGACCGTCGTGCCGCGACGGGCAGGCACTTGTCCCGTGTTGCTCAATGCAATCTTTGCACTTGCTGCTCGGCATCTCAGTCACACAACCGGCTATGACCACTTTGCCGCAAACCGTTACCATGACATGTGCCTCAACTCACTCATTCCCCTTCTACAACATGGTGTTGGCTTTTCGGACGAGAACCTTTTCGCGGCTACCATCATTCTCCGAGTCCTAGAGGAAATGGAAGGTATGGAGACCCTAGCCCTTGGGCAAGCATTAAAGCCGGATCGAGCGCCAAATATCAAAAGCTAACCCTTTTTTGCACTGGCGCAGTAAGAAACATGGGTGTCGATACCAAGGGCTACCTCCTCAGTATCCATAAGTTTGTTGGCCACGGGGATCGCTATATTGCACCCCACAGTCTCTCCGCTGCAGCCTTCTGGGTCGGGCTCAGGCAGGAGATCTACAGTGCCGTCATGAACCACCAACCTGTCCGAGTCAATCTAGAGATACCCATCGTCGACAGATCCTTGGAGCCCACAGACGACGATGCCACCTGGGCCAACCGTGCAGTCACGTACTGTGCTGACGTGCTAAACTTTTGCTTCAGTCAAGACTACGATGTTTCCCCTAGCCCAGGATCGGGAAGTGGTGACAGGGTCACAGGGGCGAGCAGCGGCACATTTTCAACGACTGAAAGATGGCACAGGCTGAGCGAATGGGGGCGGGCCTGGCAGATGTCTCTCCCCAAGTCGTTTGTGCCAATACTGGACAAGAAGCGCTCTGAAAAGGAAGCTTTTCCCGAGGTCTGGTACCAAACATCTTGTCAAAGTATGTAGTGGTCCTCGGTCACTTAGCACCTCGTCGAAACACAACATATCTCATCGTGTGTTACAGCAAAGTCAGTCTGCTGACCTCATTATTTCCATGCGCAATTTGCAGTCATTGGAATCCAGCACCACATTTTAGCCGAGCTTTTCCTCACCAGGTTTGACCCAAAGATTCCCCGAATAGGAGGACAGAGAAAATCAGCAACACGGCGAATGACGGTAAAAACTCCCGATGCACTCATCCCACAAACACTCCACCATCCCCCTCTTTTGACCTCGACTCCACACTGCCCTGGACTTCGGTAATATAAAGTACACACTTCCCACTGTGGGGTATGTCACACTTGGCTAACTAGTATCCGATTGGGAAATCAACAACTTACAGCATCACATCCAGCACCTGGTGCGTCGTTTGTGTGGCATAGGCCTTCACAACGAGTGGTCACCACCGGCACTTTTCACTGCTTGCATGGGGGTAGCTGCCTGTGAGATTTGATCTTGGATCCGATATCCCCTCGCCGATATAGGAGCGGCGGGTCTTTTTGTTGATCAATGGCTAACACTTCTGTGGGGATTGATTATATTACAGTCGGTGACCGATTCGACAACAGAAAAGATCAGGATGCCCTTCTAGAGATACTTACTCGTACTTCACGAGACCATGCGCGGCCAACTGAATCCGTGCAGAAACAGATGATGGAATCGTGGGGATGGATTGCTGATGACGACGACGACAACAACAATGAAAACGATAACGAGTGAGCAGAAGTTAACGAATGAGCGGTTGAATTGCAATATTTGCAACACTGCCCGACTAGTACCGATGGGTAAAATTAGTTACCATTCCTTTATTCGCGCCTTTGACTGTCGGGTTACCGGTTACATATGTTTGCCGACTGGGTACGGCACAGTCAACGGATTTCAAGCACCAGGTCTAGACCAAGAATACTACTAGTACCCTGCCTGCCTAGACCAAACCCGTTTACAACAACGGTGTGGGTCATGAAAGAGAGCAACTGTAACGCACGATACAATACGATGGAATGAGGAGGTTGACGATGGAACGGAGCAAACGAAACAAAAACAAAACAAAAAAAAATTCCATAATTGGCCACGTGAGCCCACCGAGAAGACACCATTCGTCATCATCAGTATTTTCGCTTCGGAATGCTCTTCAAAATTGTTGTCCAAGGGATCACACGCCCCAGATCTCATTTCTTCTTGGGCCGGGAGGACCCTTTTCCTTTCAGTCCGCGTTTAACTATTCACAGAGCACGACCCACCTCAAAAGATGTCATGAGGAGGTATCGCTTGAGCTTACGTAACGACGGCCTTTCGGAAATTTTAACCCTTTCTGTCGCAGTCAGTGGTTTGGCCCAAAACGGCTCAAATCAGCGACGTTTTGGTCTCCACCCGACGAATCCCAAAATCTTGACTAGGCACCACAAAACTCATCAGCCCAGGATTTCATCTCGACGATCCTAGTATAGGGCGAAAACCTGCAGGATAGCGGCGGAGGCAAAAGCAGACGCAACTCAACCTGAATGGTGGTATCGTATCATCAAAAGTATGCTGCGTCTCCAGAAAAAAAAAGAAAAAAAAAGGGTCTGTCATTTATGGAGATAAACGGGCAAAAATCCTCAACTTGTCCGGTGGCCGGCACTAGCCCTAGTTGATGGTATAAATAGTGCCTATCCACGACTGTGAGGTTGTCAGGGCGCAGAAAGTTGACACTCATCTGATCTTTTTCAGCATTTGTCTTCTTGGACTCGCTGCCTTTGTTCTCGATCTTTGGTCACCACACGCCAAGACTACTTCTACGTTGGCTACCAAGTTCACTGACTTTGCAGGGGTTTAGCACTGCCTGCTATTACAAGTCCGCACACTCCACATCTTAGACTAGTTTCTAGTGTGTCTAGCGACGTTATTTTGCAAACGACCCGTCTATCAGAAGCCGCTCGTCTCAACCCAGAAAAAAAACAAGTGTTGTGAGACATCGTCAAATACCCTCCTTATATCCCTTCACTATCACATCACCAGAAATGGCGCCATCCGCTATTTACGAGGACGCTCCCGTCAGGGACGGCGCAGCTCTGGAAGAAATTTCGGACAAGATCGATGCTGTCAACGTCCTCAAGGCCAAGCAGGCCGGCGCACCCGTGCCAGAGGAGCAGGTCTTTGACAGCAAGTCCAAGTTCGACGAGGAGAAGGACAAGGCTGGATTCCGACAGTACGAGGATGCTTGCGACCGGGTCAAGAACTTTTACCTGGAGCAGCACGAGAAGCAGACGGTGGCATACAATCTGAAGGCGCGGGCTCGTTTCAACTCGGCCTCGCGTAAGCGCATGGAGATGACGGTCTGGGAGGCCATGGAGAAACTCAACACTCTCATCGACGAGTCAGACCCGGATACCTCGCTGTCGCAGATTCAGCACCTGCTGCAGTCGGCCGAGGCAATCCGCCGTGACGGCAAGCCCCGCTGGATGCAGCTGACGGGCCTGATCCACGACCTGGGCAAGCTTCTCTTCTTTGACGGCGCCGAGGGCCAGTGGGATGTTGTCGGCGACACGTTCCCCGTCGGCTGCGCCTTTGACGAGCGCATCATCTACCCTGGCACCTTTGCCAAAAACCCAGACAAGGACCACCCGGTCTATGGCACCAAGCTGGGCATCTACGAGGAAGGTTGCGGCTTGGACAACATCATGCTGTCGTGGGGCCACGACGAGTACCTCTACCACGTCGTCAAGGACCAGAGCACACTTCCCGACGAAGCCCTTGCCATGATTCGCTACCATTCCTTCTACCCCTGGCACAAGGAGAACGCATACCGCCAATTCATGTGCGAAAAGGACCACGCCATGCTCGAGGCTGTCAGGGCCTTTAACCCATACGATCTTTACAGCAAGAGCGACGACGTACCCAGCGTTGAGGAGCTAAAGGTATGTTGGACTTAATCTTTACTGGCATTTCTTTTTTTTTTTTTTTTTTTCTCAGCTGTCAAGTTTGCAGCCTAAAAAAAAATCCAAGAGTCCCGGCGGCTAACATGAAAACCTCTATCTGCAGCCTTACTACCTTGAGCTCATTGACGAGTATTTCCCCAACAAAGTCGTCAAGTGGTAGACGGCAAAAATTATTTATCATGGGTCCCAGTCCCACCAGGGGTTCCTTTGTTTACTTTCCATGTTTGATTCTAGGTGTTTCCTCTTGCTCTTTCACATGATATAGTACCCATCATAGAACGAGGCATACTAGCATGCTGCCCCTGTGTCGCTAAAGTTTTAGGCTTAGACCTTTTTTTTGTTTTAGGGGCGAAAAAGTCACAGTCATCTGTAGCGTTTTGCGCGTATTATGGCAAGAATTCAATGGATTTTCCAGCCAAGTGAACTTGAATGTGACATCAGTGCTTTGACTGAAAAAAAATGTACTAGCGTGTTGGACAGATGCTATTCTTTTAACGATGCTTCTCTATCAGTGTTGAATCTAGTCAGCATTAGCCATGCGACATTGTGTTGAGTTACAACGATGGCTTCTTAATTTGATCCCCTCTTTAAGAAAACAAATCCCACTGTCTTCTGTTGTCTTTTCTCTTCATCGAGATTGATCTGACAAATCTTCCCAATTAAAGATTACATGGCGGAGAAAGTGAAAGGCAAGAACTACTCATCATGCTCCTCCACATCCTCAATCTTGCGTTTCTGGTCTCGCTTCAGTGGCCTTAGCCAGTCCTCCATACCAGGAGGCCAATACACCCTGCCATCGGGACCTCCCATGTTGATCTCTTCCAGTGGTATCGCAGGCGGAATGGTAGGATCATCGTACCCCAGCCCCTCGGGTACATCTTTTTGGTGGTGTGTAATGTCGTCTCCAAGCTCAGCCTTGACATCGTAATCATCATCGCCCTCCTTCTTCTTCTTCTTTCCGGGACGTCCATTCTTTCCCTTTGAAATCTTTGATGCGGATGGCGGGGGTCTTGGCTCGTCTGCACGCTCGTTTGGAATGATACTTCGGATGCGCTCATATCCGGGGAGTTTAAAGTTCCGCATAAGCTCAAACACAGCCTGTTCCTTGTCCTTGGCCTCGATCATGAGATCTGTATCCGGCGGGCAGGGAGGTAAAGTCGCCACCCTAGGACTGTGCTTACGCCGGTCACGCGGCGTCACGGCGCCCGAGCAGGGTTCACTGTAGTGCATCTTCACCCTGATGTTCTTGCGGTCCCAGGTCGCCCGGATCCGAGGAAACAGTGGAACTATATCGGCTGTGCCTTCCCGCACCTTCTCAGGGTCAAAGACGATATTGTGATGGTGAAAGTCGAGGACCAATGGGATATTAAGCTCTTCGCATATAGGAAGGAGATCGTGAACCGACCAAGAGACATCGTCGTTTTCAAGAACTAGTCGACGCTTTATTGAATCTGACAGAAGCGTGGTATAATTGTGGCGGAAGCGGTCGAGGGTGGCTGCTTTGTCCCCATAAACGCCACCCATATGTAGAATCATGACTGCATCGCGGTCCTGTTGCTCAGGCAGCTTGAGCAGTGTGAGCATCTCGTCGTGATATTCCAAGTCCCTCACTGATGCAGTGATGACCTCGGCACGAGGAGATCCAAGCTGAGTGAACTATATAGTGCTTCCATGTCAGTATCTGTAGTCTCAGATTGAGGGAGGGATACATGAGTAATCAGGATGGTTGTTAGAAGAGAACAAACCTGTCCAGGATGGGTGGTCAGCCGGTGGCCATACTTGGCTGCAGTCTTGCCAGCATCAGCAAGCACCTCGGAGGCAAATGGAGCAAGCTTGTATCCGTGCTCCTCATGACTGGCGAATGGAAACATCTCAGAACTGAGACGCATAAAACGGATTCCGTAACGTTCATTCCAGCGTAGCATCTTATCGATGTCTCGTGCGTTTGCCAACCCAAGTTTCTGGATGAATTCTTGGCCTCTTTGTCTCTCTGGCTTTTGTGACTTGTCGGGACGGTTTTTGTTGGCATGCTCAGGCTGTGTAGGGTCAGTAAGAGGGTGGCGATGGTCTATAATGGATGACATCCGACAGGTGCGCGAGCTGAAGACCGCAGGTTTTGCGGCGCGTAAATAAGTGTTGAGACATGCCTATTGGGTGTAAGTAAGTTAGTTTCATCATATATTGCCAGGGCTTTGTTGTTGTCCTGCAAAATCTAGCAGATCGTCCTTGTCCGGCTAGGGAGCCGAACAAGAGACGGTCGACTGCAACTTACATATCCTAATCGGCCTGTCCATGGCAATGGCAGGTAGTCGCTATCAACAGGTGGCGGTCTAGCTGCACCCCTTTCAGCCTCACCCGGCGTCTGGTCTACGCTCTCAACGACTTTGGACTCTTTTTGGCCTGATTTCTTGGGGATAGAATTCTTGTCTATGGACAGGTCTCTCTTGGCAGTGAGAACCCGCGGCACGTCAAGATCTATGAGTTCATATTTCTTCTCGGGTGCTGGTGGTGGCGGGGTGTTGATATCCCCTATGCATCGCGAAGGGTGAGGCTTCTTCGCCGCTGATCGGTGAGCCCCTGCGTCCAAAGAATCCACGCTTTTCTCCACCTTGAGCTGCTGCTTCTTTAGGTTGCGCTGAAGTCGTCTTTCTAGTCGTGACAAGCGCTGAATGGCACTGCCAACACCCTTTGCACGCTGATCATTGACTCCGTCCGGGTAGAGCTCCGAAGTCGAATTTGACTCTGCCTCGCTGCTCATGTCATCGCCCCGGTTTTGGGGTGTAACGTCAGAGCTTTTTGAGGCCATCTTGAGACCTTTGAGTCTCTTGGTCTGTGATGCTGCAGCCTTGGATTTGTGGCTGGTAGAAGTTGGTGACTGGGTTTCGATCATGGCAATGATGCGCTGCGACGACCGTCTAGGGTCGGCATCACAGGCAGAAGTATCTTCTATAGTCGGGTTTATGATGCTATCGTCATTGATCCCGTCCTGCTTTTTCCTACGAGGCATCCTGGACGACAAGCGTCTTTGAGAAGAACGAAGGGCTGGGTGCCAGCCACTCGGTGCTGCAGCAACAGCGGGAGAATTGCTCCGCAATATTTTATGGCAAAATTTTCCTGTAAGGTAATTTCCTAAAAGGCTCGCCACAGCTGCAGATTGGCGATTAGAGCCAGTGAAACTGACCTTCTTTCCAGGGTCGGCATATACAGCTATCCGTGACCAGCCACAGTAGGTGGATATCCTAGGTAAAGGTACCTAGATGCTATGTAAAATAGCCGCCGGTCTGTTTGTGGCGCTGTGTACTGTTCTGTACTGTAGGTAGGAAAGATAGGTACAGCAATTTGAAATCCCTTTGTTATATTCGATGGATGGAAACAGGCTCTCGGGAGCGATTCCTCGTTGACGGTACTAGTCCGACAATTGTCAAAAGATTGAAATGTTACGAAGAAATGTGAATGGTGTTTTGTGGCACGTCAAGATGGACCAACCGGGGAGTGATGCGGATCTAATTCAGAGGAAGGATCTGCTGCTTTAAGCCTAGGCCTTCAGCGTTGGTGCGGACTCCCGTTTATGGAATTCGACGGCGTCATCGACTTGATCGGCGTAGTGGATGTTGTCAACCGACAATTTGATGGGCCGCTGTGGTCAATGTCGAAATGCCCAGCCACTTATTGACCAGGTATCGACGCCACAGATAGCTAAATACTTTTGTTTCTTTTATTTTTCAAGATAGGTAACACGGCAGTTACCAAAACACATGTGACTGCGTCGGTGGGTAGATTGGAACCTTTACAAATTATTTCAAAAGGAACGACTCCATTCAGGTAAGGGACCTTGGGTGCCTACCTAGGTAGGTACCTAAGTAGGTAAGGTAGGTGTGCTACCTACCTAAACAGGCAGCCAGACACTGTACTTAGACAGACCTAACATGCCTACCTACCTATCTAATTTTCCATATAACCTCGTGACATGTGTTCACAGGTGACAAATGAGTTCAACTTCAATCAATCTTGAATTCCAGGCGTCATAACTCATTGTAATCATTTCGAGTACGAATATTCCGTATTCTGTGTTTCGTATATGGCTTAAAAGCTGTCAATCGAGATTGTCGACGTGGTTGCTTTCGGTGCCTTTCGATTCCACGGCCAAGGAGAGATTGACAGATGAGATCATTTACGATCGATCGACGTGAAAAGGTGGGACAGACTAAGCCTAGTTGGGTCAAAGTGCATGCTGGACACCACAATGGAGGGGAATCATGCCCCGCTGTAAAGTGCAGCCCTACTGTACCTTATAGTACTGTACAGATTACTTGGAGACTGAGATTCTAGGCCTGAGGGTACCCATTCAGTGGTTTGACTAGATGGTAGATTGCGTATCGACAGTAACTAGTCAAGTCTCATTGTATCTCCTGACAAGATATCCAAAATCAAAGTTCAGAGTAATTCTCCATTTGCGGGCTCAATCACAGTTCTTTTGGTAGAATTAACTGTACCCACTCAGCAATGTACTATGTACCAACCATTTACTCTCTGATGCATCTATGACGTATAAATTAATTTGGAATTACAAGCATACTATGAGCACTCGTGTATCTACGTAGATAAGGTGAGTAATATGAAAAAAGACCAGTCGTCTTGACCACTGTAATAATTATTTGCAACTTGTATTGCTGTAAAAAATGGGCCCAGACGGACCTGCAGCGATTCAAGAGGGGAAGAGGAGGGAAAGTCATGGGTAATCCGAACATGGGTGCGACTCTTATGTCGTATGTACCTGGCTAGGTGTATCTATTTAGGTCGCTAATCTCTCTACTACTTCTAGTACCGATATATCTGATACGAACGTGTTTATTCCGAGGGTTTATTGGAACCCGAATCAATGCTCTTCTTAGCAATGTCCGTTTTGAGTATAGTTGAAAAAAACCACACACCTGTAGCAAAATCATGAGGCATAGCATGACCTCTGGGGCCAGGACCCTCGCTATCGCCTTTACGAAACACGAAACGGCCATTGTTTATTTATTTATATGAGCTACATTCACTCTGTAAAATGACAATCTCATCCATGCTGAACCTGGAACATGTCCCCCAGGTGCATGATGCAGGCATTTATTTTCGAGCCAAAAAAAAGGAAACAAACCAGAAAAAAAAGAAGGGTGCAGTAATCACCCCATATTTAACAAGAGCCTCGGTTTCTGAGCGCAATGGAAGCCAAGTGTGCCAGACTTGAGTCGGTAGTTCAGTCGGGTTTCGAATGACAGCATTACCCGTCGGTACAGACGAACTCGGGGTAGATTATGAGAGGCACAATTGACAGTATCTACCTGTACCGTACAGTCACAAAGTAGGTAGGAAATATGGATGCATCCAATCTCCTGCCCGGATCTACTCCCGCAACTTCGTACAATATTATCATGTCGATCCAGGGGTAGCCGGCGCCACTTGGCTTCTAGTTCTAGGCTAGTCTAGTCTAGTGTAATCCTATCTAGGCACGCCTATCAAATCCTTAGGCTGTCAAATTTGTATGCTTGTTGATGTTGGTGACTTGACATTGGCGGGCTAGGAAATGTAAGTTGCACCCGTCGAGTAGTGTGTGCAAGTCGGCGAGACAAGTCATGTTTTCATTGGTTTCCGGGAAGTTGTTTACCTTTGACTTGTGCGGTTTAATGTAGGTACCCTGGTCTGCAGTGGAGTTCACTGCATAGTAGTAGTACGTTACATACCAACTCCGACTCGTATATGCCTGCCTGGTTGCCTCCGCAGTAAAACCCATGACTAACTTGGTATTATGATCCTCATGAAAGGTTAAAGGATTCAAGAAGCATGGCACCTAACTTTTCAACTCACCTCCCCTTAAAATTGTCTCATGTTATTGGGTCTCTCGCAAGCCTGCCCGTTCCGACCCGCCTTCTTCCAAGCAGGACCCTTCTCGGTCCGAAAATGTCCCCCACAAACTCAAAAAAAATATAAACAAATAGAGTGTGTTTGTTGGTTCTTAGCGGTGGAACATCCGTCCGGAAACATCCATCCATCTCGAGTTACCCGCCGGGAATCCCTGTGATTAGAATATTGTACCGATATGCTGCTATGGTCCATCTGTGAGGACGGCCCTGGCACTCTTGGCTGCAGAAGTGACGCCTGCTCTCGTCATGCGGCGAGGCTCACATACGCGTCTAGGGACGCAAGACTAAGGTACCTAAGAAGGTAATTTTTGTTCTTGTTTTGTCGTAGTCTTCCGTATTCGGAATTTTTTGCCATTTCCCTCCTAACCATCCCAAATGTTACGGATCAAGCTAAATGAGACAGGAAGTGAAAGGATCGGTGAATCACAATCTGTGGAGGATCGTCCCAAGGATATTTAAAGAAAGTCCCCTTGATTAGCACGCCCCTATACATGGTAGGATGAAATGAGAGAGAGAAAGAGACGAAGAGAAAGAGGCAAAAAAGGCATTCATTGATCCGCCTATTCGGCTCGACGTCCCCCCATCCGATCCTAATGAAGGAAAAAAAAAATACCCTTCAAAAGGAGTTCGGGTGGCGGTAACTGTAAACCATCCCATCATCATGGTATACATCATTTTCAGAGGCACCCTGCGTTTATGAGGCAACCAAGCACATTTGTAAGAAAGCCCGTACGTTTCCAAAAGCAAAGAGCGGGACTTGCACTTCACTTTCGGAATCCTGTCATCTGTCGTCAGCAAAGGTAAAGTTGAGGTATTCGACAAACCCACGGAGCCAAACCCCCGCTGCAGTGCTGACTTTGGGGGGAATTTGCGTAGGCCTGCCTAGAACTGGTGAGCTAGTGGGCTAGCGTGTGCGGGCTAGCAGCCTCAACTGTATCCTTCAACGTCCCATCCGGCTGGTGCCTCACCTTACTCGTTAGGGTTAAATTTATTGTCATTTTGTTATTTTGCCCATCATTGCAGCTATTATCTTACTAAGTTTCAGAGAGGAAAAGAAAAATTGAACATCGTTTTTCAACGGAAGGACCCCCGAGAATAACTGGAGACAATGCAACGTTCAGAACAAACTCCCTTGGTCTTGAAGATTAGTTATCCGGGGGATTTTCTCTTCGCCCCCTGCGTCCGCCAAGAAACAGCCGCTCGCAACTTTTTACAAAAATAGACGGTCTTTGCACAAAAAAAAAAAAAAAAAAAAGCTGCTATCCAACACCTGGGCGCTAGTCCCCTGGCCTGTTCGCCCCGCCTGGTAGCGCCAGTTCAAGGGGCGACGTCAAACAGACATTAATCATATGGCCAAGCTGACGATGCCGTTAGACCTCCCGATGGCGTTTCCGTTCGACTCTCGTCAGAGGACTGTCAGTGCGCCTTTGGCACAGCCCTCCCCACGCATCACAACACACGATGGGGGGTGTACGTACCTCCAACTCTCTTTGTTTCTGTTTCGCCGTCCCAGATTGAGTGTATGTAGAGGAGAGGTTTGTTTGTTCAGACGAAGATCATCGCTCTGGGTCCATCCTTGACTTGCGTCACTTTGTTCCTGGGAGGAAAAAAAAAACTACCAACCCCAATAGTGCCGTGACGGGGATGGAGACGAGTGCATTTGCTGTATTCACGTACTAGCCGTAACTTCACCCCCCGGCAGTAGCTCGATAACCTAACGTAGTCAGTGTGACGGGACCAAACTCCTTCGGGGTTCCAAGTGGCTGGAATATCTATATATGATCTGTCCTGGTCTCTCATGTTGAAAACTCTTAGATTGTTCCCTCATCCTCACAAGCTTCCATCGAACCTTCAGAGACATCCAGAACAACAAACAAACAATAATCTTTTATCAAGCCAACTCCGAGTATCACCAGCCTTTTTAGTCTCAACTCTATTCCTCCAGGTAGAAAAAAAAAGTACACACAAACCAAAAGCCAAAATGCAGCTCTCAAGCCTCCTCGTCTTTGTCGGCGCCGTCGCCGCCCTCGACATCCCGACCCACATCAGCCGCGACGCCCCGACCAAGGTCGAGCGTGACCTGGCCACCATCTCGCGCGTCGTGACCGACGTCGACAGCAAGATCAAGGACCTGACCGACAGCATCAAGAACTTCAACGGCGACCCCTCCGGGCTCTCCAAGGCTTCGTCGACCTTGACGTCGACGCTCAAGCAGGGCGCCAGCGACGTCAACGCTGGCACCTCCATCACGCTCAACGAGGCCATCACCCTGCAGGCTCAGGTGTCTGGCCTCCAGAGTGACTCTAACAACCTCATCAGCGCCCTGACCGACAAGAAGAAGGCCTTTGAGGATGCCAGCCTCTGCGGCGTCATCTACCAGCAGTCGGGCGACCTCGGCACCAACGCAAAGTCCCTCATCGACGCCGTCGTCTCAAAGGTTCCCCAGGACGTCCAGTCCCTCGCCCAGCAGGTCGCTTCGGGCTTCAGCAAGACCCTCATGGACACCCAGGCCCAGTTCGCCCCCGGCAACTGCACCAACAAGGGCACCGCCGCCGCCGTCCCCGCCGGCTCCCCTGCCGCCTCGGGCACCGGCTCTGTCGGCGGTGGCGCCTCGAGCAGCTCCCCCACCGGCCAGCCCGTCACCGCCGGTGCTGCCACCTTTGCCGCCCCGGTCGGCTTCGTCATGGCCCTCGCTGCCGCCAGCTTTCTTTTGTAAATAGCATACTTTGCAGCGTTGCATTGATGGGAACGGGATTTCAATACTTTTTGACAAAGTATGCACCCGGTTCCAAGAAAAGGTTTCCGTTCACGAGAGAGAATCTCTTGTTGGATTGAAGGGAGTGTAAGAGATCCAGAAATTAGAGCGTCCTCATGAGTTGTTTTGATAGTGTCTTAGCTTTCTTTTTTCTTTTTTCTTCTTTTGTTTAGCTTTCCTCAAATTGATATCATATAATAAGCATTGCCATTACGTACCGCCTCAATGTGCATTTGGGTGTTCATAACCTTTGCCTTTGCATTAGAAATTCCAGTGTATGAACAAAGTGTCGGAATCGTCTTTGAATTTATGTATACCCATTGACACCGAGTGTTCAAAGAGGATTTTGCGCGAGAAAGTAGGTACGAGAAAGTACCTTAGTTATAAGAATTAAACGAAATAAGTCACCATATCTCACCTCACCCACCGCCCAAGTCTGCATTGTACTGTACCCCGATGCAGAAAAAAGCAGTGGGGCCTCTTGGTTCAAGTCATCACCTAAATATCCTCTTGCCTCCAGTCTTGACCGGAAACCTTTCCACGCCGTTCTTCTGCTGTTCCTGCCAGACTCTGAGGGACCCTATTCCCTGGCTCTGGGCGGACGCTTGGTAGCGACGTACTGCTTCTCTGAGGTGATCTGGCCGCAGTGGACCTCGGGGAGGCTCTCGTAAAATCACTTCCCGCTTCTGGCGATCTCTCTCGTCGATACGACTAGCAAAACTCGCGGATGCAGCACCACCTTCGGTGAAGGAGTTGTTGAGTGTTGCGCTGCTGTCACCCTGGCTTGCAGCCGCTGCCTCTTCAGCGGCCTCCTCCTCTGCTGCGGACATGACCTTTCCTGGCCATGGAATTTCTTCGCCGACCTCAAAACTTCCATCCTCATTTTCCGTCACAGGAGCGGCCTGCACCTCCTCTCCACTCGCGATCCACTCGGCCTGCACCTGGCGTGCTATCATTATGATATCGCAAAGATAGAACTTGGTGACTGTGCGGACCGCCGTAACCACCTGTAGTGGCACTGATTGTGATACAGTCGCGTTTACGATCTAGGAAACAAAATAAAACAGGTCAGGAAATGGATCCACATTAAGCGTAGACACGTATCGACCAGACTTACACGACGAACGACAGGGTCCGGCAGCTTGGCCGCCCTCCAGTTGGAATATCTGTCAAACTGGTCTGCGTCCATGCACCGCGTGAGCATTGCACGCAAACGCTTCTCCTCCTGTGCCTGAGCCTCGGACCGCTTGGCCGAAGTGATACTCATATGCACGTTATCCTCATTATCCTCCTCCTCCTCGGCGTGTTCCTCGCCGCCCTTTCCGCCACCGGCCACGCTCTTGCCGTCAGCAGCACCACCACCAGCGCCTCCGCCGACCGAGGGGGCAGCACTTGAGCCCGTGACCTTTGCCAGCTCCGCCTCGCGCGCCTTGTCGGCCTTTGACTTGCGGCCGCGCTTCTTCTTAAGAAGCGGACCGACGCCGCTGCCGACTGCGCTGACCTGGCTGCCCGACACGATGCTCATGTTGTCGGAGAAAGCCGACGGGGAGCGGGGGCCGCCCATGTCTTCTGGCGGGAAGGAGGTCTGGCGGAGCGGGTGGGCGGATCCGGGCGGGACCGAGGTCACCGACATGGTCGAGGCCTTGCGGCGCTTGTTGACGGATGGGGCGTTGTTGCCGTCGCCAGCTATCGATGGTCGCTTCTTACTGCCGATAACAGCCGACGCGTTGTTCCTGAGGGCTGCCGCGGTGAGTGGTAGCTGGCTGTTGGACGGCTGCGGTGGTGAGAGCGCGATGGGCGACTGAGTGTAGGCTGGTGGAGACGCCATCGTATTTCCCACTCTAGACGGAAAATCCCGTCAAAAAGGCGACTCACCGACAACGGATATCGATAATACAAATCAAGGTGCTGCTTGTGGCCAGTGCGCAGAGATATCCTATTTTGGTTCGTGAATGACTAGGAGTGGGTGGAGAGTAGGTAGGTAGTTTTTACCACGTAGTCGTGAATTGCAAGGATGTCTGTCTTGTTTGATGTGATGTTGAAGCTCGCGACACCAAGCTGCTGTGGATCACCGTGCACGCCCAGAACTTGACGTGACGTGCGGCAGAATTTGTTACTGGTGGTACAGTACCGGTAGAGTACCTGGCATTGAGGCTTGGCGGTTGCTTGGGTTCGAAAAAAAACGTGAAACCATGCGCCCGCGGCTCTGCCAGTTACTTCTCTTGGTAGCATCTGAGCACCCCACAAGCTCATCAAGCTAAGCTCTGTTGGGGGAAGCGTGCAGCTGAAGAAGGCGAAAAAAAAGGTCCCCCCACCTTTTTTTTTTCTGTTGCGCTCCAAGTCAGTTAAGGTACATGCAAGCGAATTTTTGGAGAAAGCGAGGGCCGACGGACACCTGGGCTCCTCGGGATGGTGGTCACCCGCGGTAAGATGGGAATTTTTCAGGGTCTAGACTTGACTCGAGATTGGTGGGAAACATTGTCATGTTAGACCTACTACATCAGGTCAGACAAAACCCAAATTTGGTTTTATACCAACTTTTGCTAGTTTCGTCCAACCCACTTCTAAGTTAATCTGCTGTTTTACTAGAACCCTTCAGGATTCATCAAACTGCACGAAATATCACACATACACCAATCCAATTGACCGACATCACCAAATTAGAGAAATTACCTGCGCTGAATCTTGCGTCATGGGGAGGGCCGACGATCGGACCTCACCTGCTGTGAGCTCGAGCTCGGATAACAGCGGTACAAAACGAAGCCGCAAGCACCGAGATGATGAGCCCGTCGCCGGTGCAACAGAGCACACCAAAAAGAAACACAAGAAGCGCAAGTCAGACCACGGTGTCAATGGCGTCATCAAGACCGCCCACAGGAGGCTGAGCCTGAGCAACGCCGCTCGCGACCCCCGCGACGAGCCCCCGCCGAAGCCCAAAAAGAAACCCGAGGCCCCGACGAGGTCACCAAGCCCCGTCATAGACTTTGATGGCTTGAGCAGGCCAAGTGCGTCTTATATCCCTTCTGCTTTCTGTTGCTCCTACGATATTTGCTCTTGTAGCCTCTTGGGCCGTCTCTACTCTGCTCACAACCGTCTCACTGACATGACAACCCTCATTTAGGCGTCGGGACCCGAGAAAGATTGGAAGAGACCCCAGAGCAGGCGGCGGAGCGGCTGGAACGCATGCGCGGGGCCGTCAGGACTCTGCTGGAATGTGTCGGTGAAGATCCGGACCGGCAGGGCTTGCTGGCCACGCCCGACAGGTACGCCAAGGCTCTGCTCTTCCTCACCAAGGGCTACCAAGAGAACATAAAGGACATTGTGAACAATGCCATATTCCACGAGGGGCACAACGAAATGGTCATCGTCAAGGACATTGAGATTTTCAGCATGTGCGAGCATCATCTGGTGCCGTTCACTGGCAAGGTAAGGAAAATCCATACCTTATTTGGAAACGAACACTGAACAATCTGCTAACACTTGCTCTCATCTTGTCACGTACAGATGCATATAGGCTACATACCTGCCAACTCAGTTATTGGACTTTCAAAGCTGCCCCGTATTGCAGAGCTCTTCGCCCGCCGTCTGCAGATCCAAGAGCGTCTGACCAAAGAGGTGGCGAATGCAATCTTTGAGGTGCTCAAGCCTCAGGGTGTTGCCGTGGTGATGGAATCCAGCCACTTGTGCATGGTGACGCGTGGTGTCCAAAAGACGACCGCTACTACCATCACCAGCTGCGTCCTGGGCTGCTTTGAAGGCCGGGAGAGGACGCGCAATGAGTTCCTGAGCCTAATTGGGGTCAACAGACACTAAATGGTTGGGTCAGGGCAGATGGGGCTTTGGTGAGGCATGTTGAAAAGGCTCGTACAGGGCCGGTGGGCAAGAGTATGCTGTGTGTTCCGTTTAGTTATGTTGCTTACGGCGTTCAAGGGTGGGTACTTCGGATCTTTTCTTGGGGTTTTAGGTGGTAACTGGATTTCAACATCGTATAAACTGGGCAGATACACTCCCGGTGGTTTGCAATTTTCGCACTCGGAGTTTGCTATGAGAGTTAGTCTAAGTCTAGACGTCGGGCTCAACGCCCCAACACTTATGATATTTAGCGTGATCGGAACAAAGTGTGGATTTACAAACATTGATGGGTTTGGGTATCAGGATGAGTGTGCAGCAGCGAGACCAAGAGGCTCAAGCATAACATCAAAAGGACAGGCAAATCATGACACTCTCCGCACAACCTTTCCAACCTCGCCCCTACCAACAGCGTCCACCCTCGGCTCCACCACCTTCCAGATCTCTTCAGAAACAGCGTCGACCGACGGACTGGCATCGACCACGTGCAGGTCCTCCTCCTCCTGCCGAGCCCTCTCCTCGCGCTGTCCGCCGCCACCGGCCTCAACCCGACCCATGCTCAGACCCCAAAAGAGCTCACGGACCCGGCGCTGCATTTCGGCCCTCTCGTAGAGCTCGTCGCCCCAGCCGCCACGAGCCTTGGCCTGGTCCTCGGTCAGGTCCAGGAAGAGGACCAGGTCCGGGCGCGGAAGGCCGACCTCGGGCGCCCGGGCCCACGAGAGCGGCAGGGCCGCGTTCTGCTTGGCCGCGCTGTAGACCATTCCCGAGTAGTAGTACCTGTCGCAGAGCACCGTCGTGCCGGCGGAGAGCAGGTTGGTGATTTGTTTTCTGGAATGGGAGTTTTTTTTTGGGGGGGATTGTTTTGTTTTTGTCAGTGAAATAAAATGGGACTATGTGTTTCTTCTATGCGCATTTTCTAATTTGGGCTATAATTTCGCGGGGGGAATAATGCTCCCAAGAGTAACAAGGAGATTCAAGACTTACGCAGCCTCCCATCTGTTTGCGCTAAAGAGCAAGTGAATGACATGGTCGTCCATGTCTACCTGGCTTTTCAGGTATCCGTCGATCATCTGACCAATGGGCGTAGTCCTGTCAGGAAACCTCATCACCTTGACGTTACGCCCAAGCTCAAGGAATCGCTTCTCCAGCAGCTGGACTTGCGTCGTCTTGCCGCTGCGGTCGAGGCCTTCGAGCACGATCAGCGCCCCACGCACGGCAGTTGTCTCGCCGCTTGTTGAAGTCATGTTCGACTGGTTACCAAGGTCTATGGAGGAGTGTGTTAAACAAAAAAGATAACAAGACAAATAGTGTCAAGTCCAAAGTATAGTAGGAATACACTCGTCGAGTGGCACACTTCAAATACTTCTACGACGACCAATGCAAGCATCCCACAGCTTTAGGTTGTCTCCTGATGTATGCTCTCCTGATATTGTACCCCGCCACCAGGCAGGCTTTCAAATGCATAGAGCAAATCACGTGACCATAGTGTATGTGTATCCTGATGCCAGCATTGTCAAGGTTGAGAACGTTAACTGTAGAAGCTTGGGTCCACAAGAAAACGACTTGCAAATATATGCTGTCCTAAACAGGGAAAAAGAACAAGAAACTGTAGCGCATCACATCACCAGTTCAGATCCCCACGCCCATAAATCAAATCCCATGACCAATATTCAGTACGGTACCCAGAAATCCCGCTTGACGCCTTGTAAAACTCCTTGAAACCAACGTCACCTCTGTATCCCACATTAACATAACCAACCAGAAGACTCGAGGCGAGAAAAAGCGTTTAAGTCGTCGAAGAAGCAAAAAAAAAAAACAAAAAAAAAAAAAAAAACACGAACGTCATGTCATCAGGCAAGTATTTCTGGGGTCGGTTGCAGAGCCTCGACTGCTGGCTCTGTCATGGCCTCAGGCTTCTCATCAACCGCAAGGCTTATGGGGGATGGGCTAGCTGGGGTTTCGGGTTCAGCGTCATCCCTTGAGCTTCCGCTCTCCCACAGCTCAAAGCTCTCGCCAGTGCCCTCTACAGGCTGCAACAGCGCAGCTTGCGGAGCAGGCTCATCTCTCCTGCTCATCAGCGCGTCAACTGAGATATCAGCATCGAGATCTGGCGCAAACTCAAACCTGGCTTTGCCTTTGCTGTCGATGTCATCGTAGCCCCTTGGCTCTTCGTCACCATGAACGGTTTCGGCATCTTCATCGTCGACGTACTCTCCAGGAACGAGGATGAATGAGTCACTACCGTAGCCATGTGCATAGTAGTCCGCAGCGTTCATCTCGGTAAGAGGTCCACGCATCTTCTCGACAAGCATGTCGTCCTCGCTGCGCCGGGTGCGAACCTGGCTGACGTCATCAGCTGGCGGGATATTTTCCTTGTCCCGACCCTCTGCACGCTCCCGGACCGCCTTTTGCTCGCTCTCCTCGTCACTGCTGATGTCGAGGACGCAGGTGCTGTGCTGCAGCAGATTGGTCATCTCCTGTTCTGGTGTGTCCTCGTGAATCTCGAAAGTCCACGAGCTGTCCAGGGAATCATAAAGATCAACCACAGGGGCCGCCGGTACATTGTGACGTGATGCGTAGTTTGAGACGGTGCCCTTAAGGGCGGCGTCTAAAGAGAATGGTGCTGCTGCGCCATGACCGCTGCTCTTGCCGAATAATGGAGGGTCTACGCGCGTGAACGGGCTAGCTGTGCGGCGGCGATTGGACAGGATGCCGACGCGCTTGCTACCGCGAGTCGGAGAACGGCCTGCAGGTGCTGAGAGTGGAGTAGAGGATGATACGGACGAGTTGATCTTTGCGATGGGCGACCTCGACTGGATGGTGCTTCTTGGCCGCGCAATGGGCCTGCTGATTTTGTTCAGAGATGGTGTCGTCGTGGTCTTTGGCGAAATGGAGCTTCCATTGCTGGCCTTGGTCAAGATGAAGGTGGAGGGTTTGAGACAGTCATTGGAAAAGAAGCTATCGGAACCCTTGGACCTCTTAGCGAACAGGGCCGGGTCGACATTCTCCGAATCGTCTGTATCAATAGAATCGGCCTTTCGCTTGCCACTGCTGGCAGGAGAGAAAGCTACGGGAAGCATTCAGCAAGTCAGCATCGCAGGTTCGCACGATCATTCGCCAGTGATAAAATGACGCCCCGAAAACTACTCCACCGGACATGTAGCGAAAAACAAAACGGTCATGCATGCAATAGTACAAGAAATGAAATTGACAAAGCACAGATTGTTTTGGGGGTGCGTGCGATTGACTGGGCGATACACGAAACGGAAGCTAGGAGAAATGTGCCGCATACCATTCTGTCGATTCTTCAGACTTGTCAAACCCTGTAGTCGGGTTCCGTCCAGAGGAGCAAATGGCTGACGAGGAATAGTGCTGGCCATTGTCAAATAGATGGGTGGGCAGACAGGTGTTGGTATGCAGTGTGTCGTTCAGAACAAGGAGAACGAATTGATTTGCAAACGAGGAGCTGTAGAGCCAACTCTAGTGCAGCTGCTTGCTACCTGAATCGCGAAGCTTCCTTGGATAATGTCAGGTATGTTTGTTTGTTTATCGCCTCAAATTGAATACAAATGCGGTGGTAATTGTAAAGTCGTCAAAAAAGAGGAAAAGAGGGGCGGGAATTGGTAGTATGCGGGCACACGTCTTCTTATTACTGCAAGCAGATGACGAGGAGGGAGGCTTTAGGTGGTCTTGGATTCAGTGGCAAGCGGTCTCTCAAATGGGTCGGGCGTGGCGGAGGGGGTGGCCGCTTTTGACGAGGCCCAGACGCGATTTTAATCGTCGCAGCGGTGTGTAGTAGTAATTAACGAGACACGCCGCGATAGGTCTGTGAGGGGTGTGTGAGAAGCACAGCGTCCTCGATTTGATCGATTAAGCTGTACAGAAAAAATTGTATCAAACAATTATTCAGTAAGAAAGTATCGCCAACGACAGCAAGAAAGTGATCTTTGTCGAATTATGCGAGCGATAGAGTAGGACAGATGTACTTGTTGTCGGACAGGTCGAGGCCAAAGTTGAAAAAGGGGGGAGGGGAATAAGGCAATCAATCAAATAATTAATTAATCGACTGGCACTTACACGCTCAGACCTCTGACGGGTCTCCTGCAGCCAAAACCTATAGGCTGTCTTGCTTTACGTGCCGGGACGTGGTAAAACTCTATGGAGTAACGCGTAGGGCGTAGTTTTGGCGTTTGGGCCAACAGGCTTTCGTTCCTGTCTAAAGTGGAGCTTGGGCCAGTTGCTCCAGCCAAGCAAAATCAGGGAAACACAGCGGACAGCTCCAATTTCATGCAATGCAGCAAGGCAAGGTGTCCACGGATTTTATTTGCTGGGAGCTGGATCCAGCAAGCGCCGGACAGAAGCAAGGCATAATTGCTTTGTCTTTCCCTCTCTTTCTACCAGGAGTATTTCTTGTGCAAGGTCGCTCCAGTCTCATTCTTGTGTTGCATCAATTCTGTCGTGTCTGCACGTAATGCCAGCAAATCAGGGGCACTACAGTACATACAGACCGAGCACAAGCAGGCGGCAGGCGGGCTAGCGCAGGACAAGTGGCATACTGGGCAGATTCGCCTCTCGATAGGCTTTTAACGATGGCTTGACGAGGAATGCAAGGGACCAGGTAGCAATCAATACTTGTAACGACTTTACCTCCCGGTATGGAAGAAGAGTTTGAGAATGGCTGGGTATCCACTTCCTCTTTCGGGATTGACTCCAGCAATCCACAGTACAGAGTAGGTACTCAAGTACTGTCGTAGTAAAAGTACAGTAAGAAAGTCATCTTTTGTCCTGCAGATTGCATTGCCAGCTGGCCCGCATTGAATGGGGAAGGAAATACGGTAGGCAAATGGGGAAGCTGCTTTCTTTGGCTACCAATCAACGCGTCAAGAGTTGAGGCAATTCTGAACTTATCCCTGTTCACGACAAGTCCGGTGAAATCTTGACCAAGGGCGTCCCGGCACAACGCGAACATCGCGACGATCGCGCGTGGCAATTAAAATCCCCGCCAAAAGCCGCCCTTGCTGGAGCCTTGCCGGAGTTTACTGTTCTCTGCTTACCGGGGAGCCCTGCAGCTGTGCAGCCTGGAGTTATGTTACGGAATCTGGATCTCTTTTCAATTACCATTACAGTCCAGCCTCCATCTACCAGTATTGCTATCTTCTGTAGAAGACGTTGCAGCATCAAAAATTCTTACAGGTCGGAATTGCCAACATATGATCCAGACTCAGACATCTTTTGCGAAAAAAAAAAGAAAACCAGGGGCTGTTAAGGTACGGAGTACAGACAGGTACAGTACGCATCATAGCTTGTCAATTGCTGTGCTAAAACTAGGCACCCAAGGCACCATCCACACTACTGCCAATCAAGCGCCCACTAGACAGACTAGGTTGGACTGGTTTTCTTCCGTTCTCTTGTGCACTTTGTCTACCGGTAGTAGCACGTACCTAGTATTTATATGCTACGTGAAGACCAAAGCACGCCACAGGTCAAGTGACTCACTTAATTCCATCCCAAGGCGAGGCTTTGGCCAGAATCAAGCCAACTCTCAAGGAACGGTGCATGCCGATGTAATCCATCCTTGGAAACCCCCAGCCACCAAGCCATCTTTTTCTCTCCTTATGTCATACCAGGCATTAATTCCCGGTGGTACAGGTGCTTCCCAAACTTCTTTATAACATCCTGAGGCTGAGTCTGGTGATATGATCGTTTCAAAACGGGCCTGGGGCTGACAGCAGAAGACGGTCGCGTTGGCTGCGGCCGCCGTGTTATTGTCGTCAGTCTTGCTACAGATGCATTGATGTGTTGGCACTCGATTGGCTCTCAGATAAACTGCTATCTCTTGGGGCGACCAGCTTTGCCTATCATTCCTTTTTTTTCCTCTTCCCACTTTCAAGCTTCCTGTTGAGTCTGCGCCCAGAACCCAATCCTAGGTCTAGTCTAGTACAATCCAGAAATGGATTAGAAAGGCCTTGGAGGATGCGGAGATCAACGGATATCCTGCGTCAGGTGCTCTTGAGACATCAGGACATAGCTGTCTTGGATTTGACTGCCTCAGGCAATCAGTCACCTCCAATACATCATCGGTGATTTCTGATTACCGTAGAAGCAAACTACTCTAGCCTGTCCAAAATGGGGTCTACTACCGACTCGGAACCGCAAGTATCAGTGTCACCCCGGAGCAGCATCAGGCAGCGGCCCCACCTAGGACAAGTTTGTCAGTCATACACCGATATGGATATGCCCATATTTCCCTATCAAACTCCTAAATGAGGCTCTGCTCGGCCTGGGGAGATTTGTTGTCATGCCTTGGTGGTAGTTTACTCCTAATTACAAGAATATTATCTACATCTACAAAGTTATAATTTATACGCTCTATATGTTATCAGCTCTAACAAGGCCTTTTACACTCGATTATACATTCTATCTATGTCTATCACTTCTTATGATGTTCCTTCGCTTGTTACACACTTTTATCGGTAGAACAGGACCATCCCAAACACCCTACCAAAAGTCATAAAGTAACCAATAGTGCCCATTGCCCTCCTTGCCGTGCCTCATCTGTGCGCATTACATCATACAGGCTCTTGGGTGTGACTCAGAAAATGCCTTCGAAAAGCTGGGATGGGAATAGCCTACTGGTGCCTGGAATCAAGTTGCCCATCTTTATCACGTGCTTCGAAGGATACAAGTATAAACGATGCATTATATCTTGTCTATAAAGCTTTGGAAAGCTCCCTCCGTTGGAAATCCGTGCTTGCTAATTCTTAACCCATCAATATTTCCCCCTTTCCTTCACCTCCCATTATACCCTTTCCCGTACACGTCCATCCCTACCGTCAATATGAGGACCGTGACGAAACGTCCCACCCGTGAGCAAAAGGACCAAGATGAAGCTGATACTATCACTGAAGAGGAGAAGCGCAAGCGGGAGGAGCTTGAGAAGGCACCTATGAGGGCCGAACTCATGCATCTCGATAAGAGATGGACCAAGAAGGGTAAGGCTTACTTTGCAGAGCCAAAGGAAGATGAAGAGATCCCCGACCAAAAGGTCAACTGGTGGAGTCAGTTTGCCCTCACGATCACTCGCGTCTATGACACTCAAAACAGGGTTGTGACCGAGACCAGCCTGAGTGTCAACTCGCTTGCCATCAAAGACGTTCTCCGCGACATCATTGGTGAATTTCCTGGCATCTCGTTTCATACAAAGGACATATCTCTCAAGTTTGACCCCAAGGTTCTATATCACTACTATCCCGAACTCAGGGAGAGGACCGAGGAGCTCAAGAAGGAAGATCCCGAGTCTGAGAGCGCAGCCCACATGGGTCTCCTGATAGAATTCATCAGCGAGCACTTTGCCGACAAGATCAAGGAGGTTGAGAATCTGAAGCAGCGAGGACTGATAACATATCCTCTTCTTTGGACCATCTTCAGACCTGGTATCATGCTGTACTCAACAGTTTTGGGACAGAGTCGGGCCTTTAAGCTTGTTTCGTACGACTATGTCAACACCAGATGCGGTCCGGCGCTGCAGCTGGCAGGCCAATACGTCGACTTTGACGGCGACGACTTTGGTCTCCGCGTCTCGCACCTCCTGATCCCAGAGATGGGTGGTGCCATACCCATTGACTCATTGCCTGTCTTCCCCATGTCGTTCCATCCAAACCCTGAAGCTGTTCAAAAGTTCCTGCTTGAGCGCGGCCGCAAGTTTGAGGCCCATGCCGGGCAGCATTTTGTTGAGTACCGCGGCATCGCCCTTGATGAGGAACACAACCGCTTCAATATCGACAGCCGCACCATGATTGACTGCTTCACGCACCACCGTATCAACGGCAACACCTCTTTCAGTGTCACGCCGTTCTTAAGCTCGCTGGCAACGCACGAGAAGAACCGCAGGAGGAAGCAGAAGCACAAAGCCAACGAGGTGGAGCTCGTTACGTCCGGCGAGAAGACATACACGGCCCTGACGGACGACCAGTGCATCTTGGCGTCGGCTCTGGTCCGCGGCTTTTCGTTTGCGGAGAAAAGGTTCTTTGACCTCTTCATCGACAGTGTCCGCCCCATCAACTGGAACGCCGGCTGCTTCGAGCAGCTGGTCTTGCCGGACAGCCAAAAGGAGCTCGTGCAGGCGCTGGTGGCGGAGCACACGCAGCGGGCGGCCGACTCGTTCGACGACATCGTCAAGGGCAAGGGCAAAGGGCTGATCCTGGTTCTACACGGCCCTCCCGGTGTGGGCAAGACGCTGACGGCCGAGTGCGTGGCCGAGTTCTCGCGGCGCCCGCTCTACATAGTGTCCTCGGGCGACCTGGGCACGTCCGCCGCAGCGCTGGACGACCGGCTGGCGCGCACGCTTGACCTGGCCAGCGCGTGGAAGGCGGTGCTGCTGATCGACGAGGCCGACGTGTTCCTCGAGCGGCGGTCGCTGCACGACATGGAACGCAACTCGCTCGTCAGCATCTTCCTCCGCACGCTCGAATACTACAGCGGCATCTTGTTCATGACCACCAACCGCATCAAGACGTTTGACGACGCCTTCAAGTCGCGTATCCACGTGCCCCTGCGCTATGGTGACCTGCCCGTGTCGAGCCGCGTCCGCATCTGGCGCAACTTTTTGGGTGCGGTGGACGGCGGCGTCGATATTGACGACCAGGGATACGACAAGCTCGCGGAGGGGGATCTCAACGGCCGGCAGATCAAGAACGTCGTCAGGACGGCAAAGAGCCTCGCTGCTTACAAGAGGCGGAAGCTGGATTTTGAGCAGCTCAGACAAGTCATGGAGATCCAAATGGCTTTTGAGGATGATTTGACCTTGACTGAGGAGGATGCAGAGATGACTGATTAATAAGCTTGGACGCATTTTCTTTATAGTCATTTCTTGTGAAGCTTGGATTATGGCAGGCGCGTTGTCTTTTTTTTTCACTTTTCTTTTTTACTTTTTTTTTTTTACTTCCATTCAGTGAGTGTCATGGTGTTATCTCTCTATTTTCATTAGTGGTTGTCATGCTCAACTACGTATAGAGCTATTATTTCTGATTACATCAACAACTCGGCGTATTGGAATACTGGTGTTGGTTGTAGCTCTGTCCCTGCATCGTCAAAGAAGTAATTTCAGACAATGTGACATCTGCTTGCATTAAAAAATATGATCTGAGCCTTGCGTGTGTTTGTCAAATCACATGTCCATTATACTAGTTGTGGTCATGCAGTGGTTGCAGGCTGACCAGGGCAACATTTGAAGATTTTTAGCTGAATCTGTTGCTTCACGATTACAACCCGATCCACTATCCACATGTGCCTCCTGGCTACAAATTTTGACTCAACTTCAGCCAGTCCAAGATATAAGTAGGGTCGCCTCGACATTATGTTTTACTTCCCGTATGTTTGTTCATCTATAAAGCTGTGCCGGGCGGATGAGCATAGTGAGCTGCCTCCGTGGGCGCTCCAGGTAATCCTCCACTTGCAGCCTGTGCCGGTGCCGGTGCAGCAGAAACCAGTGTCGAGATTCTGCTTAATCCTGGTGTTGACAGCACCTGCAAATTGTATCCGCGAGCGGTTTCATCATCCATCCGGTCTCTTGTAGTGCTGTGTTGGGGCCGCCTGCTTCGTAGACACAACCAGACTATGACGGCGATCAGGATGGCGATTATGAGCAGACCACCGATGGCTGCCCCGACTATGACTCCGGCAAGGTTTCCCGTGTCTCTGTTGGCCGGTCCGTTGCCGGTTGGATCCAAAGCGGTGGGGAAACTACCGCTGATTGATGTCGCGGAGGCAGTGGCGCTTTTTGGCGAGGACGACAAGCTTGTGCGCTCCGCGTCGATGACAAACTGGGGACGGTCGTTCATGTAAATGATCGTGCTGGTCTTTCCGCAAGCCAGCCGTGATCTTGGAGGCGGTTCCGTCCACAGATATGTCAGGCATGCCGGATACTGGGCCGAAGAGCTATAGGGGGTAACAATCCGATGGAGTTAGATGGGGAGTTAACTTCAGAAGACAGGAAGCGGAAAAAGGGGGCCAACCAGCATCCTGTTAGACCTCCCAAGCTGGTGCATTTACCGAGCTGTTGGGCCTGGTAGTCAAGACATACAGAATGCAGAACCGTCCAGGGGTAAGAGTGGCAGGCAACGATGCCTTCGTCTGTAACGCACGACCATGGCTTGTCGCATGTGAGTGGCAGTGCTACAAAGAGGCGGGGAATCAGCTTTTATTTTGTTGAGATTTGCAAACCAATTTTCTTGGACTTGCCTGGGTGTCTTGATTCGATAAACTCAGGGCATACGGGGGACAAAAAGGGCAACTTACATGAAGTCCCGTTGAACCATCCGCACGTCTGGGAGTTCAGCCAGGTGTTGCTTACATTGCTGCTCTCATGCTGACTTTCTAACAAACCGTGAAACGCAGTGATCCCGGCTGCAAGATCTGGGGCTGCCGTGGGCTTCGGACTCGGATCAAGGATGTCGCTTGAATGCCGGGGCTGATGGGAAAGTGAATGGTTCATTGGAGACCTGAGAATATATCGGTTAACCGAGCAGGGATAGGGGGCACTGGGTGTTGTTGGTGTGAAAAGTCTATGAAGAGAAATACGAAAGGACGTTGGTCGGCATAGAAACAGATAGTATAGAATTCCAAAGTCTTTTTTTTTCGATTTGTTTTTGTATGCAAACAAGAAATACCGACTAAGAGTTGAGTGCTTTGCCACTCAAAGATGTGATGCAAGCCTTACAAACCAAATGACCCCACACATAAAAGTCGACAAAAGGACTTTCCATTACTGGTGCCCCCCTTGATGAAATATCTTTTTTTTAACTCCTGAAGAGCCCCCAGACATCGATATTTGGTATGCTATACCGCACCTTGTTCTCCTCATAGTGACTCTCTCCGTTCGGCGAGACATTGTCCCATCCAACGATGGCGTACCATGGAATCCTGACGTTATATAACGGGTGCACCTCATACCATTTGTCTTGCAAGGGGAATTTGCTGATGCTTTCTTTGTATTTGGCATCGCCTTGGATAAGATCATCGTTAATGGCGCTTGATTCGACGTGGTAAATATAAAACATCTCGCCTTTCTCCTTATATACCTGCCCAAAACCCCACCAGGCGTGTACCTTCTCGACGGTGGTCGTTATCCACGGGTCGCTGTTATATGCTTTCGCTGTCATTCGGGTCTCCTCCTGGGTCTGCACATAGACGTGCCCGGCGTATGGGATGTTTGGGTCGATATGGCCGGCGCCGGTACTTCGTATACCGCCTTTCATCAGGATTTCAGTCGCGCTGAAGGGGCTTGCTACGTAGACTAGCCGGTTGAACTGTGGAGCTTGGTTGCTCAAAACGCTGGAGCCTTGGGCAGTGGCCTGGTGGTGGGCATTGGCACCGTTGAGAGTGGCTTGATTGGGATTAGCACGGCTGGGACTGCCACCGCTGAGAGCGGCTTGGTTGGTATTAGCACGGCCGTGATTGCCACGGCCGGGAATGAGACGGCTCGGACTGAGACGGCCGGCAGCGTTGACACCGCCCAGGAGCGAGGAAAGAACGGCCAGAGAGGCGACCAGAGCAGGGCCTAGCATTGTTGCAATTAAGTTTTTATAAGGTCTGAGGTATTTGAAGAGTTCAGACTGAAGTACGATTATGAACCGACCTAGGCCGTACGAACAAGAAAAAGAAGAAGAAAAAAAAAGAGAGAAAGAGAGAGAGAGAAAGAACCAAGAAACGATGGTGGTTGGCCTGGCAAATGTGAAATGGTGTCTAAGTCAAATTGCGAAATGCAAACACTTTATATTTCAAAGACATATTGCACAAATGGACGGGCTTGGAAACAACGAGATTCCTTGCTGTAGATTCCGGGCTGAGTGAAGGTCAACACTATCAATATGTAATACCCCTTTTGGAACTCCCCAAAATAGTACCAGTCTACCTATCTAAAATAGAGTTTTGGAGGTAGTATTAACAATCTATCACTGCAACCTACACGATGCGTGGTGCATCCAAAAGAGAATGGTGAAATGCCCTGGGAGCATCCTGAAATATGAGCTCTATTTTCAAGAGGGATGCTGCTAATTTGACGTATGTACCTTACCATCGGGACCACCGAATACCCAACAGTACCTTATTTATATCATACTTTTCCCGAGCTTCATGCTTAATGAAAGATTTTTTATCGATGAAAATATCCTCTGTCTCTGCCCTAGTTAAACTATTCAGTAATTGACCAACAAGGAAATCCATGATGGCGAGTTTAACTACACATACGGCTTTGACCGCGAATTTACAGGTGTGGGGAAAATGTACTCAGGGAATCGGAAAGTAATCTTATCTAACATCAAACTAAGTCTATTTTTGTTGTTATAAAAAAAAAGTTCATGACAAGTATGAGTAAGGTTTGGCCTCAAAAGGTCGTATTTCCCTGCAAAAATAACCTGTAGCCTTAGTCAGAACCAGGTACCATCCCGTGGCTGATGTCGAGCTTTGCATCGTTGGAAAATGAGCATTTACGCACTCATGATTATTCTTCAAAGGCCTAAGCATCACATCTGTAGAGAAGTAGAGAATAATAGTAATCTCAAAAATCTGGAGTGGCGTGAAGGGGAGAACAGCCACCATGCACTCGAGATTTACCATAATTCGTGATAGACGGTTTTTAACTTGCAGCGTCTCATGAGAGAGAAAACAAATCCCTTCATCTATACAAAAGCCTGAAAGTAAATGACTGCATACTTCTAACTTGTGACTCTGAAATGACCCCGGAATACTACCTTTCTTGGAGTGGGCGCCTATCAGGCAAAGCTGGATTTGACGTCGTTGCCTGCGATTTGATCGACTTTGTCCATACCAAGAATCAAAGACCCAATATGTATTGGTAAATTCCTATTCGAAAGGTAGAGCCGAGTAGCTCAAACACCACCTCTGTTGAGTATAAAGCAGCCTGGAACCTTTCTAGAGAGCCAAGACAAGATCCAGGCCTCACATGAGACCTCTAAGCTCCAGCTTAAAGTTGAAATGTTTTAAATATCAAAACAGTGCCCATGACTATGGTTAAATGATTCAAGTTCTCGACGTGGCTCATAAGATAAGTCTTTTTGCAAGGCTCAGAGATTACACTCAATTAGTATTGAAATAGCTTCATTTACATCTTGATACTATATGGCACCCTGAAGGAATAATACTTTTGTTTTTCACTCTTCCAGCTCCCAGAGCTTATCCCCAATTACTCAAGGTTTTGAATGTGTTTCTTTATTTGATAGATGATGTCTTGACCCCCTCTCTTATCTAATTGAGGGTCTAGACAGCAATTCAAATCAAAGTTGCTGTATTGTTTTGTATATATGGAGATTAACTTGATAGTACTAGAACTAATTCAACCAGAGAAGGAACCGGCTCTTTTGTTCCAACTCAAATGGTGGAGGATTAATAAAGAAAATCAATATTTTCGATAAGCCCAATAAATCTAATCCTAAACGCTTCAAGCCAAGTTGTCTAATGCAAGTGCGGTTACTGGCTTTTTTTTTCAGGTTTGGCATACGAAGTTGAATACATACATTGGTTGTGAAAGCCATTGAATTACTCAGAGTTAGTAGATTGCCTGCAACTTGAGGTCGGCATTTAACTATTAATTAATTTGATATTGATCAAGCATTGCTTCTCAGAATAGTTCAAGGATCTATGCTGTGTGTCTCTTGGGGTTATACAATACCCTATTTGAGCCTCAATCAAAACAACGAGCCAGAGTCAAACCAATTGCATGAAGTTCCAGGCTCTTTTCTGCAAGTATTCCTTGTATTTGTTAAGGTTTTATGTTTTGCCCCCCCTTGAACAGACAGCGAGCTTTTCAAATATCGGCTGAACTTGTCATTTAGAGCCTCGGAAATGCGGCGACAAGAAGTTTTCAAATCCTAGAACGTTTGTACAGAATACAAGGATGGTGCGGCAAGCTAACAATAACCTGTCTGTAATTCATGCATAAGAAACGTCAATCAGTTGAAATGAGTAAAGCCGTAGCTGGTTGAACACATTGTAGTAAAGAGCCCTGTTGATTTTTTTTTTCTTTTTTTTTGGCACCATATCGGGCGAGGCTCTGCAACAGTATGAACTGCAACTTCGTCGCGGACACCTCCATGTTCACTCGACAGTCGACGCATGGGTGACCAGACCCTGATTGTCAATAATTTATAATATTATATTAATGAATCTGCCTGCGGTAGATACCTACCTACGTAACCTACCCACCCAGGTAGGTAATTGACAAGGGAATTGATGTCTTGCGGCAGCAACCGAACAAAATCGTCAGGTTCAAATCCATAAACCCCATGTTAAAATTCAGAAAGATGTAGCTTAATCATGGCCGTATCACCTTGATTAAACATTAAAAAGCCTTTGAGGAAACAGAGTCATGGTTACACCTTTTTTTTTTTTTCTTTTTTTTTTTTTTGTCTTCTTTCTTTTCTTCGCTGTAGTCGCTCGGCAATGATGCTCCAGTGGACACATATATAGAGCACACGTCTCCAGCAGAGTGGCGCATGCCGCCGTGTTTGGGGCTATTCCCATCTATGATTTGCGTGCGGGCTGATGCTTGCTCCTTGATCCGTCGCATGACTCCCATTTCAAGGGCAAGGCAGTCTGTACAGGCCTGTACGTAAAATGAATCGCTGGCTTGCAAGAATGTTCCCCATAAAAAACGCCCCCCTAGGCGCCACTATACTTGCAACGAAACCGCAGGGGTATCGATTCCCGAGGCACTCTTGACAGCTAGTTGTTTCCTAAGTTCCTAACTTGGGAACATCAAGCTATTTTTCCACCTGCCAAGGCTGCTTGCTTCCCCCTCCCTCCCAGTCTCCATTGCATAGTGGGGAAAAGTGGCTGTGGTGACACAATTGTGAAAATACGTGGTCAAGATATAGCACATATCACAGGGTCGCCCCAATATGCAACCATTGTCAGTAAAATTATTTGCTGCTGACCTGGCGGCGATCATTATGGGCTTCCGCAATATGGGTGTACTATGTTTGTAACTGATTGGATCCGTGGTTCAATTCCAAGGATTTATGTTGATGGCATCACCAAAGACAAATCATGTTAAATATTGACCGTATCCCAACTCGCCTTTGACATCTTTGGTTCTCTCTCTCTCTACCCCCAGACTACTTTCGAGTCTTCAACCCCTCTAATCGCCTTTTCCTTCTCCGTTAATACTCATTCGCTCACTCAGACACTCTTTACTGTCGTTAACTCTCTGTTTTCCTCTCTTTTTTTTCTTCTTTTTTTCCCCCTTCTTCTTTTCTTCTCCTTTTCTCCTTTTGTTCATCTAGAAATCCTTCTCCATCGTGCACAAGAAACAATCAATATGCATTCCTCATCCATCCTCCTCCTCGCCACCGCCGCCCTGGCACCCTTTGTGGCCGGCACGGAGCTCAAGATCAACTCGAAGGACATCCCGTCCGCCTGCACCGAGACCTGCGCCGACATCCAGGAGCTGAGCGAGTCTTGCTACAACAGCCGGGACAAGAACAACAGCGAAAAGAGCGAGGCCAACTGCGTGTGCACCAACACCGAGTTTGAGGTCGGGGCGTCGTCCGTCGCCTGCCAGCAGTGCTTCGCCTCGCAGAAGGCCACCAGCGCCCAGCGCGAGAACATCGACAGGATCGTCAAGACGTGCAACTTCTCCAACAGCACCCTGTCCAGGTCCGCCGGCAACATGCCCACCATGACGTTCAAGGGCCCTTGGGGGACCGGTCTGGTCCCTACCTGCATGCCCGTCACCGTCACCGTCACCGTCACTGTGGGCGACAACTACACGGCTCCTTACAAGACCAGCACGGCTTCCTCATCCACCAAAACCTCGCCGAGTTCCACCTGGCCCTCTGGCACCACTGGAACCACTGGAAACGCCACCAGGCCCGGCACGCCCCTCCCTACAGCCGGTGCCTCGTCCATCAACCCTGGCTTCCAGCTTGCCGCTCTTGCTGCTTTCGTCTACATGCTTGCATGATTTTGATGCTTGGTGGGATGATTTTTTTTGGGTTATGTTTTTTTTTTTTCTTTTCTTTTCAACGTTTATTTTTTTTTTTCCCTCTTCTTTTCCTTTCCTTGGTTCGCTTTTTCTATTTTCGTCTCTTTGTTTTTAGGTTTAACATCTTCGGTGGCGCACTGGCTTTTTTCTTTCTTTTCCCTTCCCCTCCCGGGTTGGCGGGGACATGAGGATCTTTGGGGAGTTCATATGATACCTGCAATGACCGCCTCTTCCTTGTAAATATCGTGAGGTCTTCTTTTTTTGTGTTCCAAAAATACAACTCTGAATTTCAACATCTCTATCGCGCAAAAACAATGTTCCCGGTGCTTGTTAGAATGACTCGCGCATGGCAAAAGAATGACTCTCTAGATTTCCCTTTTTAGACGCCCTGCAATAGCCCAAAGATCCTGGTATAAACACATCATGCGTGGAACATGGCAGCCCCAAACAAAATATTATACAATCAATAAGAAACAGAATGACGTACCCTGTTCAACTGACATCTACCCACACATCTAAGCCTCGATTTGGCTCTTGACCCACTTCTCAAGCCCGCCCCTGGCAATGATCTCCTGGACGTTGGGAGGCAGCTCGCCAACCTTCTGGCTCCAGGTCTCACCGCCACTGCCTTCGGTCACAGTGACCTTGCTCCTCCTGACATCCCAGACGAATGTCCACCCCGTCCGGCGCGTAAGTGCCTTGCTATCCTCGCCCTGCTCCTTGCCGCCAAACGTCTCTCGCAGCCTCTGAACGAGCCTTGGCACCTCGACGCCCATGAGGGCATTGTTGATGCTGTTACGGCTGAAGATGTTGCCGAAACTGCCCGCGACCACGAGCGGGATGCGCTTGGCCAGGATCGCCGTGGCGGCCTGCTCACGGGAGCTGCCGCAGCCAAAGTTGAAACCCGCCACCAGGATGTCACCCTCCCGCGCAACATTGCCAAAGTTCTTGTCGTAGTTCTCCATGCACACCTCGGCCATCTTCTCGGTCGAGACATTGTCTTGATATGTGTACTTGCCAGGGTAGATTCCATCCGTGTTGATATTGTCCGCATCGCAAAAAACGATTTCACCCTCGACTCGCTCGGGGAACCCAGGCAGGATCTCGGTGAGGGTTTCCTCGTCTGCGCTCTCAGCCGGTTGTGATGAGCTGCCCAGACTCTGCTCAGCGTCGGAAATCATGCTTTCCGCTTCCCCAACCAACTTGGCCAGTGCCTCTTCTACGCTGACGGCCATGTCAAGGAATGCATCACCGTTGCCCTCGCCGATAATGACCTTCTCCACACCCTCAGGCTTCTGGTACCAGCCAGGGCCGGCAATTTTTCCCTGGAGAGCGCTAGCGGCTACAACTTCCGGGCTGGCAAGGTAGGCCTTGGCGTCTGTTGACCCCATCCGACCCTTGAAGTTGCGGTTGCTCGCGCTGATTCCAACCTCACCAGGCTCCAAAAGACCCGTGCCTAGTCCAATGCACGGTCCGCAGCCTGCGGGAAGGGCCTGGGCACCTGCGTCTAGCAGCACCTTCCAGTCACCGGCCTCTTCGGCGGCGGCCTGCTCAAGGGTAGAGGCGGCTCCGATGTAGAAATTCACCCCAGGCGCAACGACTGCGGGCTTGCCATCCTTGGAAGCCTCCTTGAACACTCTTGCTGCGGCAGCGATATCGGAAGCGCGGGAGTTCGTGCACGAAACTAGGTAGGCCTTGTTGACTTTAATATCCTTAGCCTCAAGGTCCTTGAGGGGTGTAGCGACCTTGACCGAGTTGGGGCCGGCAACAAAGGGGGCCAGTGTTGATAGGTTCAGGTAAAGCGACTTGGCATATTTCGCTCCAGGGTCGGCCCTCAACTGGTTCTGGATGAGTTCTTCGATTTTCTCATGATTGAAAACGTCCCGGCCGCCTCCAAACATGGCAGCAGTGGTCGCCTTGCCGCGGAGCCAGCCTCGGAGGACGGAATCGATCGGGAAAAGTCCAGCCAAGGCACCCCATTCTGTGGTCATGTTTGCGATGGCGAGACGGTCGTCCACAGGAATGCTGCGCATCGTCTCCTCAGAGCCGGTGAACTCAATGGCGTGATTAAGAACCTCATCATTGTTGAACAGACCGCAAAGTGCGACGATGACATCCTTTCCCGTGACACCAGGGGGTAGAACACCCGTCAATGTCACCTTGGCAATAGGGGGAATCTGCCACCACCTATCCACGTGTATCGCAGTCAGTACTCCGTCTCTGCCGTGGTTCGTGATATCTTCATATAGCCCAACTTACGTTTTCCCGGTAGCCCAGATGGAGGCGGCGTCAGTGCGAACCATGGGCGTACCGAGACAGCCGACACCTCCGTACATGTTGCTGTGGCTGTCCGACGCCACTGTAACAGTGCCAGGCCAAGCGTAGCCCTCCTCAACCATAATCTGATGCCCAATACCACGGCCCGCAGGGTAGAAGTCTACACCGTGCATCTTGGCAAACTCCTCAATCTGTCTGTACTTCTTGAGGTTGGACTCGCTCTTGTTCTGGACATCGTGGTCCAAGGTCATGACGACCTGCTTGTTGTCATGAATCTTGGATGCTCCGATCGACATGAATTTGAGGGCGACAGGCCACGAGTTGTCGTGCGTCATGCAGTGATGTGGGGACAAGGTCACATAGTCACCGGATTTGACCTTCTTTCCAGGGGCAAGGCCAACAGAGTACCTTTGAACGATCTTCTCGGTGAGGGTCTGAGGGTTTGCCGGCGGTGTCGGGAAGGAGGATAACATGTCCGAGGATGTGTCTTGCAGCTGTGAGTGGAACGCATTCTGTCGTATCCTGGGAGTCGAGCTCAGCGGCCTGAGTTGTTGTGTACGGCGGGCGATCGGCACAAGGCTGGGAAGTCTGCGACAGCCTCTCGTGGCGACGAGCGCCAGGCTATGTCTCTATTCAAAGCATCGTCAGACCTCCACGATGGCGAATGCCGAAGTCGGAGCCAGTCACGTACCGCAGGAAGCATGTTAGCTTAGGGTTGTAGATGTCCTCGCTACCTCTGACAGGCAGTGCACGATGACCACGAGTAGCTTAGACCCTGCAACCCGAATGTCACAGAAGTAAAGTGACTGAGCAATTTGGTCTTGGAGTAAAATACTCTCATAACCGTAATAATGATGATGATACCTGCTCTTGCAATGTCTTCAGGGTCGGCAACCGAACTTTTTTTGCTCCACTTTACGCTAACACCTTTTAATTGACCCAATTCTATTGGCTGTCTTTTTGGACGTAGGTGGGGCCCATGTGTCCTGCAATTTAATTGGCCAAACAAAGCGGGTCGAATGGGTCGTCCCACATACAGTGGACCCGGAGAACAGACAATTACTCCGTAATGGCATATGCAACGCATATGCTATACATATGTATGGGAGGAGTTTAACGTAAATACTCCGTAGAATTTCAATATAATATTTCATTATAATAATAAATAATATATATATAAAGTAGTATTATAATTACGTTTAAAATCTATCAAGCTGTATAAATAGGTGAAATAAAAAAAAACTTACAAACAAATTAATATATTAAATATTTAACATGAAACCTTTTGAAAGAATTCGGAATACTAATTAACATGAGAAAATAAATAATAATTAACAAAATATTTATAACGTATTTTATTATAAATATTACAGCTTAATATATAGTTCAAATATAATAAAAACCACAAATAGCAATTTTTTAACCCGGGTTCATCTATGAACTCTGATAGAGTGGGCGACCAAAGGCAAGGGTCTACTTCTATGAATACTAGACTAGAATAGACTATGGACGTCGTAAGTACCGAAAAGAATTGGAACAAAAGGTTGGCGGGGTAAACAAAAAAAAAAAAACAGATCAGCATACTTTGATCTACTTACGAGGTAGGGACTACGGGGTAGAACTAAAAAGATATACAGGTTTAAATAAAGTAACAAGGTTCGTTCTTTTACGGCTTGTTATTAGGGTTATTACTTGGGAAATAGCCTCTTCATGCCAGGCTTCCCATCTGGGATCAAATTGAGCCTAACGGAAACCAGGAGGCTAACAATGACAGCAACATACTGCCTAGGTAGGTGGGTAGACACTCCGTCGATGCGCCCTAGAGACTGGATAGCATCCGATCGCAATAGAAGCCCGACGGGTTCCTGACAGCGGGTGCCCCGGCCCGCGAACCACCCACCTATCGACCGACCCTCTTCACCGCATCACCTACATCATCCGTGGAGTAGCCGGCCTAGAACCTTGCTCGAGTCACAGCATGCCATACTAACTCGTTGTGTACTTTGGTCCGAGTCATCTACAGCTGAGCCTCAAGTTTAATGTCAAACCAAAAGTCTCAGCGTAGCATGACTTGACACGTAGGACCTGCGGAACTGGATAAGCACAGGCTCTCATACCTGCCGACCAGATTTCTAAGCTGCGAACTCTGTCGCAAGCAAAACCTGAAATCACAATTTGCTCCAAGTTTTCCCCAATAAAGCAACAATGGGATTGCGTTAATCATATGCTTTATAAAGTGACAGCAGCTGAAGAGTATTCCGTACTCAACCATGCGTACCAGTACGCCAGCAGGAGCGGATTTTTTTTTTAATAAAAAAAAAAAAAAGACCCGATGCTGGCTGGATTATCCTCGCGCGCAGGGTGGCAGTGGCTCTAAAATTTCACGCAGTGTAGCGGGTATTGCATTCAGATCGCGACGCGAGCTACCCGCGGATCCCGGCGGGAAACCCCTATCGGTCGTTTTGAACCTGGTAATCATAGGTAGTGAATCAAGTCGGGGATTGAAACGGTCGACTTTTCCAGGAACCTCAACTTCTCCTTTTCCGGATCAAAATTTGTGAATCACACTTACTGATTTCTAGGGGTTATGCTGGGGACCTACCCTAGGTACATTACGTTACCTTCTCCTTTTTTATATACCTTAGGTATATATCTCTTTTCCCCTACCGCTTGGCCCTCTCCGCTTTTCTTCTCCCAACTTTATTCCGTCTTACCCCTCCTCCCACATCCCAATCAAAGTGCCTGGGTAAGGTACCTAACTATGATGAATTATGTACCAGACCTAGAACTAGAGAGTGGTCTGTCTACGAACCTATTTACCTTGGCTAGTAATTACTTAGGATGTATGTATCTAGGTATGCATGCAAAGTATGTACCAAATTAAAGACGTTCAATCCCGTCATTAGGATTCCCGAAACTCTTTTTTTGCTTATGTATGATCGGGTATGACGAACCATGAACAATGTCTTTTTTTTTTTGTGGTGGAGCACGTCGGGGAGATAACAGGGATGGTCCTGCATGTCGAATTCCCACCACACTAGCCCCCAGCCTTGATGAAAGCCGTTCCAGACCATAACGGTTCAGATCGAGACTGACCAATCCGCAAAAAATAGCCTGGAACTAGACAGCTCAGCCCAGCCCACTCCCTCGTTGATGTCTAAGCTACTGTCTCGATTGGTTTTGTGACAGTTTCTAGTCACGATACCTTTTTTTTTCTTTGTCCTTTGCCAGTGCCAACCAGTGTGCTCATATTTTTTACTTTTATTCTTCATCATTCATCTTTGGTCGTCATACTCTTTCCGCGCAACAAGAGGAGCAGTGGAGTGCGATAATGTCGTCGGCCGCAGCGAGCGCGACAGCGGGTTCTGTCACGGGCAAAACACCCCGCATCCTCGCCTGCGTTCTGTGTCAGGTAAAAATATAACCACCAACCGGCCCGGAAGAAACGGCGTGCGCGCACACACAAGACACAGGCTGACCAACGAGGTGGAAACGTACACAGCATCGCAAGATAAAATGCGACAGGTCTTTTCCGTGCGCGAATTGTCAGAGGGTAATAGCGCACCCACCATTTTCATCGAATCTTGACCTGTCTTCCTCCGCATCTCGCGCTTGATCTCGCCTGCTAACTCCTGCATTTCACTGGCTACAATAGGCTAATGTACAATGCACCCCGAGTACGCCTGCGCCTGCGCGCAAGCGACGAAGGCCAAACCAAGACCTTCAGGAGAGACTGGCGCGCTGCGAGGAACTATTGAAGGAATACGCGCCAGACGGCAAGCCCGACATCGAAAGACTGACTACGAAAAGCGCCAGCTTCTCCCAGAGTCCACCCAAGAGCGAGGAGCCGTTGCCAGAATGGAACCGCCACGGCAAACTGATTCACGAGGACGGAAGCGTTCGATTCGTGGATTCTTACATGCTGAGCACTATATATGACGAGCTCCGGGCGATGCGTGACATCATTGACCATGACGAGACCACTCCCGAAGACGAAACCTCCGATTACATGACCCCGGATATGAACGCAGACCTCCTCTTTGGCGGCGAGACCCCACAAACCGCGGGGACCGCCGTGGAGTTGCAACCAAGCCCAGGGCACATCTTCCGCTTGTGGCAGGTGTTCCTGGATCGGGTAAACCCCGTAATCAAGCTCGTCCATGTCCCGTCTCTCCAGCCATACTTGGTTGAAGCTACTGCTGGCGCCCCGCTGCCAAAGAATATCGAGGCCTTGCTGTTCTCCATCTATACGCTCGCTGCTGTCTCTTTGTCCGATGCAGAGTGCACATCTATACTCGGATATGGCCGGGATGCGGCCCTCCATCGATTCTCCTCGGGTGTTCGCTCGAGTCTAATGCGCATCGGCTTCCTCAAAACTCACGATTTAACCACCCTACAAGCGCTCGTTCACTATCTTGTACGTTGCCGCTGTGACACTTGAGTAACATCGATGTTTATATAATACTAACATGTGTCTTTAATCATACATCAGATCTCGCTTCAGGGCAGATACAACATGCATGCAGCATGGGTGCTCACTGGTGTGGTAATAAGGATAGCACAAAAGATGGGTATACATCGGGACGGCACAATGCTGGGTTTACCACCTTTCGAGACTGAGATGCGACGACGTCTCTGGTTTCAGATATTGTCAATGGAGTTCAAGACTGCTCTCATGTCAGGGCTAGGCCATTCGCTCCTCCCGAGAGCCTGGGACACCCAAGAACCCAAGAACGTCAACGACGCAGATCTGCATCCCTCAGCGACTGAGCCCGTCAAGGACCGAGATGGCCCGACCGAGATGATCTTTGTCCTGATTACGAACAAAGTTGCCCGTTTTATCGTGGAGAGCCCAGGAATTGAGCCTGTTTTCCTCTACAACGACGAGAAGGTCAAAAATCTTCCAGGCGCACCGAGCATAGAAAAGATAAAGGAGTTCCGCGGCATGATTGATGGGCTTTCGAAATCTTTGCTCCAGCTTACTGACAAGTACTGCGATCCTGCCGCAGGCCCTCTTCACCAATTCACCATTGAATTCCAGGCCACCATCATGGAGCGCATCAAGACATCACTCGAGCCTGGTGATGCAACAATCGACACACATATCGACCACATGTTTAAAATAGCAGTGGAGTCTTTCGAAAGTTGCCTAGTCAGCTACCGGAACTCTTCCAAGGTCGCGTTTCTTTGGTTTCTGAAGCTGCAGTTCCACAATGATCTGTTCAATTTCCTGGCAGGACAACTCAGCCAAAGACCCTCGGGTCCTCTGGTCGATCGTGCCTGGGACACTATCGAGAACATATTACCATATCACCCAGAACTACTTAAAGTCAACGCGAGAAAAGAAAACTTACTGCTGGCATCGCTTCTGGTCAAAGGCTGGAACGTGAGGGAGGAGTATTGCTCAACGCAAATGGGCATTAAACTTACCACGCCTCCGTACATCGAGCATTTGAGATCGATGGTACCACAAGATTACGTCAAGAGCGAAAACAGCAGTCCTTCGCAGCTCTCTCGAATTCCCCAGACAAACCACATAATTTCTGGGGAAGCAGCCAGTGGTCAATTACCCATGCCTGGGCCGATGGATGCGACATTTGATCAGTTTATCGGCAACTACCTTGACGGGACAGATTGGGACGTCTTTTCACGGATCAACTTGGAAAACTCCGGCTTCTCCATCGTGCCAGATACGGAAGTTGACACGAGGGGCATCGAGCCACAGGTCAACGCGACATCGAGCGGCGGAGTGCCGTCGGCCTGTATGGACCATAACGACGTCAACCAGACGGCCCCTCAGTTCACAATGTATGGTATCGGCCCGCAACCAGCATGGCAGTAGCTGTGATTTGTTACCTTTGTTCAACCCCTGCATTCCGAATGCATGAACACCATGGATTTAAGGCATGCTCGGCCGCTGTACACGGCGCGTCTTCTCACGACACTTGGTCACGTTTAACGCTATTAAAGTTTGACGTGATATGAGTACTCTCCCCTCTACCCTTTGGCTTACTTTACTGCCCGGACATACACTCTCTATTCTCCTATTTTTTTCCTTCGTTCATGTGGCGTTGTTTTGCTTGATTTCATCATACAGGTCAGGGTTATAGGAGTTTACTATTTGGGAGATTTGTGCTTGGGAGGTTTCTGGTTATAATTAATCTTTTCCTATTCTTCATTTTTCTTCACAATGGAACGAACGCAGCACACAAAGGAGAACATGGAACACAGGACGTTTCTGGCCTTGGTCATTAGAAAGTGCGGGGGTGTGTATGAACCAAGCATCTTGGAAGGACTCAATTCGATCTTACTGATGGGACGGCTGTGCAGATAACCGGCAAACTTGACAATGTGTTTTGCTTAGCGACACGCATGGGACTCCTTTTGTCGTTTTCAACTTTTGGAAATGTATGCATGCTCGCCACAGTCCAATATCGCATGGTTTATTGCTCTTTTTTTTTTTTTTTTTTTTTTTTTTTTTTTTACCCTCTCCATCATGCACAGGCTTCATAACTCGTCCGATCGAGGCGAGCATAATATGCCAACCAAACTCTGATCGACTACATACATCGACGAGCATGAGCCGCGGCAGATAACATTTTAAGCTCTACTCCCCTCTTTTTACCATTGTAAAAAATAAATAAAGTTAGATTCCGAGCATGATGACAGGGGCCGTTGTATCCTTGAGAGAGACGACGGGATGGTTGGCATGTGAGGAGAATTACCACCAGCCTAGGCCTGATTAGCCTACCGGGAGTTCAAGTTAATTACCCTTTTGAGAGAAAGAGGTGTTTCTCGATGACCGGACCCGCCCGTAGGGCACCCCCAGGCTTGTTTTCCCCGTCATATCTGTACAGCGAAACTTGCCATCCGATCGGTATGCTACTCCACTGGGTCTCGTCTAGACACATTCGTAGGTAGGTACCTAGTAGGGTGCATATCAGGCCCCACGATACGACATGACGATTCTTAGTTGGGGTTTCGCAGTGTTTTTGCTCAACATTACAAGGATTCGAACTTCCCTGCCAACTTGGAAACTTGAAAGACCTTCAATCGTCAAAAATGAGAAATCTTTTTTTTTCTTCTCTTTTTTTTCAGACCGCTTGACTACATTATTACCACATAAACTGTATTCAGCAGTACATGCCACCAAAGCAGAAGCAGTCTGTGGATGATAGCAAAATCATGAAACCCCCACGGGCCAGATCAAATAACGTGCCCTCTCGAGTACACTACCAAAATTCCAACGCTCTTTTCTTAAGGTAGGGTGCTGTATGTTACACCCGGAACATAAATCAAAAGATCTTTCTGAATTTTCCGTGGTCATTATGCAGCAATGACAGGAGGAATGAATGAACCGGCTCTCACTCCGAATCATAGGGATCCCAGTGAACTTTGTTGCACTTGCGGCACGCGGCACGCTTGTCCTCTGGATCTAAAAAGGAGTGGTAGTCGGAAAGATCGTCTTCTGAGTCGAGATCCAAATCTGAGATTCTATCCCAGATCACATCATCCTCATTCAGTCCAAGATCACTCTCGAACGATACCCATTCCCGCTCCTCTGAACCGAGTGTCTTTGGAACTCTCTTCCAAATCTGATCATACTCGCAAGAGTACGGCCCCTTGAGAGTCAGAGGCACCGGGTCAGGGTTGTAGCCCAAGGAGTGTGGGTGGGGGTGACTGCCGTAGATGTTGGGCATGTAGTGAATGTTGCCCTCTTCGGTTATGTCAAAGGTCTCCTTATCCTCATCGGTCATTTCCATCAGAATCCGGGGACGAATAACTCTGGACGACATGGGGATCTTGCCACCGACGGGCGTGACCCGCTTTCCCCGCGGCATGATATATGCGCTAGAAGCATCGAGAAAGAGACCATTGTCGCGGAGCATCTGGGAAAGATCCATTCCAACCTTGATTCCGAGTTGACAGCAAGGTAAACCCGTGACTGTGAGCTCGCTTAACACGCTTACAAGCTCGTGGGCCGCGATATCGTGGATGCAGTTGCCTGGGACGTAGCGGAGAAGGTCTTGGGCGAAATTGATCAAGTCGATTCTCATGGTGTCCAGATTCGGGAAAAGAAGGGCTTGTCTCTTTGGTTGCTTGTTATCCTTGGAATGCTCCGGATCATAAGGAGGCAGCAGTGCTTGCAGAAAATCAGAAATCTGAAGCCACGAGTAGCTGCGAAAGCCTCCGTGGGCGGCCCTGTGTGATCTGGGCCGCTTGTTGATGGGTAACTCAATAGTGCGAGGAAGGTTCGGATACCTGCTCTTTTTGAGGGTAACGGTGTCGTCTTTCTCGTGGTAGTAACGAGCAATGACTCGAAGATTGATGTTTTTGATATCAGAACGGACGGCCAGAGGAAGTTGGATCATGTTATACAGGGCATCAATGGTGGTGAAGGTCAATGTGTTCTTGGACCACATAATCCTAGAAGCCTCTCCTCTGATGGCTCTGTTCACGCCCAAAAGACCATATGCAACCTCGTTGCCCTTTTTGGACTCGGCCTTGGTGAGATTTTGCCGCGATGGCTTCGACAAAGGGTCGATGATCGGATTGTTGCCTACCATGGCGTACTCGGTGATCATTAAAAGAATCTCCATCGGGAGCTTGAGGCCGTTCTCAGCAGCCTCTTGCACAGCCTTTTGGGCGGCAGTCTGAGCACGTGTGACACGTGTACGGACCTTGTGACCATCAGACGAGAAGCGGTGGTCGAATTTTCCATCGAAAAACTCGGGGCGGTGCTTCAGTTTGGGCGACCAACAGATACCGTGCTCGCGCAGCAGGGTTTTGAGCGCCAGGTTCTCCTGCTCTAATTTGCGGCGTTTGTTCACCTCATTGTATTGCGCGACAGCACGATCTTCTTGGTCTCTCCATTCCAACACAAAGAGATCCGGGCTGGTCATGGTGGGCGAATGCCGATGAGGGAGATTGTGACCAAGATGAAAACAATGGTCTTGTCGAAAATTTGGCGATTTCTTCAATACAGGATCCTAGGCAGGTAGGATATGGCAGGTGAAAAAGGTAAGGGTAAGGTAAGGTAAGGTAAGGTAAGGTAGATAGGTAGGCAGCTTTTTCAAAACCGGGAATAAGAGAAATCGGTTGGATGACCCCTCATCTGATCACCTACCGAAAGGTGTTCCGTTCGAGCAACAAGTCTTACGAATTTTGGTGGTCAAGCCTGGAACATTGCTGTGTTCTTGTCAAATATGGGCTTGATTTGTAGGCATTGTTTGCGATGGAAAGGAATGGAATGCCTGCTCTGGATGCTGAGCTCAGCTGTAATTGGATACCTACCTAGGTAAGGTAGGTAGGATGAGGTGGTGGTGGCTGTTGATGTGGGTTTGGTTGTGATAAAAAGGTTCCGAGCCAGTACTTAGGAAACTGAAACAGTGCTGATAGGAACAGCTAGCTGTAAGTTCAAGCTTTCTACCAACATCATGCACGTGATCGCAAAGGACAAAGAGCTGCATTTAGCCGCCACACAGCAAATTTGAGATGTGCCAGCAAGGGGTGTTTGGGCCGTACCTCTCCGCTGCTCTGGTAAACGGAGGTTACGAACTGTTCTGCCTGATTAGAGCCCAGAATGGAAGGCGCGGCCAGGGGCAAATCTGTCTCATGAGAATCGCACTGGGCAGGCAGGTCTCTCGTAGGCCGTGCTGTCAGGTTGTTGGGGCAGAAAATGCCGCTCCCTTTATTGTGAGGACCGGATACCTAATTAAGTACTCCCATGATTAAGAAATCACAGGAGATCCAAAGTCATCATTTGTTTTGGAACACCTTTCCGACGAGTCTCTACGTCACGTTTGTTGTCGTTTTGGGGAAGAAGTACTGTCTGGTATCACAGTAGTTCTAGACACCAGGATGATTCAGAATGAGCACATAGCCTGCCTAAATTATTCTCATTCGAGTTGTAATTATGGGCGTGGCTTTATCTCTCTATTTTCGGGCCATTCATCAAAGCATGAAGACAATATCGACTGCATGTTGATGCTTAGTCTTAGTTGCGATAAACTCAACCATGCCAACAAACAAATTGAGATTTGATGGAGTCCAAATCAAAAGGATAGAAAAGGTTGTGTTACTCATAACCTCGTCGGGCAGCAAAGGCCTATGCAGCTATTCTGATATCCTGGTTGGCAACGATATGGCACTTGCCTGGAATACAATATGCATGAATAGGTATCACGTTCCTAATGCTTAATCGGGGGGTCGTAAGTAGTAAATAAACCAAGTGAATCCTGTAAAGCTATCCCGTAAGTCATATCAATCTTGAGACTAAGCTTTCCTCAATGAAGCAAGCCCTGATAAGTAAAGAGCCTTTGATCGTGGCGAGCAGGAGAATATCTTAGCGGCGTCATCGCATGGGCAGGAGGTGATGCAAGATGTATTTTCCCGCATGGGTCATATCATGCCAATTCGCCCATCAGAGGAAGCTATGTCGCACGAGAAAACTCTCACAGGAGCCGACTCCGAGCTGAGAAATTATAAGATTGGCAAAGCTGACTGAAGAGGCTTATATGCTAACAGTCAAGAACGCCGAAGATGGACTGTAGTTTGTTAATTTCAGAGCGTGTATAGAGGTATATCTCACTGCTTGTCAAGTGTAGTTCTTTCGAATCTGGCCAGGGCGCATCATAGCCAAGAGAGTTTGTTGTAGTAACCCTACCCTGTGTTGGATGCAGCGGGCTTTGATGGCTAGCATGGTCATCTGCAGGCGTTAAAGAGTGTTCCAATTTGCACCCGCGCCCGACCCAAACTAACCGTCGGGTGACTCTTATGGGCCAGTTTATAAGGGGATAACTTAAGCGAGGTGACTCCATCATGAAAGTCTTGTGGTGATCACTCTATCGACGGTTTATTCTTGCGTCGCAGTGTTGGGGGGGGGGG